>NW_022436957.1:2178034-2408300 GCF_009761245.1 Sapajus apella
TTTTTTTTTTTTTTTTTTTTTTTTTTTTTTTTTTTTTTTGAGGTGGAGTTTCGCTCTTGTTACCCAGGCTGGAGTGCAATGGCGCGATCTCGGCTCACCGCAACCTCCGCCTCCTGGGTTCAGGCAATTCTCCTGCCTCAGCCTCCTGAGTAGCTGGGATTACAGGCACGCACCACCATGCCCAGCTAATTTTTTGTATTTTTAGTAGAGACGGGGTTTCACCATGTTGACCAGGATGGTCTCGATCTCTTGACCTCGTGATCCACCCGCCTCGGCCTCCCAAAGTGCTGGGATTACAGGCTTGAGCCACCGCGCCCGGCCAGAATCATAAATTTTTTTTTGAGCAGGGCGTCACTCTGTCACCCAGACTGGAATGCCATGGCATGGTCTCAACACCCTGCAACCTCCGTCTGCTAGGCTCAAGCCATCCTTCCACCTCAGCCTCCCAAGTAGCTGGGATCATAGGCACGTGCCACCATGCCCAGTTACTTTTTTGTGTTTTGGGTAGAGATGAAATTTCGCTGTGTTGCCCAGGCTCGACTTGAATTCCTGGCCTCAAGTGATCTGCCCTCCTTGGCCTCCCAAAGTGCTGGGATTACGGGCATGAGCCACCATGCTTGGCCTGGAATTATAAAATTTTAAAGTGAGCAGTTGCATTGGAATCTTACCTAAACTCTCTGCCTGCTGTCTGTAGCAGGAGGATGCAGACAAATTGTTTCAGAGGCTAAGGATGGAGAGCACAGAACTTTGTAAAGCAAACCTGGTTCGTTCAAATAAACAGCTCCTCCTTGATCACAATCAACCTTTGAAGTGAAGAGTTAGTGCTGACTGCAGCACTACAGCATGATTTTCACCTTGGGGAGAATCCCATGATCACAACTAAGCTGTGGCCAGAGAGTCATTTCGTACAGTAACTGCTGAATATTCATACAAAGGCAGAATAAGAGAGAACAAGTCTGGTCAATATTCATTGCTTTTTCTGGAGGTGTTTGTTGCAATGCATGCAGGTAACAGGTTTCCTTTTTTGAGGTCCAAAGAATCAAATCCTAGCCACATAAACTCTTTTTGCTATGATCCTTACTGGTAGGAAACATTACGGAGTGCAGTCTCTCTCTACATTCTTTCGTATCACCTGCTCAGAAATCCACAGGATTGCAGAGGACAGGAATTATTGTTATTATTACTTTAGGAATTTAGTAGTCAGGCATTGTTTCCAGAAGTTGCACAACAGTTGTACCTGAGTTAGGCCCGAAATCAAGGTTTTCTGATTCTAAGCCTAATTTCTTTTTCTTTCGTCCTTTGATGCATTCATTCTTTCTCTGTTTCTCTTTCTTCCTTTCCTCTTTCTTTCCACCTTTTCTGTCTTTTCCTTCCTTCCTTCCTTCCTTCCTTCCTTCTTTCCTTCCTTCCTTCCTTTTTCTTCCTTTCTTTCTCTCTTTCTTTCTTTCTTTTCTCTCTTTCTCTTTCATTCTTTCTGACAGGGTCTTGCTCCGTCACTCAGGCTGGAGTGCAGTGGTGCAATCATAGCTGACTGCAGCTTTGACTTCCTGGCTCAAGCCATCCTCTCACCTCAGCCTGCCTAGTAGCTGGGACTACAGGCACTCACCACCACACCCAGCTAATTTTTTTCTTTCTTTCTTTTCATTCTTTCTTTTCTTTTTTTTCTTTTTTTTTGAGATGGAGTTTCACTCCTGTTGCCCAGGCTGGAGTGCAATGGCGCAATCTTGGCTCACTGAAACCGCCACCTCCTGGGTTCAAGCAATTCTCCTGCCTTAGCCTCCCAAGTAGCTGGGACTACTGGCGCCCGCCACCATGCCTAGCTAATTTTTGTATTTTTAATAGAGACAGGTTTCATCATGTTGGTCAGGCTGGTCTCAAACTCTTAACCTCAGGTGATCCACCAGCCTTGACCTCCCAAAAAGCCGGGATTACAGGTGTGAGCCACTGTGCCCGACCCACACCCAGCTAATTTTCTTTTAAAATTCGTTTTTTGTGGAGCCAGAGCTTCCCTATGTTTCCCAGGCTGGTCCCAAACTCCTGAGCTCAAGTGATCCTCCCACTTCAGCCTTTCAAAGTGCTGGGATTATAAGCATGAGCCCTGCATCCTACCAAGCTCAATTTCTGTTCAACATATGTCTCCTTGGGTGTAGTAAAACTCTTTAAATATGTTACTTAAAGAAATCTGTCTGCTGCAATTTTCGTCTAGTGGGTTGGTGTTTAAGAATCATAGCCAAAAAGATTCTTATCCTTAATGGTAGGAATTGGAAAACTATGGTCCCTGGGCCAAATCCACCCCAAACCTGTATTCGTATGGACTTCGAGCTATGAATGGAGTTTACATTTTACATGTTGAAAGCAAATAAGATAATCTTTCTTGGCACATGAATATTATATAAAATTTGCATTCCAGTGTACATCCATTAAAACACAATCACGTCCAATCCTTCACATAATGTGACTGTTTTCATGCTAGAGTGGCAGATTCGAGTAGTTGCAATAGAGATGGTTGTCTGTCCTGCAAAGTCTAAATTATTCTCTATCCAGGTGTTTATGGGAAATGTTTGCAAACTCCTGGTTGAGAGAAATGCCTTGAAATTCCCCCTTGAGTGTGAAGAGTGAAATCTTTGGGTTTGGGTATGAGCTGCAAAGAGAGAGCTCAGATAAAGCCCGTGCTCTGGGAAGAAAATCAAAGATTCTAAAGACTGGAACTTCTGATATTTAAAGTTTCCATCGCCCCTCTTCCATAGCCCACACCTTTCATGGTTTTGTCAGAGTGCCCTGTAGGAGGTCTGAAATCATTGGGGTAGGGTTTGCTAATGGAAACCTGACAGGTGTTTGCCATTTGTAGTAGGATGGAGCCATGGGGCAGGTTCATCCCCATCCCCAAATAAGGACTGAACACAGGGTGGATGTCCCCTGGAGTCCCCAGGGATACTGATGAGAAACCAAAGCAGGATATGAGGAGGGCCCTTCATCCTTCAATATGTGTCTATTGAAAGGAGACTGCAAACTACAGGGGGATTTAGGAACACATTGTGGCTGACACCGGGGCTACTTTCTGTAGTTTAAAGAGACAGAGTGCTTTAAGTACATGAATTACATGATTCCATTTATCACCCAGCAACCTTTCCATTATTAACGTTAATTTGACCTATTATCTTTGTTACTAAATGTTCAGAACATCTTTGTGTAAATCACTGTCTAAAGCTATGGTAGGAGGGGGAAAAATGTTGATGAAAAGTGCCAAATGGATTGCGAAGATAATCTTATTTCACATAAAATAATTAAATGAATATTGTTTTCTTTTTAATTGCTCCACACTTAAAGCCAAACGTGTGGAGGTTAGTACTTTACTACATTTAATTGAATTTTCCTAGTTCCTTTTAGTATGAGACTAGGTTATATGTAAAGCTGTTGACTTCAGTGCAATTATTACATTGTTAGACAAAATTATACCATTAATGAATTGCAGCAATAATGTTTATTTAGGCTACTTTTCTAGACTTTTTCCCCCTTATTGTTGAATTCCACCAGGTGTAGCAATAACCTCAGGTGTCAATTGCTGTACTCACACAGGTCAGTAGTCAATTCGTCTTTTCAAATTGTAAACAACTATTTGAAAGCTATATTGTAGTTATAATTTAGAAAATAAAGCCCCAAATTAACTTTTTTTTGCATAATCATCAATTAAACCACTTGAGAAGTATTTTTAAAAGAACATTAACGATAGATCTATCATAAGTCACATCTTTATATTGACTTTATCTACCATAGTTCTGCTAAAGCAAAGAAAAGCACTTTTCTTTACAGAGATTTAATTAGATCTGTTGTTCTAGCAAAGACATTCTAAAATCTATTTTCCAACTAGAATGATTTTTAAAAACCTGTGCCTGAAATTTCAGTGTCCACATAAAAAAAAATAATTAGTGATCGCACCCTATTTTTACCTTGTTCTGTGATATTCTTTCCATCCTTCATCTCCTGCCTGGGTGCTTTAGGAAACTCATAAATCAATGTATTTTCAGGTACCATATGGTTGCTATATACTATTAGGCAAAGCTTGAATAGCACCCAAGATATTTCTAAAACCAATGTTTCCCTTGCAAATGGAAGGTTCTAAATGTAAACATGTTAGTAACACAGCCATGAATGGCAAGTGCTTCCATCACAGAAGAAAATGAACACATATTGCTAATAATAACAAATATGCATTTCTATGTCCATGCATGATTTCAATGGTTAGGCCCTGGGGAAACAGAATCGAGTCTAACCACATGGAATGTAGTCACATTTCAAAAACTACGATCTGATCCTTAGAAAATCAGAATGCATGAAATCAGTTGAACAGTTATAGAGTCTGCATGAACAGTAGTCTTTGGCAGTAGCCAAAATTAGGCTCAGATCAGAGGATTTCACATTTTCCAGAAGGCTTATTCTTATGATTTAAGAATGTAAAGTCATTCGCTTGTTTTCAAATAATAGTTTTAAAGCGTTTTATTGTTGTTTGTTTTTTTTATTGTTGTGTTTCCAATTTCCTCTTCTAGCCAACGCATTCTGCATGTTTTAATTTTTGTTTATATATTTATTTATATTTATAAATCCTAGATTTGGAGGTACATGTGCAGGTTTATTACATGAATATATTGCATGATGCTGGGATTTGGGCTTCAGGTGAACTCATCATCCAAATAATGAACATAGTACCCAATAGGTAGCTTTTGTACCCTTACTTGCCGACCCCTTTTGGACTCCTCAGTGTCTATAGTTCTCATCTTTATGTCCATATGTACCCAATGTTTAGGTCCCACTTATAAGTAAGAACATGTGGTCTTTCCTTTCCTGTTTATCCACTAATTCACTTAGGATAATGAACTCTAACTATATTTTGTTACTGCAAAGGACATCATCTCATTGTTTTTTATGGCTGTGTAGTATATATGCACCACATTTTATTTTTTCAGTCTACTGTTAATAGGCACCTAGATTGATTTCACTCTTTGCTATTGTGAATAATGCCCATTCTGCATGTTTTTATATGTGGCTGTGGCATTGTTAGATATTTAAACTTCATATTTTTTATATTCCTTTACTGCTGGTGTATAATTGCACAATAGACAGAGAATATTGTCTCTGTGAATTTGACTACAGAATTTTTGAGATTTTGTTTGTAGCACAGGTTAATCTTTCAAAATAATATAGATCCCTCAAAAATAACTGCATAATGTCTTTTTTGTGATACTTATTGTTACACCAATCAGATGAAGTTTGTTAATTACTACGTTATAGGTTTTAGGTTTTATTCTTTTCTCTCTCTTTTTTTTCAGTGGGGGAGTGTTCTGCTTTCTTTATCAACTCTTGCCAAAGGTTCATTCAATTTTTCCACTACAGATGTGGTTTTTAAAATATCTTTTAGTAATTCTGTCATTTTGTGTGTATATATATTCACATACACAGACACACACACATACACACATATACATATATATATATATATATATATATATATACAGCTGGATTATCATTTTATTTAGTTTTAATTCAATGTGAGTGTCTGTGCCTTTTTAATAAGGAAGTTTAGCCTTTCATGTCTAGGGTCATAATAGATAAGTGGGCATATTTCTACTATCTCAAATTGTATTTTCCATTTTTCACCCCCTGACTCTTAGCTTTTTTTTTTCCCTCTCTTTTTCTGATCTCTAGGAATCTTATTCATTGTTAGCTCTGTTTCCTTACTTTTTACACTTACTCTTTTAAATATTCAGATTTTCTAACTTTCTAGTAAACTTCATAGCTCTTATCATCTTTCTGCACAAGACAATGGTGTTAATGTACCCGACCTGGTCAAGGCCCTTCCCTACAACTCATCCCTGTTTGATTTTAACGTTTCAATTCCAGCTTACTTTTTGGTATAACATCTTACTATTATGTTAACATTATCATTACAATTAACATTAATTTATAGATTTAACAACATGGCTCCTAGTGGCCTTTAGTTATCTTGCACACTGAAGCCTAGAACTTCCTATTTATTTCATTATATTTACATTTATATTTATGGTAAAGTATGTCCTTTCATATTGTCTGTATAAAGATTTGGATAAAACATTTTTGGAGTCATTTATGCCTGAAAAATATCTTTTTTAATGAACAGTTGCACAATGGTTAGTTTTGTTTGGAATTCTTTAATCTCAGATCTTGTGCATAAGCATTTCAAATATATTGTGATACCCAATATAATTCCAAGGTGATGCCAGTGGTCCCCATAGAGGTGTACAGACCTGTGTGCCATTCCCTCCCATAGAGTGTGGTAGGAACTGTGCCTTGCTTCTAGTTACACAGAATATAGAGAAGGTGAAAAAAGTGTGACGTAATTAATGACCTCAAATTAGTTTATTTTAAGTAAATCCAGTGGATGATTATCTTGGGCAGGTCTAACTTCTTCAGATGGAAAAGTTCTCATTGTGGGCTCAATGATATAAGCAGCCATATTGGAAAAGCCACGTGTCTTCTTGCCTATAGTGGGTAGACTTTAAGGTGGCCCTCAATGCCTCTCATCTTCTGGTATTCACATCCTTGTGTATGATGATACAGTCCTTGGGTGTGTCCAGGATCATGGGATGTGACTTCTGTGTTTTGTTTATGTTATGCTACATAAAACTCAATCTTGCTAGTAGACTCTTGCTAGAGACTTCTCTTGCTGACTTTGAATAAGTCAGTCATCAATGTGAGAGGTCCAACTGTCAAGCTGCTAAGGATGACCTAGGATGAGGGACTGGTCCTCATGTGGCAGCAAGAAATGGCCAGCACTCTCAGTCCTACAGCCCCAAGTAACTTAATTCTGCCAACAACCTGGCTAAGCTTAGAACTGGATTCTTCCTTTTTTGAATTTCCAGATAAAAACACAACCAGCCAACACCTTTGCTGCATGCCTGTGAGACCCTGAGCTCCACACCCACATAAGCAACGCCCAGGTCCTTGATCTCCAGAAACTGTGAGATAATCAGTGTTGGTTGTGATAAGGTACTACGTTTGGAGGTAGTTTGTTACACAGCAATAGATAACTAATACACCTCTAATTCCATTATAACGTCAGTGAGGTGTAGAGTTAAAGGCCCTGGTTCTGAATTCAAACAAATTTTATCTCTGACTCAATTAGCTCATTTATTAATTAAAGCAATTAACAGCCTCTCTATCTTAAGGGATAAGAGCTTTAGTAAATTAACATTTTATCCATATGATGACTATTGTCAGAGTGAGTGACTTGGAGTAAATATGTGAGAAATACTTAAAATTATTGCTGTTGTTCTTTTTCTTCTTCTTCAAAGAACTGATCATGCTGAGAGATTAATGTTGCTTAGTTAGTATTTTTTCTTACCCCTGAGACCAAATGTGGAGTACAACTTAGGAAGGATTTGCCTTAAGAACACATACTTTCAGAATATCCGACCTTATGTTGATTGTGCCACAGGTTTAAATATTAGATCCTTCTTCTACCAAGATCTTTCTAATTATGTGCTTTTTATCCCCAAAACTCAGCAATCTATTGATTTTTGAAGTTAACACATTGATTTTTTTTCTCTCTGTCTTGTATATGACAATGCCAAGAAGCTTTTCATAAATGGGTTGTGGCCTTTATATGAACTAACAGAAGGCCCCCTGATGGAATAGCTATAAAGATATCATCCAGACATAGAAGCAGGATCATTTATAAGACCTTGGCATTGGAACTGCAGGTCATGAGATGCTCATGGATGCTCTTGCTGCAGCTCTTAACCAAAGTCTGGAATAGATTGCTCTCCTTCACTTATATAACTTGCAACATCACAATTTTTATAAATATTCCAAAATGCATCAGTGTTCTAATAAACATTAGTATTTTGTTGTTCATTGGCATTTTTATTGGTGCTCATATTAATTTTTTAAAAGGGAATCTCAATTTTCCTTACAGTTGTTCAAACTAAATAGATCAAACAAGAAAAGTAATACATACAACCAAAAGTTAGATAACTAATGCATAACAGCACCATTTAAATTTTCACTCAATCATGTTTGATTTATTAATTCTCCCAAACCACTTTACTTGACTGAGAGTCTTTAAAAAATTAATAAATGATCCCACTGTTAAAAATGATCAATTATCAATAACTACATTTTCTGAAAATTTGGGAACAGATATTGATAGTTTACTATCATCTTGTAATAAATTACACTTCAAACATAGAGGCTTAAAATAACATATGTTTATTACCTCATAGTTTTTTTTTTTTAAGTCAGCAGTCTGGGTATAGCTTAGCTGGGTCCTCCACTCATGTTCTCAAAAGACTTCAATCAAGTAAGTAGCTAAGCTGTGTTCTCATCTGGAGTCTCAAATGTGGAGGGACCAATTTTCAAATTCATTCATTCAGATTGTTAGCATAATTTGTTTCCTTGCAACAATGTAGTTAATGGACTCCCATTTTGCTATGTCTTGACAAGAGACCAAGAGGCCTTTAGGTCATAGAAGCTACTCACCCTCCCTAGAGACCACCCACTCTTCCTTGCTACCTGGGTTTCTCCAACATGGCCTTATTTCATCAGGCCTTCACCTCAGTCTTTTTCAGGCCTTTCTCCTGATTAAACTAGGCATACCCATGATAATCTCCAAGGCAGACAACTCAAAATCAATTGATTCAGGATGTAACATATAAAACACTCCCTTCAACATTGCCATGATTTGGCTAGAAGAAAGTTGCTATTCCTGCCTATATTCAAGGAAAGGACTTGTATAATAAACCACTGAACCATGGGACTCCTCCAGCCTGTGTCCACTACAGACTATGTGAATAATAAACAAGAAAAATCTATAATAGTAGGACTTTAGTAGTAAGGACAAAATAGCTGGTAATTAAATTTACGTACACACAAACCCAGACACACAGAAAAGTCATCAACCTGGTGCTGAGATGTGAGTCTTAGTCCTAGTTTTCCTGTTAATTTTGTGACCTTACACAAGCCAGTTGACCACTCTGAGCCTTAGTATTATTTCTAAAGTGAGTCCTTAGACAAGAAAAAGGTGTATATTCCCATTCTTCTCTAACCTACTATGATTCTTTAAAATCCATGATGTATTCATGGGTTATTGACTGGAGAAAAAAATTTTGACTAAGACATTGGCTGCACAATACAGCAGACATATGTGACTATGAGCACTTTTAATGCAGTGAGTCCAAATTGAGATGTGCTCCAAGTGTAAAATACACATCAGATTTCAAAGATTTACCACCACAACAAAAAAAGAACACATGATATCTTATAAATATTTTTATGCTGATCATGTGTTGGAAGAACTATATTTTGTCTATATTTGGTTACATTAAATATTACTAAAATTGATTTCATCTGTTTCTGGTTGGATATTTTAAAGTGATTCCTGGGTAATTGCAAGTTACATAGTGGGCTACCCTTGTAATTCCATTGCACAACACAAAGAACCAGCAGGTCTTTTCTACCTATTTACATTCACTCGAGGGATTTCTTTTTTCAGGAGCAGGGAGAAGGAATGCAATGGAATGAAACTAAAATTATATCTATATTAGTCAAAAATTTCTAAATATGCAATTTTTGTATTTCAACTGCTTTCTAAAAATATATTAAAACTTCTACATACATCAGTGAGAGCAGCTATTCAGTTTAATGTACTAAATCACGTACAAACACTCCAAATTTCATTCACATACTAAACTATACTTAATCTTGAGGTCAGATACAAGGAAATACTACTTGACCATATCAATCCAAAATGTTTGCTATTAAGATTTAGTGCAATAATAGATATTCCACTTAGCCACTATACATATGAAGCTCTGCCTATTGGATTGTTTTTTTTAAATTATTATGTAGCTTTTTTTAAAGCAATGATAATATTCAGAAATATTTTCTGTAACATATACACATTTTTCTGGACAATTTTACTTGGGAGATTGGATCGTTTTGATTGCTAAAATTACTGAGTCAGTCAAACCTGTGTCACAATCACCAATTTTGCAAAATTATCCACCCACCCCTGGCTCTTGGCTTAGTCCTATCATCCTTTCAGCGGCCGAGACAAACCAAGCAGTCTATTTCTCCGAATGGATCAGTGATTTGACTCAAAGAGTTCAATGCTGCAGCCCAGACCGACTGCAGCTGTGCATTGTAATCAGTGGGAAAGGGGGGTTAAGACCTCTCGTGCTCAGCAAGGATTGCACCTGCCACCAATTGAATCAGGACTTCCATGATTTGGACCTGGTATTGGCATTTTTTAAAATATGCTATCTGGGTCAACCTAATGTCAATCCAGCATTGATATTACTGAGTAACAGACTCCAGCTTTTGACCTAAATATATGTATGTGGGACGGCTTAGGAGTGAACTAAAAAAAAAGAAAGGAAAGAAAACGAAACAATTTAAACCATGCTGTGTTTTGTCCTGAGCTCTTTCTCTTCAGCTCTTACTATCATTTATTCTACAATTCCGACTGTTTTTTCAAAAATATTCACATTCAGCCATTCTGACATATCTATGTTTCTTTTGTCCTGAAAAATATCCAAAAAGAGTCACATACACCCATTAGACACAGACAGACTTTCCTTGCAAATAGAAAGATACACCAGTTCCTTGGGGAGCTTGTACTTTCACCAAAACTGAAACCTCAATTTTTTGTTGAAGATTCATGGCTAGAAATGACAAAAAGGGACATTCGAATGCTGCAAACATTTTTTAAAAAGCTCTTTTTGAACTGGTGGAGTTTTAACTTCTCATTTGAAAGAAAACAGCTCCTCCTTGGGAAAAACAAAGACATGCCTTTTTGGATGGAAAAGGTTGAACCAAAGGATGCTTGTATTGACCTTGATTTCCTAGTAAGAAGACCCCATGACAGATCCTTGGAGAAGCAATACCCAGATGTGATGAGATGGGCAAGGATTGTTTTGAGAGAACTACCTGTGGGAGTGACAATGTTTAGCTCCTACCAGACACATGCATGTGTATGTTCATGGCAGAGCTATTCACAATAGCAAAGACATGGAGTCAACCTAGGTGCCCATCCACAGTGGCCTGCATAAAGAAAATGTGTTACGTCTACATCATGGAATACTACACAAACATAAAAAAGAATGAAATCATGTCCTGAATGAGATTTCCTGTCACCCCAAAGAGGCTGGGAGACACACCAGAGAGAGCTCAATGCTAGTCTGACTTCCCATAAAGTAAAGATGGTGGGAGCAGGAAGATTGGGCATGGTGGTCTGGTAGCCCTCCAGCCAACGCTGGCTATCACCAGTCCTATGTCTCTAATAAAGGACTTACCATGATATCCCTGACATTCTCAGTCATTGGGGAGATTAAGTCTCTGGGAAGAACGAGCATGTTGCAAATGAGGTGATGGATTTCAGAGCACAGCATCTTGGGCTCTAGGTAAATAGCATCCCCTGTGGTCAAGGAAATGAGAAGCACATGTTTCATGGCCACACAAGGGCCAATTTGTCCCAGAGGGGAATTTCTCCAGGAACCAGAGCATGGGATTGCATTCCTAGAAACCTGCTTAAAGTCGTTCATTTTGCATGCTGGCACTCTCAACTGCTTACAGTTATGTTGCACAGAGTCCTAGATTAGAATGTGCTGTGCTGGGGTAAAGGAAGGGTTAGCACAGCAACAGCCTAATGGATGCCTGGCCTGAGAGGACAGCCTAAGATTCTGGAGTAAGAGCTCATGGTTGACCATTTGATGACACACGGCATGGGAATGGGGACCTTTATGCATGAGTCCTCCTGATTATATCTTGTTTTATACCCTACTTTTCCCCAAGGAGAGAAATTAGCATACCTCATTTACAAACGTTGCCTTATTCACATTCTAAAATTGTGTCTATGGGAAGTAATAAAATCCCACTGAGAACAGGCAGTATTTGGTCTATTCCTGTGTTAATTTCCTTAGGATAATGGCCTCTAGCTGCATCCAGGTTGCTCTAAAACAAAATTTCATCCTTTTGTATGGCTGTATATTATTCCATGGCATAGATATACCACATTTTCTTTATGCAGGCCATTGTGGATGGGCACCTAGGTTGACTCCATGTCTTTGCTATTGTAAATAGCTCTGCCATGAATGTATGCATGCATGTGTCTTTTAGAAGCTAAGCACTGAGCACATATGGACATAAAGACAGGAACAATAGGCACTGAGGACTACCAGAGGGAGGAAGGATGAAGGAGGGCAAGGCCTGAAAAACTAGCTGTTGGATAATACGCTCCATACCTGAGTGATGAGATCATTCCTTCCCTAAACCTCAGCATCACACAATATACCCAGGAAACAAACTTGCATATATAAAACCTGAATCTAAAATAAAAGTTGAAATTATTTTTTTACAAAAGAAAATTACAAAAAAGAGAGAAATAAGAAGAAAATGTTCAAACAAATGATACATTGAGTTTGCACAAAAGAAATCCCACTGAGAGGGCACATTTCAATTCTGATTGGGGGGCATAATTTTCTTTTGGAGATTGTTATGGTAATTTCCCAACTTCAGAGGGCTTAGCCATAGGCTAGTTTTAAACCTCAAATTTCACTTTCAAGTTTATATTCTGATTAAATCTAATTCCTTGAAGTAGGGTTAGCATATCTTTCTTGAAATCTCTTGTCAACCTTTCTGCAGTTCAGATGTTCTGTCCAGGACTGGTCAAACCCATGTTTTCTTCCTCACTGTTGTCCATAAAAAAAGTTAGTACAAGTTCTGAAGTTAGATAGAAGCATTGGCTGAAATTTATTGTCTTATCTTTCTTGAGGGTAGAAGTCTGAAATCCAGGCATGGGCTGCATTGGTTTCTTTCAATGAGGAAGCATCTGTTTCAGCCCTCTCTTTTAACTGCTGGTGGTTTCCTGTCAATCTGTGGCATTCTTTGACTTGTAGAAACACTATCTGTGCCTCAATATCTGGCTTTATCTTCATGTGGCATTCTCCCTACTGGTATGCCTCTGTCCAAATTTGTCCTTTCTATGAAGACGCCCGTCATAGGGGATTAGGGCTCACCCTAATGACCATATCTCAACCTAACTAAATCTGCAATGATCCTATTTCCAAATAAAGTCACATTCTGAGAAGCTAGGAAGTAGTAGGTCTTCAACATTTGAATTTTATGTGGACGTAATTTCACCCACAACCCTAGTTCATCGAAGAATAAGACCTAGAGTCCACAGCTCTGAGTTTAGTGCCTTTTGGGCTGGGCTACTAGGGATACTAAAAAAATGGCAAAAGAGTGACTCAATCCCACAATAAAAGCTGGCTCAGTATTTGAAAGAAGCATTCTGCTTCTGCATTGTCAAGCTGTCAGACGACCTGAGTTCTGCGGAAGGAACTGCAGCTAATTTGGTAATTACCGATTACGTGAAGTCTATCTGACCCAAGAGGCTTTGCTGAACGCCAAAGGTAATGAGTTCAAATCCAAATCTCATGATTAGAAGAACACCATCTACTAATCATAGCAATATCCACTTAGGCAATTACTCACTTTTTAGTATAGAACAATTAAATAAATGTCAGGTACTGCCTTTTTCTGTGAGCTCCTCAGATGCCTTCTTAACAATTACAGCCTGTCTGCTTGGAGGCAGCTGTGCACATTGTTAGCACTTGGAGAATAGTTTCAGCGCGTCATCCTCTTTTAGAGATTTTTTAGAACCTGGATAGAAAACTGTGAATCTAAGATCACAGGTTTTTCTTCTTTGTAGTTATTGAATACACATTTTATGGTCCATAGTTTTATTACTATAAATAATTCCTTCTATATTTGTAAACACACAACACAGATGTAAGATGTGATGTTCTCAGTAATTAAGTCAACTTTTATATAATCTGCACAATGACTGAGGATGCTAGGGATACCACGGTAAGTCCTTTATTGGAGACACAGGACTCGTGATAGCCTTTTTTCCAGAAATTAACTCATTATGAATCTTTATCTTACAATGAGTTGCATGTGAAGGAGCACTTAACTGTAAAGCACCTCAGTGGAGTCTACGTGGATGAGCAAAGCAAGTCCACTTGCAGAATTCAGTATTTTACAAGCTACTTCTGTATTGTGTCAACATGTTTATTTTACAAGAATAAGGCTCAATCTAGCACTGTGTTTATAGAAATGAGGCAATTCACAAATATTTAATCAATGATTTTAACCAAAAGTCAGAGCACATATGGAGAAAATATTGCAAGTGTATGAAAAGATGCACAAACAAGAGTCAATTGTTCTTGAGGAATAGTTTCTGAGCCACTGTTTTCTAAGATCAATGGATGGGTGAATGCATGTGTGAATGAGAGTAACCTTCCGGATATAGTCTCATTCACACATGCATTCACCCATCCATTGATCTTCCCCTCACACACAAGCATGCACGCCCTTGCCTATGCATGCACAATCTTTTTCATGACAGCCTACTATTCCATGTCTGAATTACTGTTATTTAGCTACTTCTATTGATAGTCATTTTAGTTTTCTCTTTCTAGTTTTTGTGATATTTCAAAACAATTGTACAGTGCAAACACCCTTCAGCATAAATCTCTCTGTGATGTGGGGGTGAATCTCTCAGGATGTATTCCTCGAAGTGGAAGTATGTGCTGGGTCAGAGGCCATGTGCATCTTAAGTATGGGTCTATTTTCCCAAATTTCCCTCCCAAGGGGCTGCCTAATTCCCAGTCACTATTTAAAGTGCTTTCTATGACTCATCCATCTTTTAGATTGCTACCAATTGGAGATTAAAAACATGAACTCCCACTATTTTTTTGATCTGCATGTTGGTACTTATGGGGAAAAAGAAGAATTTTTACTTATTTAAATTATATATTTGTCTATTGCCCTCAAACTCCCTGTTCAGTCTTTGCTCTTTTGCGGTAAATATTCTGGATATATATTTAAGTTTGCCAGCCCACATTCTGTTGCATTTTGTGCATATTTTTCTGTTGTATTTTGTTGTATCGGTTTCCTAGAGCTGCCATAAGAAAGTACATAGGCTGGACAGCCTAAACAACAGAATTAGTTTTCTCACTGTCGTGGAGGCTAGCAGTCCTACCTCAAGGTGTGGGAAGAGCAGGTTCCTCCTGGGCCTCTCTCCTTGGCTTGTAAATGGCACCTTCTCCCTGAGTCCTCACATGGTCATCCCTCTGTGTGTGTCTGTGTCCTAATGTTTTCTTCTTACAGGGGCACCAGTCTCGTTGGATCGGGGCCCATCCTAATGACTTGATTTTACCTTAATTATCTCTTTAAAGACATTAGTCAGTTCTCCATATCTGTTGGTTCTGCGTCTATGGATTTAACCAACTGCTATTTGAAAATATTAAGGAAAAAAATGGATGGTTGTGCCTGTACTAAACACATGCATCACATACATACTTTTTTTCTTGTTATTCTCAAACAATAGAGGGAAACAGCTATTTATATAGAATTTACAGTGTGTTACATATTGTAGGTAATCCAGGAATGATTTAAAGCAGCGATCCCCAACCTTTTTGGCACCAGGGATAGGTTTGGTGGAAGACATTTTTCGCACTGACATGGATTGGGGGGATAGGGGGATGGTTTTGAGATGATTGAAGTGCATTACATCTATCGCTGCATTCTCATAAGGAGCACGCAACCTATATCCCTCGCATTTGCAGTTCACAATTGGGCACATGTTCCTATGATAATCTAATGCCACAGTTGATCTGACAGGAGGTGCAGCTCAGGCATAACACTCACTGGGCTGCTGCTCACCTCCTGCAGTGTGGCTCAGTTCCTAACAGGCCACGGGACTGATACCAGTCTATGGTCTGGGGGTAGGGGACCCCTAATTTAAAGTATGCAGGAGGATGTCCATAGGTTAAATGCAAATAATACACCATTTAACGTAAGGGATTTGTGCATTCATAGCTTTTGGTATCCAAGTGGGGCGTCTGGAACCCATCCCCCAAGGACACCATGGGTCAACTACATCTCCAGATACACCCACATTCTACAATACTGAGGGTTGGGATTTCAATATATGAATTTGGGAGTGCACAACTCAGCCCATATTGTGTTAACTTGGCTAATCTATCATGTCCAGCAGTTTAATCAAATACTAGCTGTCACTGTGAGGTGTTTTGTGGAGTGGTCAACATCCACAAAGAGTAGACTTTAAGTGAAAGAGGTAATCCTTGATTATGGGATGGGCCTTGCCCAATCAGTTGAAAGACCTTAAAACCAAAATTGACGTTTTCTGGAGGAAAGGAAATTCCGTCACCTGACTGCAGCACCAGTACCTACTTGAGTTTCCAGGCCACCAAACTGCTGTTATATGGATTTCAAACATGCCAGCCCCTATAACTGAACGAGCTGATTCCTTGAAATAAATATATCTTCATATATTATATGTAAAATGATTATTGATAAACATGTAAATATATACCATATAACATATATATGAAGATATATTTATAGATTATAATCTATGTTATATATAACATACCACATATGATAATATGCATACCATAATAATATATGATATATATTATTATAATATATAGTGATAAAATATGTACCATATGTTAGCATAATTATATATACTGTAATTATATGTATATTGTATATGTTATTATATGTGGTATATACATAGATAATATATGTATCATAAAGAGTGAGCTCTGGTGTTGTCAACCACGAACAAGTCTTCATGAGCCACCAAAGTGGATGAATTTTGACATTGAACCCTGCTGACTTGCGTATATACCATATATACAGTATATACCGTATATGTTATAATATGTAGTATATACCATATAACATAGCTTATATATCTTTATGCATCTGTATATGGTACATAATACATTTACATATATAATATTTATATACGTTTACAATATATATTATAATCTGTAAATATATAGGCAATATAAATTAGTTTTTTTTTTTTTTTTTAAGAGACAGGGTCTTGCTCTATTGCCCAGGCTGGAGTGCAGTGGTGCAATCACGGATCACTGCAGCCTTGACCTCCTGGTCTCAGGCAATCCTCCTGCCTCAGCCTGCCAAGTAGCTGGCACCTCAGGTATATGTCACCATGCCCAACTAAACATAAATATTGATACAGATATCCGTCCTGCCTATTTGTTCTGATCGTTTGGAGAATCATGACAGGTAGAGATTTATTGCATGTATTTTCCCTAGCTGTGCCTTGTCTTTTTACGCTGTTGAGGACATTGTTGTTCTTCAGAAATTTGGAGTTTTATGCAGCCTATTTTGTCTATTTTTTTATTGCTGGCTTGCAGGATTTGTCCTGGAAGCCATAGTTAGCTATGAGCACACGGAAGCTCTTTGTGAAAGTTTCATGGTTTATCAAACAATATCTCCTTGTCTATCAAATGTCATCTTGTCACTACATTTGATAATTTGTAAAACTTCAGAAAATGGTAGCCCAGGTTTAAAGCACCCGCCTTCTGGTGACCTGTGGCTAGGGACAACGGGGGAGTCTTTGTCAGGCCTCCACATGCAAGCCCGGACCCAGAAAGTCTGAAGTCCTGCCTGCCCCTGCTGATTACCCCCCACACCCCCACCTGCGTTTTCCATTATCCCTGATCACCCAGGGAAGCTTCCCCGCCGCCACACAGAAGGTTCCCCTCACCCCACTCTGCCATCTTAACTGTTATGATAATGTAAATACTCCTCACCCCACCCTGCCATCTTAACTACTCTTAGGCCTTACCCAACCCACCATTGTAACTGAACTTATGTTCATGATACTCCTTGCCCCTACCCCCACCACTGTAACTGATCTTACTCCATAACACCCCTTCCCCCTCCCCAAAAGATTTGCCCCAACCTATAAAACCAACTCCTATCCCGCCGCCCTTCGCTAACGCCGTTTTCGACCTTAGCCCACCTGCACCCAGGTGAATAAACAGACATGTTGCTCTTTCAAAGCCTGTTGGGGGGTCTCTTCATTCAAAGCGTGCATTTTTAACAGTCTTAGTCTTCCCAGGTTGATGTAATAGACATTTATTCTCTCACTGTCCTAGAGGTGGAAGACCAAGGTGTCAACAGGGCTGGTTTCTCCTGATTCCTCTCTCCTTGGCTTGCAGATGCCATCTTCTCCCTGTGTTTGTGTCTCTGTGTCCAAGCTTCCCCTTTTTATAAGGACACTGGTCATACTGGCTTAGAAACCACCTAATGGCCTTATCTTAAGTTGGTTACAACATCTTTAAAGACTATCTCCAAGTTAAGTCACATTCGAAGTTTCTTAGAACATCAAGGTATCAATCTGACAGTGGGGGGCAGCTCAGTTCCTCACATGGTGGGTAACATTCAGGCTACGTTTTCTGTCCTCAGTGAAAAAACTAAGACAGAGGCTGCAAGCTCCTTCACGCAGGGTGAGCTCCCGTCCGTCCAAACACAAGCAGCTCTTCATGAGCCACCAAACTGGATGAATTTTGACATTAAACCCTGCTGGTTCTTGTGAGAGGAAGTTCAGTTGCAGTGAAATGCTGGTTTCGAGAATTTACAACTTACAGACAGTCACAGCCCGTAGGAGGAAGGCCTTCCAAAGTAAAGATGGCCTTAAGTGGTGTGGCGTGGATATCTAAAGACTAAAAAATGCAGCCATGGCTCAGAGAGACACATTGTTCATCTGATTCGTAACTGTTCCTGATGCTTGAAAATGATAACACCATTTAAATAACGTGCAAGGAGATGAAAAATTCCAAAGGCAGCCCCTGAAAACTGCAAAGAATGGCCATCATAATGATGTGAAGAAACGGGAGAAGAATTCTGAGTGGGCCCTGAGATGGGAGATATTTCAACCCAAGACTCAGAGACTTTAGGAAGGGAGGGATAGTTTTGGAGGAGGAACCTCCACCCAGAACCCAGTAATCAATGCCTGACTTAGCAAAGGGAAAAATAGCAGACCAGAACACAGGGCCGAGGACTGGGTTTGAAACACCAAATCTTCCTCATTTTGGCCACTGCAGGGAGTTAGGGAAGCTTTCTGAAATTTTTCTGGCACACACTGGACCTTTTGACACAATTTAGGGTGCCTGCACGGGAGACATGTTTTATTAATTTGCTCCTCAAAATTTTCTTCCTGCAAAAGTTCTCTGACTTGCAGCCGTGGTGAATGTATGCAACTTTCTTTTGCGGAATTGCATCAGGACAGGTTTAAAGCCACTCAGCATTAATTGGGCTCCTCTGCAAATACTATTGTCTTCTTCAGAGACCTGAAAGCCTGCATGAAAGCCAGAGAAATAGATAAATAAAAGGTTTGGCTAGCCTCCACAGCTCCCAAACCTACTGAGCTTCTGTGCCCTGAATCAGAGAAGGGCAATACTCGCCAGGAAAAAAATACTTTTAGGAGTCTCACTGTGCCCTTTTCAATTGTAATGAGGTGCCTCTCGCTGTTTCTGTTTAGTATCCTTACTGAAATCCCCACTTTTTTTTTTTCTTATAATATGCACATTTTCCTTTCCAGCTGTGAAGCTAATGTTCCCAGAATTGTTATGAAACACGGAGAACTGTGTCTTTTTCCGGGATATCCCAAAAGAAAAAGTGGCTATGGAATAGCTATCCTGATGAGTGCATGCCTCCTGCCTTGGAACGAAATCAGGCTGGATTCAACAGAAAGCAGGTTTTGAAGAAAAAGCAACAATAATAACAGCAACACTTGAGGACAGAGAGAAATGTGTAACTATACTGATATTTGCAGGTTTTACATAATCTTGAGAAGCATGAGTAAAAGACAGGTAGAGAAACTGTTGAAAACAAAACAATATTTGCTCGGCATGTATGCAAGAAAATTGAGGACTCCTGAGCAATGGAGGGAAAGCCTTCTCACAAATTATTGAGAGAGTGAATCAGTTCCCCCTCTTTCTGATGCACTTCCTAAGCTTGAAAATAAAGAGGGGAAAACAACATGACATTTGCCGTGCATTGTTAAAGCAAGGCTAATGCTCTGGAAGGCTTTTCCTTATAGATGCAGAGACGGCACACCCCACTGATCTGAAAGCTCACTGTGTTACTAAGAAGCTATATGCACCTTATTAATTTAATTCTTACATCCGTTATTTTTCACACCCTGGAAAGGATTCTAAATATAACCTAGAGAATTATATAACTCCCATTGCTGTGATGCTGTTTCTTGCTTTCTTTCTCTTCTTTGCTTTTTTAACGAACTTCCAGACAGATTCACCATGAGCAGCTTTGGCTGGAAGCAATATAAAAAATGTATATCTCAGTCGACCCTTCTTCATTAAGTTCTAGAGTGTCCATGTGTCTGGGAGTTATAGTTTAATCTCTGCAATGTTGGCAGTGCAATTTAAGCAGTGGGTTAAGTTGTAAAATAAGTGTTTTAACATCCAGTGCTCTAACAGTTTGATGCAAATGTTTTTGCGGCATTTATACAACCCAGATTCTCCCAGAAAGTGAAAGACAGTAAGAGAGAGAGAGTGAGATCATATTTCTGAGGATGCTATAGACCAAGCTAGCGCCAAAGAATGAAAGAAAAAGAGCTGCATAAAAGTCCTGGAGGTAACAGGTTTGGACAACTTTGGATGAACAGACATCCTTTAATGCTAGTCTCTGATTCCAGCTGCTACAAAATCCAGCAGGTACGTTGGGGCATTGTGCAGCTTGGAAGTCAGAATTTCACATCCACCTCCTCTCATCACTGTTAAATTATTTTGTTTCAAAAGGGTTTTCTTTCTTTTTATGTTAATAAAACAAAAGTCTTTAAAGGCATTTTGTTACAACAATGAAATCTCAATTTGTGATTCTAATATATTCAAAAGTACATTGAATTGTGGACTTAAGTCATCAGTAGAACCAAAATGTGCTGGTAAAACAACAACTAGACATCTCCAGGAATGCCTTGAAATTGCCAAACAAGATAATTTACCTTTTCTATTTTTTTCAGTGCCCGAGACTGTGAATATATTGTGAATTTCTCTTAAACCCTACATGATATGCTCTAGTGAACATGGGATTCCAGTTACTTGGTGGCTGATTTATGATGGCAGTATTTGTTCAGACTTACTTATCATTGAAGTTATATAACGAAACGGAATCTATTTAGTTAATGGAAATCAAGAATAGAAAGAAATAAGTGACCCACAATCTTTTAAGAAGAAGCAGCTCATACATGTTCAACGCTGGAAACCTGTCTTTCTAATGGCTTAGAGTTACAGAGTCCCTACATATATTTTATCAAGTTTTTAAAAATTACCCTCTGTACTTAGTATGTTTGTTTTTAATGTAAATTCATAGATTATAAGACTGTGCTCCCTTTCATCCATAAAATATGAATTGCTTTCATTCTCCTTCTTAAGCAAACCATGACATCAATAAAATTAATTGATCCATTTTAACAACGTTCATCAAAAGTTCAGTTTAAGGGGTTAGATGAAAGTAGCCATGTACTAATCATGAAAACACACAATCTCTTAGAAGTATCATCTTTAAGAGCACATATTCCAAAGTGATGTTAATATGAAAAGTCATTGAATATCAATAAAAAAACTTGGCCAAAGTGGTTCAGAGCAAAATCTGGGAGAATATACAAAATATACTTGTGCAATTCTTCCTACAAGTATAGGAAGATGAAGTTTTGTCTATGGAAGTATTATTTATTATATAAATGGGAACAGTGCTTGGATTAAGATAGCACCCTGGCCAGCCCTGGTCTGACCTCCTTCAGTTATGCTGTAGAATTTTGTTACTGATACAACTAAAAGATCTCAAAGCCTAATTTTGGATTTCAGAAGAATGGAAAGCTCTCTGGAGTTACAGTCATTTTATCTATTTTTAAAAATCAGAGTCTATCACCATGTTTGGCACAACAAATGTCCTTAGTGTATGTTTATTTAATGGGCGATTGAATGAATGAGTCTAACCTATGGACAAAACACTTTACCTAGCAATTTGAAGAACAACTAGCCATAGAAATAGAGAAACAGAGAGATCTCGCCATTTATCAAAACCCCTGTGATATCAAGCAGTTTAATATTTGTTGCCTTTCTCCATAAGAGTAACAAAAATGATAATCAGGGAAACAATAGGATATATGGAATAGAATACACCAGATTAATTTTGTATTAAGGAGAGTCATAATTGAGAGTTTGCTGCAACTGATTAATAATGTTCCTTAATATTTCTGGAAAGAAACAGAGGAAGTCAAATCACATTGATCATGGGCTTTGGATATGGGCAACCATCTTAAATACTTTCAGAACTGTCTTTCCATTGCATATGTTGGTTAATTTATTTTCTGTGAGGCTTTATTATCTGCCCTGTTCAAATTAAAAAGAATAAAGTAGAAGGAGGTTTAATGTTTTGGTAGTATCAGTAGCTGGTAAACAGCAGAACTAGGGTTCCAGCCTTTCCCTTCCAAATCCAGATCTGAAACTCTTACTCACTTAGTGATGTCTGTTGACTGAATGTGAATGAGTTTGTGCTACAATTGTCTTAGGTGCAGAGATTCTACCGGCATCAGAAAAGCTCAGCAACAAGACTGAACAAATCCTTGCAAGAATTCAATGCAATTCGTTTCCAATTCACTACTTTCTCCCTTCTTTCTTCATTGAGGTCATTTATCCAGTCACCCATCCTACAAGGCATCCTTATTAAGATTTCTAGTGTTTAGTGGCCTACACTATACTGAACATACAGTGCCATAGATGGGTGCTCTTTTTGCCTGTATAATAACTGTGACTTACCCTGAACTTAAAACAATATGCATTTATAATCTCACAGTTTCTGTGGGCCATGAATTCAGAGAGAGCCTAGCTGAGTCCTCTTCTAAGAGTCTATGAGGGCTCACATTAAAGTGTTGGGCTGAGTTCTCATCTGGAGGTTGAGCTTGGGAAGAAGTCACTCCAAAACTCAGGCATGCTGTTGTCAGATTTTGTTTCCTTGTGGCTACAGAACAGAGAGTCCAGTTCCTTGCTGGTTATGGGATAGGGGACACCCTCCATTCTTATGGGCTGTCCTCAGCTCACGTGAATACTGGCTCCTTCAATGTCCACAGGAGAGAAAGTCTCTAGAGAGAATGGATTAGCAAGATGGAGTTTTATGTAGCATGAAGGACGCATAGAGTTTATATCCCATAGTCCTGGGTACATTCAGTGGAAGAGGACTGTACAAGAAAGTGCAAACTAGAAAGTGCAGATTGTTAGGGGTCATTTTAAAGTCTGTCTAGCCCAGGAGGTAGCCAGAAATTTATCAGACAATAGGAAATTACAAACCATGATCAGTATTGCCATGTATACACAGAAGAAAATTAACAACAGTAGAAAATATTGGAGGAATAAGAATTTTGCACAGGAAGGAACACTTAATATCATACCTGAAAAATGAAGAGTTGGTTAAATGTTACATAGGCCCATGATGAAGGTACAGGATTGTTTACAGACAGAACAGGTGGCCAGGTCCTTCTTCTATGTTAAGGATTGTATTAGTCTGTTTTCATGCTGCTGATAAAGACATGAAACTGGGTAATTTATAAAGAAAAAGAAGTTAAATGGACTCACAGCTCCACATGGCTGGGGAGGCCTCACAATCATGGTGGAAGGCGAACGACATGTCTTAAATTGCAGCAGGCAACAGAGAATGAGAACCAAGTTAGAAGAGAAACCCCTTATAGAACCATCAGATCTGATGAAACTAATTTAATACCATGAGAACAGTATGGGGGAAACCACCCCCACAATTTTTTATCTACCAGTGGTCCCTCCCACAACACATGGGAATTATGGGAGCTACAATTCAAGATGAGATTTGGGTAGGGACACAGCCAAAGCATATCAAGGATGTTAATTATTACCCCCCAGATTAATAGATAATCATTCCTATGCTTTCCATAATGCTAGATACAATCTACCTCATGTGATGATGACAATGGTGCTGATGATGATGGGATGATAAAGTTACTGTTTTGTACAAATGACTAAAATTTCTATTACCCTTAAAATTTTATTTCATTGCCTTTGATTAAGCCATTACTATATCCAGTGGTTCTCCTAAAATATAAACAATTTGTTTCTAAAATATAGATATTAAGTCATTGGGATTTTTATTAGAAATTATTTGCCAGATATGTATTGGCTTTTTTCTCTTTACCTTGCACTTATGTTACAAAATCTCAAATCCTGGTTAATTTCAAAACCTCTTTGCACTCTTAACTCCTACATACCTTCACCCCCACCATTGTCCACAAGTCCACCTGATTCATTGTTCTACCCGTCTCCCGTGAGGGATGTTCTCAAGGAATGTGTTTCAGCAATATCATAATAAGCCTACATTAATGGATGCCTACCATGTAAAAGATATCTTACACAGAACTCACACTTAATTTTTACAACAGTCCCATCACTTTTACTTTACAGATTATAAGACAGAGGGCCAGTGAAGATACAAAGTTTCCCAGACCACCCAAGTGAAAGGTGGCCAAGCCGCAGTCTGCAGGATTCCAGGATATCTTCATGACTTTGACTCACTTTCTTCCAGAATTTCAGGCTATGCTCAAGACAATGCTCTCAAAGACAATTTTCTCAAGCTTGTGTTTAAATTTGTTCACCATCTGGCCTTCAACTGCATTTCCAAGCTCTCAGTATGGTTCAAACACGTCTTTGCTACACGTATCTTATGTTTCTTGCTATTGTTCCTTTGTTCATGGGGCTCTTTAACCTTCCATACCATGAACCTTCTTTCAATCAGTTGTTGCAGATTGCATTCACAACACATTTCTATTTCTCTTAAATCAGTCCTTATTATCATCTTCACAATCTTTTGTGGGTCACACTGGAGGTCAAAGGACCCTCTCATTCAGTTAAAGGAAGCAAAGACTGATGTACCAAAGTCATCCCCTAAGCCATCCACAGGGATCGTTGGAATTATTTCTCTTGACCATAGCAGGGCAAAGAATTCATGGGGGAGATGGATGTTTCCTCACTTTCCTTACTTTTAGCTCATCATTTCTGGTAGACTACAGTCCAACTCAGATTCTATAGTGGAACTCAAAACCTAGAACTTAGTCACCTGTGAGATCACACTCCCTGGCCGTAAAGATCCTCCCCCCTCCGGAAATCAGAAAGGCTCAACGGACATTTTGTTGATATGACATGTAGACCCTTATCCAAGTATGAAAAGATAGAGTCCTTGACATTGCTAGTAACTGGAATATTAACATTTTTCTGTTTAATTTGAAAAGCATTTAAAAATGTATGCATATTGTGTATATAACTATTTAGATATTCACACATGTACGTATCATTGTGTTTATACACACTTAACATCTATACCTTTGTGTGAATATGCAAAACTGTGCTTTCCTGTATCATCTGATCATGGAGAACCACAGGCTTCTCCTGAATAGTATTCCTGCCAGTCAATGGTAACTTTTTGATAGACTCTTTGCCTTTGTACAGTGATGCTAAGAAGGTTCTTTGCATATCTTACTGATTTTGTCTCTAAAATTTTATTTTTTAAAGGGTAGGGAATAGAAAAACTAGCATGCTACTGTTATATATGAAATATCTCTCAAAAAGTCAAAGAGATTGAAACAAAAGTAAAAATCCTTCAGTGAGATGAAAAATCTAGAATCTCTACCTTATTGTGCTTAAGCCCACCACTGCTGTTCTAAAAAAAGAGAACAAAAGTAAACAGCAAGTATGATATGATGGAACAGTGTCATCAAGGTTTTTTTTTTTTTTTCCCTGAAAGGGGTATTTTAACATGCAATTTTGTTTTATTGACCTAAAGCTCTCTTTTTAGTGTTATTGTTTGATTTTCTCATATCCAACTTTAGTGTTGATTTTCAGGAATGTATTGTGTAAGACAGAAATGGCTGCCCATCTTAGTTAAACACACTCATATTATGTATACTATGTCTATTGGTAAATTCCTAGGGCTTAAAGAGAATAAAATTTACTATGTCCATTTATAAAAAAATGAAATAAATCCAAGTAAAGGATGGAATTTAAATTATTTTCTATGATGGGACATTGTAGTAGTCAATTTTTATACTGCTATGAAAAAATACTGGAGGCTGGGTAATTTATTTAATTTTTTTCCCATTTATTTATTTTATTGCATTTTAGGTTTTGGGGTACATGTGAAGAACATGCAAGATTGTTGCATAGGTACACACGTGGCAGTGTGATTTGCTGCCTTCCTCCCCATCACCTACATCTGGCATATCTCCCCTTGCTATCTCTCCCCAGCTCCCCACCCCCCACCGTCCCTCCCCTATTTCCCACCAACTGACCCCACTGTGTGATGCTCCCCTCCCTGTGTCCATGTGTTCTCATTGTTCAACACCCGCCTATGAGTGAGAACATGCGGTGTTTGATTTTCTGCTCTTCTGTCAGTTTGCTGAGAATGATGGTTTCCAGGTTCATCCATGTCCCTACAAAGGACACAAACTCATCGTTTTTGATGGCTGCATAATATTTCATGGTGTATATGTGCCACATTTTCCCTGTCCAGTCTATCGTCGATGGGCATTTGGGTTGGTTCCAGGTCTTTGCTATTGTAAACAGTGCTGCAATGAACATTCTTGTGCACGTGTCCTTATAGTAGAACGATTTATAATCCTTTGGATATATGCCCAGTAATGGGATTGCTGGGTCAAATGGAATTTCTATTTCTAGGTCCTTGAGGAATTGCCACACTGTCTTCCACAATGGTTGAACTAATTTGCACTCGAGGCTGGGTAATTTATAAAGAAAAGGAGATTTAATGGACTCACGGTTCCACCTGGCTGGGCAGGTCTCACAATCATGGTGGAAGGTGAAGGAGGAGTGAACACAGGTCTTACATGGCAGCAGGCAAGAGAGCATGTGCAGGGGAAGAACCTTTATAAAACCATCAGCTCTTCTGAGGCTTATTCACTATCATGAGAACCGCACAGGAAAAACCTGCCCCACGATTCAATTACCTCCCACTGTCTCCCTCCCATGGCAGGTAGGGATTATGGAAGCTGCAATTCAAGATGAGATTTGGATGGGAACACAGCCAAACTATATCAGACACTTTTGTGTGGTTTAAAAAACAGCAGCCTTTCTCTCTCATTTTACCCTTGTTCATATTTATTTTCTTCATGGGAGATTGAATGATCCAAGCTATGTTTAATTCTTTGTAACAACAACATTTGCTTCCTTTTCGCTTTGTCAGTATGAAATGTTACCAAGAAATAAAAAAGCTCCTCTTTGAGATATGTGTAGTAGCAGGGGAATAGGTTTTTTTTTTTTTTTTCTTTATCATGCTTGCCACATTTTCAAACTCAATTTTGTTTGGATACATTTCATTTCTGAATTGTCAAAGACTCTCACTTCAAGTAAGTTTGATCTGCCCTCTCTCTCCTTAAGTTTATTCTTCTTTTTAAGAGACATGGTCTTGCTCTGTTGCCCAGGCTGGAGTGCAGGGCTGTGATCATAGCTCACTGCAGCCTCGGCCCCCTGGGCTGAAGTGATTCTCTCGCCTCTGCCTCTAGAGTAGCAGGCACCACAGGTGTGCACCACCCTGCCTGCCTAATTTTAATTTTTTTTTTTTTTTGGAGAGAAGGGGTTTTGTATGTTGCCCAGGCTGATCTCAAACTCCTGGGCTCAAGCAATCCATCTCCCAAAGTGCTGGGATTATAGCTGTGAGCCACTGTGTGTGGTTTTTAAGATTATTCTTGTTAAATAATTTTGACATTTGCCTTTCTATAAAAGTTGCCTAAAACACCCTCCCCCTCCAGCATTGCCATCCTTAAATTTCTTAGGTAAAGATAACACTCCTACTAGAAAAGAAAATGGGTCTGCTGTAGTTCTACAGATGTTTAAATCATATTTCTGGATATATTTTTCTATATATCTCAGAATATAAGTGGTATATTTTGCCTTTTCCAAGCCAAGGGCACTTTCTCCCACAAGACTGAGTTTCTACACACATGCAGCCTTTGCCCAAGAAACAGTGTCTTGATGGAATATGGAGATTGATGCCAGGGTCAGTGACTACTGAAGGGTCCCATGCAGTATGACTTCTCTTCCCATTTGATTTAAACCACATTCCATAATAACCTCACGTAGATGCAGATATAATATATTCTGGTCAGCCATTGAGGACCATGTGGTTTCAGTATATAAAAAATGTATCAAAGTAGTATACGAATTTGTGATGGGGTCAACAATTCAGAAACCATCTATTTACCAAAAGAATGTGTTTTTCTATATATCCTCCCAAGTAGTAATCAGAGATAACCAGCACTGAGTGTTCAATTTAGCACTTTTCTCTCAAAACTAACCTTGATTTTCTGACTCAAAATTTTGTTGAAGTACAAGCGTTGTAAAACTGAGAAAACTGCGTGGTTATCAAATCCTTCAGCTTTATCCATGTGTTGTCTTAGCAGTTTTCCTTTAAGGAATAATAAAAAGAGAGGAACTATCCAAGGGGATAGTAATTGCATAAAACGGCAGATAGCAAAGTAGATAAAATTGTAATCAAATCTTTTAGTGTCTTGATAGCAAAACACAATGTAAATCACTTAAAAGTTTATTTTAACAAATTTTGAGACTGTCCATGTTTAATTTTTACATTTGATAAAATATAGCCATGTTTTAGGCAATCATATAAAAATGGATTAAGACACGTTTTTCGTGTGGCCATTCAAATTCATTGGGCTTGCTTCTCTTGCATCCTAGCCACCTAAACACCTAGTTCTTGGCACTGAGATGAAACATGGACTTTTAGAAAAATTTTTCTGAAAAAACGCAATTTTCTGAAAAAAATAATTTTAAAAGAAAAAGAGCAGATGTCAGCGAGGATTGGGAGAAAATGAATTCTTATTGACTATGGATAGGAATTTAAACTAGAATAGCCATTACAGAAAACAGTATGGAGGTTTACAAAAAAACCTAAAAATACAATTATCGTTAATCCCACAATCCCACAGCTAGGTATCTACCTGCCCCTGAAAAAAAGAAATCGACATGTCAACAAAATACCTGCACTTGCATATTGATAATAGCACTATTCATAATGGCAAACATGCGGAATCGACCTAAATATCCACCAACAGATGAGTGGATACAGAAAATAGACACAATGGAATACTATTGAGTCATAAAAAAGAATGAAATTGTGTCTCTTGGCAGCAACATGGGTGGGACTGGGGGTTATTATTTTAAATGAAATAAGCCAGGTGCAAAAAGACAAATACTGCCAGCTTTCACTTACATGTGGGAGCTAAAAAATTTGAACCCATGACAGAAGAGAGTGGAAAAGCAGATACAGAGACTGGGAAGCACAATTGGGAAGAGACGGGATGAAGAGACGTGCATTAAGGACAAATATTACAGTAAGACAGAAGGAATAAATTGGAAGCTTGATAGCAGAGTAGGGTAACTGTACTCAGCAAAAATGTAGTGCAGCCAAATGATGAACACCCTAAGTATCCAATGTGATCCCCATGAGTTATATACATGTAACAAAAAGTCTCAGGTACCTTATTAATATGCACAAATAAAAAAATATAAAACATTAAAATGCACAGTCTCAACCTCATCCTAGAGCTGCTGAATCAGAATCTGCATTGAGACAAGACCGCCTGATGAATCGTGTACACATTAAAATACCTGCTGTAGAGAAAGGCCACCCAGGACCATTAGACCAGGGACATCTCTGTATATGGGAGAAGGAAATGTTTGTTCACTGAGATTTGGAGTTCTTTGATACAATAACTAGTATGAATCCTACTCAAAAAACTCAGTGAAAATAGGATTTTCTTATGGCTTACCAATTCCACACCTGTAATTATCTTACTAGAGCAGAAAACATGTACATTTATGCACATATAAAATCATGTTTCCTTTCTTGGTATATATTCATTTCTTTTCAATTATACCTTCTCTTATATTATTGTCATCTTCACTCACCTCCTCTTAATACATTATTGTAACCTTCAGCCACCATAAAAGAGAAGCAGTTAAATATTCTGAAATCTCTATAACATGTCATTTGGGTCCTTGCAGTTTAGAAATGATGGAGTATCTTTCAGCAAAGAAGGGCGAAGTTCTTCCTCGAGGTCAAGTCAAGGTTCATGTATAGATTCTCAAGTCAACACAAATCAGCTCAGGGAAAGAGTGTTTTAACCGTTTTCAAATTTTTGTTATAAGGAGCAAGTTAGAAGCATATCTGCTTTAATTAAGCACTCTTCCAAATGTTTGGTTTTAAGCACATCTTACTCTCTTAAAAATGACTAAGGACCTCACATAACATTATAATGTAGGTTATATTTATCAAAGTAGAAACAAAAACCTAAAAACGTGAAGGATTTATTATTTTATTAAATTTATATATAATAAACTCTTTGCATGTTAATATAGAAACATTTTTACTAAAAATAACAATTTTTAAAAACCAGTGAGTAAGATCACATTGTTTTGTAGTTGCACTAATCTTTTTAGTGGGCTTGATCAAAGACAGCTGGATTTTCTTATTGGCTTCTGCATTCAGTCTGCTGTAATATCACATGTCATGTGGCCTCTGGAAAACTTTACTGTTAATTCAGGAGGCAATGAGTGAGGCGGGGCAGAAAAGGCAACACTGTCTGGGGCTACTAAGAAACAGATTTGGACCCTCAGGACTCCTTGAAAGGGTCTTGCAGATAGGCAGGGTTTCCCAAACCACAGTATGGGAATTTCTGTTCAAATGGGTTGAATGCCGGCATTTGCATGCAGAATAGCAGAAAACCACTATCAGCTCTGTCTTGTTCAGGGTTCAGTACATAATGAGAATGCTGAGCCTCTTGTTCAAAAATAGTATTAGCCTGGTCAACATAGCAACACCCCATCTCTGCAAAAGTAAAAATAAAAAATTAGTCTGGTGTGGTGGCTTCGGATTGTAGTCTTAGCTACTCAGGAGGCTGAGGCAGGAGGATCCCTGGAGCCCAGGAGTTTGAGGCTGCAGTGAGCTATGATCCCACCCACTGCATTCCAGCTTGGGCAACAGAACAGAATGAGACACTGTATCATATACATATATATATATATATATGATTTTAAACTGGCAGCAGGAAAGCATTAAAAAGTAAGTGTCGGGATGGGGGGGGCCCTTCTAAGTGTGGATTGAATGTCAATGAATCTAGCAAAACTGGACATATAATTGCATTTTCCCCTATAATGGGGACAGTGAACCCAGCTGGGCTTGGTTATCAGTATGATAAACCCCATTGCATCCCAGGCTTCACATTTGTCCAGGGGTAAGTGGCTGTTACCATGGGCTTAGGGTGGAATCTAAGAGGCAGGATGATTTCCTCATTCTTTCTGTTCTCCCCTCAGCTTTTGGCTTCTCCTGCCCCCTGCATCCCGGAGAGACATCCCTTTGTGCCCCACCACCTTCCCTAGCAGCTCATTGCTGTTGCTTCATGGTTTGTGCTCTGCTGGTGATGGGGATGGAGTGAAAGAGTAGGTTTTGTTTTCCTAATCCAGCCTCTGATTAAGGCTGGTCCTTTGTTCTCAGGGATGGGACATGAGTTTTTCTCCCTTCCACGGCCGCCAAACTAAGGGAGGAATCTGTGGTTGGCCATGGTGGGAGGAAATTCATGCTCTTTTCCCCAGAGGTAGCAGAGCACTGCTTGATGTTAGGATAAGATATTGGGGCCAGATGAGTTCTTTGTTCCTTTTCTAAAATGAGAGGATTTGTCTTCCATCCTTGCCCTGGCTATAAAGGAAGAGTCTTACCTGGGCTATAAGGGTTGATATCATTTGCTACATCTCTTTTCAGTCATTTAAGTCTTTGCTTGCAATGAGTGAAGGAGTCAGGGAAGTTTGTGTGTATATTAGTCAGGGGGCTCTAGAGGGACAGAGCTAATAAGATAGATGAATATATGAGGTGGCATTTATTAGGAGAACTGACTCACAGGATCACAAGGTGAAGTCCCACAATAGACAGTCTGCAAGCTGAGGAGTCAGTAAGCCAGTTTGAGTCCCAAAATCTCAAATGGAGGGAAGCCGACAGTACAGCCTTTGTATGTGGCTGAAGGCTCTAAAGCCCCTGACAAACCACTGCTGTAAGTCCAAGAGTCCAAAAGCTGAAGAACTTGGAGTCTGGTGCTCAAGAGCAGGAAGCTTCCAGCATGGGAGAAAGATGAAGGCTGGAAGACAGTCTAGTCTTTCCCATTCTTCTTCCTGGTTTTTGTTCTGGCTGTGCTGGCAGCTGATGAGATGGTACCCATCCAGATTGAGGGGAGGGAGTCTGCCTCTCCCAGTCCACTGACTCAAATGTGAATTTTCCTTCACAAAACCGTCACAGACACACCCAGGAGCAATACTTTGCATCCTCAATCCAATCAAGTTGAAACTCAATATTAATCAACACAGTGGGACTTTGTGGGTTTTTTTAGAAGTTTTCTCAGAAATCATTAAGAAAAATGACTGCATTTTTTATTGACAGTGAAACTGCTGGTCATTTTCAGGCCTGCACATTTTTTTTTTTAAAGAAAGAGAGTTTCACTCTGTCACCCAGGCTGGAGTGCAGCGGGCAGTGGCATAATCCGAGCTTACAGTAGCCTCAAACTCCTGGGTTCAAGCAATCTTCCCACTTCAGCCTCTCAAGTAGCTGGGGCTACAGGGTCTCGCTGTGTTGCTCTGGCTGGTTTTGAACTCCTGGCTGAAGCAATTCTCCCACTTTGGCCTCCAAAGTGCCTGGGATTCCAGGTGTGAGCCAACCCGTGCACCGCATGCCTATGTCATTGAGGTGGGCTCTCTTGTATCTCCTCCCCTGCCTCCAAGCTTTCTCATGAGAACATAATGAGCCCTGTCGAGAGATGGGCAGTAGATGGAAAACTTTCCTTTGTGACTTGGATCCTAGGGATATTAAAATTTTTAAAAAGGCAAATTCCAGACTGTCATGAAGATATAAAGTAAGGATGTGCTAAATATTTGATTTTACTTATTAGTTAATGTTTGCATATTTTGGGCCCAATAAAGAACACTAAAATGAATCTACAAATGGTTGCGGAAATGACCAGCTGGTAGTATTTGTTTCCTGTTGCATGGTGTAGCCAAGTTGATGCATCCGGAAAACATCACACTGGCAAAATTCACGTGGTGAAAATCAGTGGCATCCCACCGGACATGATTTGCATCGCTTTGGACAGAAATTACTTGTTTTGCTATTGGGGTTCTATAATTTAGACAGTCATAAAATAGCCTGGTCAAGGCCAATGGAGGCAGAAATAACCCAGATGGATGAGGTAGTTAGGACATTCATTTCATTTCAAAGTGTTTCAAAATTTTTCCTTAGAAGGACTTGCAGCTATTTCAGATCGACATGGTCGTGCTCAGTGGACCTATAAAAATTGTTTAACATTTTAGCTGATATTGTTGTATTTGCTATTGTAAAGGCTGGCCTTCCCTCCCTAATTGCATATCTCATTTCTCTTTGGAAGGCCTCATCCTCTTCAAAGGGCTTAAGGCAAGTTACAAGTGTGTAGGCTCTCCATCTCTCTCTCTTTGTAAAGTTTGGAGTGACATTCTATGCACCTTTCTACAACTCAAGATTTGGGAAGAAAGAAGTCGTTTTATATTTTGATGTTCAGACTGGTTCCACACAGCAGCTTTGTTGTGGAGGTGCTTTGAAGAATAAAGGAGAGTAAGCTGTGATCACATAAGGACCGAGGTAGTGCAGAAGGAAGGGAGTAGTATGAAAAATCCCACAGGGACACACCTGCAGGCAGTGGAACAGGTAGTAAGCAGGTACTGGAGGAATACCCAGCAACCCCTCTGCCTTAATCAGAACTTTCTAATTGCATGCCTCTTCCTTTCTCTGATAGAACTTAGTATTACTATTAACCTCTTGAGATAGAACTTTTTTTTTTTTTTAGTAATTGCCAATAGTTTGGGGCAGACATTAATTGCACTGGAATATTCTCACGAACACTTTCAGGAATAAAAATAACAAAATTAGTTGCACTCTAAGGAATACAAAAAACAAATAGAAATAATCTAAGTGAAGTGGAATGGTAATAATGCCTATACTTGCATGATGCTTGACAGTTTTCCAGGGACTTGCACCAACAAGAATATCTGAGTTGGGGGAGAAAACACAACAACATTAGAAAAGGTTCAATGTGCGGCACAGCCTGTCTTCTTCTACTGCGAAATAGTTGTGCTTTGATGTATTGCACTTCTTATTAAAGAACACATTTTTACAATGAATCTAGGCCACTTATAGAAATAAATTGACACCTGTGTATAGGTGTGTTTCTTGTCTTTAATTCAAGATAAATCATGCCACTGTCAAAAAGTGAAGTTGCTATTTCTGGCAGAAACTTTTGTATTTCTTTTAAATTATTTGTATAATTGTCTTCAATTATTTACTCAGCAGTTTATGTGCACACAGGGCATGATCTCAAATTCCTAGTCTTGCCTCTTAAACTTGGGAAACTCAATTGCATTCAGCATAGTTTATTCCCACCTATATGTGCTCATCAAGTTGTTCATGAACATTGTCTTCAATGAATGAAGCTGAAGTACTTGTTTTTCAAGTGATTGTGGCCTCCTGTTATGTCTTGGTTTTGTTTCATCACTGGCATGATCAGGCACGTGTAGATATGTAGGGTGTTCGGAAGAGTGAAGATGAAATGATGGAAAGCCAGAGACATGTACTTATCCTACAAACTCCACTTTTATTAGCACCGACAAAGGTGCACAAAGACATGGAGAGGAGAATCGCTACCAATGTAGATGCAGGTGACCAACTACCACTCATCCCATACTTGTAACTCATGATAAGGCTCTATCGTCTCTTCATCTCTGTGCTAGGTTCAAATTATCCATATTTTCCCCTCTGGGAAAGGCATTAGCAAATTCATTTTTTGTTATCAGAAGTGCCCAGAAAATTCAGAAATGTCTAATTCGTGTGTATGTCTCATATCAATATATATGTGTTCTGTGTCACAATGCATTCTTTATTATTATTTTTATTTTTTTAGAGAGAGGGTCTTATCCTGTCCCCAGGTTGGAGTGCAGTGCTGTGATCATAGCTCACTGCAGCCTCCAGCTCCTGGGCTCAAATGATCCTCCCACCTCAGCCTCCAGAGTAACTAAGACTACAGACAGGTGCCTGCCACCATGCCTGGCTAATTTTTTTATTTTTATGGAGATTGTGGGTCTCACTATATTTCTCAAGCTGTTCTCCAACTCTTGGCCTCATGTGATTCTCCTACCTTGGCCTTCCAAAGCTTTGGGATTACAGGAGTGAGGCACTGTTCCAGTCCCACAGTCCATTCTGATGGTACAGGCAAGGGTAGGTCTTGCTTTGGAAGCCACCAAGCCTGAGTTCCAGCCATGACAGAGCCACTTGTAAGCTACACGACCCTGGTAATTCATGTCACTTTTCTGAGCTCAGTTTCCTTTATATATAACACAGTAATAAAAATACTAGCCTCATAAGGTTGTTCCTATAACTAAATGGGTGTCAGGTACGTAGTACATTACTCAATCAAGAGCATTATTATAAATGTTTTCAGCAATTCATGTATCTAATGAACATAGGTTTTTTTTAAAGCCATCCAATGATTTCAAGGGAAAACAAGGAGGTAGAAGAAAATTAGATATGATTAGGGGTGAGGATTTGTTTTCATCCTCCACAGCTCAATGTCTTAAACGGTGATACCATGATTCATGTTGAGTAATAGCAATTAGCTAAATGTCTGTTATTAGGACAGCCAATGGTTTTCCGTATTGATTTTCAATCATAAGGAGGACTGCCATGCCATACCCCCTGCCCTTGCTACACCCTCTGTTGAAAGATCTACTATGAACAGTTCTTTTCATCCCCCGAGTGCTGTGGATAGGACCAAGGGGGAGGGAGATATGACCTAAGAGGAAGAACAAGGCCAAACACATCAAATGCAGTCTGGTATAAAGAGATGACACAGACTAGAGGTAGGCTCCTTCTAGAAATATCAACTAGGAAACACACTGGGAAAGTAAGGTGTTAAAGAGTGAGAACTGAGTTCACACAAATGCGGAGACAGAACGAGGAAGGAAAAACAGAAACCGTAGAGGTCATATGATACAACACTCTAGGAAGCCCAGGCTTAAGAGGTAGCAGCAGAAGCTATAAGGTAGAGAGAAAAAGAAGAGATGGGGGGGAAATAAAAGAGCTGTGAAGCCACGCAGAAAGGATCGGACACAAGTAGAGGCTAGAAAGTAGAAAAGCAAAGGGAAGGATCAGCACTTATGGGGTTGTGATCACATCCAGGTTTCCTGCTAGCTCATGAACTTCTTGAAAATACATGATTTTATTTTTAAGATGATTTGCATAATTATCTGTTGCATAAATTTATTGACTAACAAAACATTAATAAATTAAATAATAAAGTTTTGTTTTTCTGTATGAAATTAATGCAGGCTAACTATGAAAAACTTTACTTCTTTTTTTTTGAGGCAGGGTCTGGCTCTGTTGCCCAGGCTGGAGTACAGTGGCTCAGTCTTGGTTTACTGCAACCTCTGCCTCCTGGGCTCAAGTGATCTTCCCACGTCAGCCTCCCACGTAGCTGGGACTATAGGTGCACACCACCACGCCTGGCTAATTTTTCTTTCTTTCTTTTTTTTTCTTTTTTTCTTTCGCAGAGACGAATCTCACTTTGTTATCCCGGTTGGTGTCAAAACTCCTGAGCTCAAGCCTTCTTCCCACCTCGGCCTTCCAGAGTGCTGTGATTACAGGGGTGAGCCACCATACCCGGCCAAAAGTTTACATTTCACATATTGAAGAGGGAAAAAAATAAAAGCATCATAGTCAGTTTCCCCAAAGACAGTTACTATTAACGTGGCTGTATTTCACCCCATTTTCTTTTTCAGGTATATTTTATGCACTGCTATCATATTCATATTCGTATAAAATTGTATTTTACTGGTTAATATGTAATATGGTATACTGCATTTCTTAAATTTCTACATGTTTTTCACAATGTTTATTTTTGATATGTATAATAATCCATTCAGGTTGATGTAATGTTCAAACATATTCAAACATGTACACAGAGTAGATATTTAAATTATTGGCGCTTTCCCACTATTATTGATTTGCTTTACCTTCAGAGATGAAATGAACTATGCCTACAAATGACGTCCCACCGTCGTTTTCCTTAACATTTCTGCATAATTTTTAAATCACCTTATGACATTTTTTTCATGGAAAACCCCCCGAGTATAAGCTATTTTTTTCTTCCACTTTTTAGGTCACTTATGTTTCCTGCTTGAATGCATATATATGATTCTTTCCTTTTCCATGAAATTCTTGGCAAGCACTCTTAGTCACCAAACTCAATTATTTTCTCAGCTTAGGAAAGTTTTTCCTGCAATGTCCTCAATATTTACTCCCCACCTTCATTGGTCTTCATTTCCTTAGTCCCCAACCACTCTTTGTAGCTTACAATGATGTTCTGCCGGGCGCTGTAGCCTCAATAAATATAATACATCCTTTCATCATTTAAAAAAAGCTCCATCCATTTCCTTCACCTTGGTATCTAACATCTCCAATCATCTTACATATTCCTGCGTTGATCTCTCTAGGTTTTACTCTTCCCTTATGAAGATTTCAAAGCAGATCTTTTTTTCTTGTGATAACGTTTCTGAAATCCAAAAAGCTTTCTGAACTTGGGCTTGTCATTTACTCACTTCAGCCCATTCCTTCCTTGCCTATTATTTTTCCACAGAAGCCATCGAATTCTATATTTAATAACACAGAACAGTTCTTTTCAAATGGCTTCTCTTTGTGCCACCCAAATGAACTCATGAAGAATGCTTCCCTGTGTGTCTGTAGGAATTGCAACCCTTGTCGAATGTTTTGGATTTGTGTCTAAATCTTTGTTATTCTCCCACCCCAATCCACTGGTTCTACTACTTATAGCTTATAGATTCACCTCTTGTGGCTCTCTGCCTCTGATTCCACTTTTTAGCGGTGATGAACCACTTGCAATTCCAAAGTACACCAGGATCCTTTCTTCCTCAGGATGTGGCACGGGATATTAACTTCCTGGGTCATGCTTCACTTTCCCTGCATCCCCCACGTCCATCCTCACCTATTCCTTTTCAATGTATACGTCATCTCTCAGAAGACCATCCCTATTATTCTAAGGGATGTTCCCAGACCAGCATGTTAGGTGTTCCTCTACGTATTTCTGAGTACTCTTCATATAACGTAATTCCCAGTCTATTTTAAGCTACATAAAGGTACAAAAAACACGTCTTTTTCACCAGCCTGCTTTCCGTGCCCAGAACATTATCTCAGTGCATTTTAAACAATAATGATTCAACATATCTCTTGTATCCATTAATTATTGAATAACAGCCTCTTTGAGTGAGGTAAGATGTAGAATGAGGTAAGATCTTTATAAGCCTGATGTTTGCAAAAAACATACAAAGTTACAGCCTACTCATTGGAAGGTTTTGTTTCAAAATCTAATTCGTATTATGAAATTATGTTATGCCATTTCTAGAATAGTTTTGAAACAAATCAACATTTCTAAACCAAGTTTTAGCATGACAGAGAAAGAGGCACGACTATTTTCTGAGCCATTGAAGTGTGTCAGAAGTTTTTCATGTATGGTCTAATGCAATTCTCACAAGTACTTTGTAAACTGGGTATGAGTAGACCCATGTTGAAAATAAGGAAACAGAACAGGGAAGTCACCCAGCTCCTGGGGAGTTGTACCTGGATTCTAGTTTCTTTGAGTCTGCTCATAATGTGTTTACTAAGTTTGGAAACCCACTTTCCACTCCATGAAGAGACGGAGTTGTCCTCTTTTGAGGACCCCTAAAAACCTCCCTTGATTTTGAGAATTGGGCTTCTTTAGCTTCATCCTCCAAGCTCTATGTTCCTCCGAATTGCTACTAGTCTGAGGGCTTATACTCAATTTTGACAACACACCATGCATTTCCCCCTCTCTTGCTTCCTTTAACTCAGAGGATAATATTCCTTCCAACAGCTTGCTGTTCTGCATGCAACGCTGCCCACGTGATTTCCAGTAACAGCACAACCTCTGAGAACTATGCTGTGCAAAGTGAGATGTATTCTAGTATTCCACTTTGCCATGAAACTTTTAGCTAAATTCCCATGGAGTAGATGACTAACTTTCCAGTACATGATAATTATGCCACAAACAACTAGAACAGTAACCCATAACACCCCACCCACGGTCAACTAGAGGGAAGACAAAACTGCCGACAGCCGTGGAGGTGAATCTCAGGGTTCTCAACGGCTCTAGGTGGAAATGCTGTCCGTGTGATATCAGCTTAGGCTTGATCTCTGTGGTCTCTGTCTTTCTCTCCCCTGTGTTTCATCTGACTCAGCTGAGGCTGATACAATAGAATACTGGGTGGCTTAAACAACGCAAATTCCTTTCTCACACTGGTTGGAGGCTGGGAAGTCCAAGGTCAAGGCATCAGCAAATCCACTGTCTGGTGAAGGCTCTCTTCCTGTCCTGCAGACAGCTGTCTTCTTGCTATACCCTCACATGATGGACAGATTCATCATCTCTCTTTTGTTTCTGCTTACAAGGCCACTAATCCCGTGATGAGAGCTCTGCACTCATGACTTACCTCCCAAAGGCTCCATCTCCAAGTACCATTGCAGTGGGAATTAAGGCTTCACCATATAAATTTCGGGGGAGTGGGCAGAAACACAGACTTTCAGTTCATGACTTCATCTTTCTTCATTTCATTCTACCTTTTGACCAGGTCTTCTTGTAACCACCCAGTGAGTTCACCTTGCTCACCACCTAGACAGGGTCAATTTATCAAGACAGAGGAATTTCAATAGAGAAAGAGTAATTCATGGAGAGCCAGCTGTGTGGTATATTGGAGTTTTATTGTTACTCAAATCAGTCTCCCTGAGCATTCGCGGAGCACAGTTTTTAAGGACAACTTGGTGGGTAGGGGGAAGCCTGTGAGCCAGGAGGTCTGATTGGTCAGGAATAAAATCATAGGGAGTTGAAGCTGCCTTCTTGTGCTGAGTCAGTTCTTGGGTAGCGGGGCACTAGATCAGATGAGCCAGTTTGTCTGGGTGGTGCCAGCTGATTCGTCAAGTGCAGGGTCTGCAAAATACCTCAAGCACTGAACTTAGGAGCAGTTTAGGGAGGCTCAGAATCTTGTAGCCTCCAGCTACATGACTTCTAAACAATAATTTCTAATCTTGTGGCTAATGTTAGTCCTACAAAGGCAATCTAGTCCCCAGGCAAGAAGGAGGTCTGCTTTGGGAAACATCTGCTATTGTCTTTGTTTTAAACTATAAACTAAATTTCTCCCAGTTAGTTCAGCCTACACCCAGGAATGAACAAGGACGGCATGGAGGTTAGAAGCAAGATGGAGTCAATTAAGTTAGATCTCTTTCACTGTCTCAGTCATAATTTTGCAAAAATGGTTTCACTCTTATATCTTGAGCTGTGTTGACTTACTGACTGGCAATGTCTGTTATCTCAGAATCTCAAGTTTACTTTAAAAAGCACTGAAAATTTCACTACTCTAAGTTTTTTCTAATCTCTAGAAAGATCTACAGATAAAATTGGCTGGCTACATATGATTTCTTTATTGTATGGAAAAGGAAATATTTATTGAGAGATATCAAAGGACCTATGTAAAACAAAGAAAGTTGGAGCACAATGCCCATTAATCTTTTCATCTTGTAGAGTACAGCTCCAAGCATGTTTTAGAGTATCCAGTAAATACAATTACTGTTATGATTTATGTTCTTTTTATTTTGTATGTTTACATATTTGACACTGTCTAGATGATGTTGGTTTCAAGGAAACATTCATTGGAAACTGTGTTGGCAAGGAAATGGACAAGGTCATTTATCTTTCTTATCACTCAAATCTGTGTTGTTTTTCTTTCCAATAAAAGAGTGGATGTGAGCTACCAGCATTGTGACTTATGCTGGGAATCTACGCTTCTGATAGTGCTATTTTTAGTGAGTGCTTGGGTGTATTCAAAATGAATTGGTTTGTATATTTTTAAAATTTTATTTTATATCATTTTAAGTTCTAGGATACATGTGCAGAATGTGCAGGCTTGTTACACAGGTAAATATATGCCATGGTGGTTTACTGCACCTATCATCCCATCACCTAGGTATGTGGCCCTGCATGCATAAGCTCTTTATCCTGATGCTCTTCCTCCCCAGGGCCTACCGACAGGCCCCAGTGTGTATTGTTCCCCTCCTTGTGTCTATGTATTCTCATTGTTCAACTCCCACATATAAGTGAGAACATGTGGTGTTTGTTTTTCTGTTCCTGTGTTAGTTTGCTGAGGATGATGGCTTCTAGCTTCATCCATGTCCCTGCAAAGGATACAAACTCCTTCCTTTTTATGGCTGCATAGCATTCCATAGTGTGTATGTACCACTCATTTGTACATTTATCCAACTAGCACTTATTTGACATTTCTGGTCAATGAAGTTTGAGCAAAGAAATGCCTATTCTGCGTTCCTTTCTTTAATTCAACCATAAACAAGTGAAATATTGAAACTTGTTGCTGGGGGTAAAAAACACTTCCATCTTCAATCATTGTCTTAGTTTGCTTTGTGGTGCTGTAGCAGTATACCACAGATGAGGTAATTTATCAAGAATAGAGATTTCTTTCTTACGGTCCTGAAGGCTGGGAAGTCAAAGATTGAGAGTCACACATCTATTGAGGACCTTCATGTTGCATCATCTTGTGGTGGAAGGCAAGATTGCCAGAGAGCAAGAGATGGAAATCCTGGCCCCAAGCCCTTGTAAACAGCAATGATTAATTCATGAGGTTAGAAGCCTCAGGACCCCCAAGCATCTCTTCCTAAGCCCCACTTCTCAACACTGTTGCATTGGAGAATAGGTTTTCAATACATGGACTTTGGGGAACACAGGATGGGGTTGAGAAAGACAAGTATCAACACTGGGAAAGTGAAAGAGCCCCATTGGTCCAGAGAAAGAGGTCAGCATCAGTGTGAGGATGGTGACCACACAGGAAGACTGCATGGTTTGAGGTGTTGAAGTTTAAATTCGGGGAAGGGGGCCAGGAACAGTGGCTCACACCTGTAATTCAAGCACTTTTGGAGGCTGAGGTGGAAGGATCACTTGAGGCTAGGAGTTTGAGACCAACCTGACCAACATGGCGAAACCTTGTCTCTACTAAAAATACAAAAAACTTATCCAGGCGTGGTGGTGCATGCCCGTATTCCCTGCTACTTGGAAGGCTGAGGCATGATAATTTCTTGAACGCAGGAGGCAGAAGTTTCAGTGACCCGAGATTATGCCACTGCACTCCAGCCTGGGTGACAAAACAAGACTCTGTCTCAAAAATAAAGACTAAATAAATTAATAAATAAGGGGAGTTGGCATCTGTCTTAGGGGAAGGACATGATAGCTGCTATGGAGGACTGCATACACATAGAGGGGAAGGGCAAATAAAAATAAGCACAAATATTAGGAACAGTGGGAGCCAATTTCCATCAGATAGGGAAATTACAATTAAGGATAGAGAAAGCTAGAATGAACACACCATGGCATAGATATAGAATTGGAGGTGTCAGAATCAAGTAATGGGCTTTAAGATAGTCTTTTTGAGACATAAAGAGAATAAATATAGGTGCTTGTTGCTGGGGCTCAGAAACCAATAACCTAAAAATGGTATTTGACATGCTGAGCTAAAGAAGCCTCGAGGCCTCTCTGATGACCTCCTTTCCCAACCTTTTATCCCAAAGAAGCTGAAGTTCCCTTATCTGCCTAAGATTCAGGACCCCAAAGGAAAACAATTGTTTTTTCTTCCACCCCTTATTATCTCATTATCTACTGCAGAAAAGACCAAGATGTAACCTCATACCTGAGCAGACCTTTGTACCACTATAATGAGCGTCTTCCGGGATCATTAAATTACAAAGAGAACTCTTTACAAGTTAATCTCTGTTCCCCTCCTGTGATTCTCCTTGGAAATTATTTGTTACCACTCAATAGAATTCTTCTTCTCTCCCTCCCACCACCTGTTTTAACAAGATCCATGTCCTAATCCTTTCTGTAACCTCAGGGTGGCATAAGCTTCTGGACCTGATTGGGAAGTTGAGTCTTCACTCTGAATCAGAGTGAAGGAATCAGAGTTTTTAAGGAAAATTTGGTGGGTAGGGGGGCCAGTGAGTCAGGAGATCTGATTGGTCGGGTTGGAGATAAAATCATAGTGAAGCAGCCTTGTTGTCTGGGGTGATATCCAGAGTTCTTGGTCTCATGGCCAAGGAAATCAAGGATGTAGACACTCCAAGGGTGAGGTTTAGAGCAGAAAGTTAATAGGAGAAAGAACAGCTCTCTGCTACAGAGAGGGAACCTGAAAAAAGGGTTGCTGTTTTGCAAAGCTTTCATAAGAAACTGATGAGGCTGGGCGTCTTGTTTGCATGATGCACAAACTTCTAGTAGATCCACCCCATCCTTCTAATGCACATGTGGGCCCTTAACTTGAGTTACTCCATATTGCTTTGCTCCCCTTACTGCATATGTGTTAGGGAATGGAATTTTCCATTGCAGGCATGTCTCCGCAAGTTACCTGTGCAGCCTTTCTTATCTGTGTGGCTGTGGGCTAGTCTTAGGCAGGATCTCCCTATCCCCTTGCAAGTTCCCTTATCTGTGGCTGCAGGCTGTTCTTTTGTTTAAAATAATTCAACAGAGGACCCACCCTAACCGCCTGCCTGACCAGGTTTTATCCTCTCTCAATAGGAACTCATAGCTGCTTTCTTGTGTTGAGTCAGCTCCTGGGTGGGGACCACAAGATCAAATCGAACCAGTTTATGAATCTGGGTGGTGCCAGCTGATCCACTGGGTGCAGGGTCTGCAAAATATCTCAAGCTCTGATCTTAGGTTTTACAATAGTGACGTTATCTCCAGGAGGAATTTGGGAGGTTCAGAATCTTGCAGCCTTTGCCTCCGTGACTCCTAAATCATAATTTATAATATTTTGACTAATTTGTTAGTCCTATAAAGACAGTCTAGTGCCTAGGCAAGAAGGGGATTTGTTTTGGTAAAGGGCTGTTATTGTCTTTGCTTCAAACTATAAAAAATAAACTAATTTTATACCAAAGTTAGTTCAGCCTATGCCCAGGACTACATAAGGACAGCTGGGAGTTTAGAAGCAAGATGGAGCTTGTTAGGTCAGATCTCTTTCACTGTCTCAGCTATAATTTAACTATTGCAGTTTCAGTTTTATCTCTTTGTTTTCTTTTCTTCCTAGAGATTTTTCTTTTTTTTTTTTTTGAGACTGAGTTTCGCTCTTGTTGCCCAGGCTGGAGTGTAATGGCTCAGTCTCAACTCACTGCAATCTCTGCCTCCTGGGTCCAAGCGATTCTCCGCTTCAGCCTCCAGAGTAGCTGGATTACAGGTGCACACCACCACACCTGGCTGCTTTTTAAAAAATTTTTAGTGGAGACAGGGTTTCACCATGTTGGCCAGGCTGGTCTTGCACTCCTGGCCTTAGGTGATCCTCCCACTTCGGTCTTCCAAAGTGCTGGGATTTGAGCCTCTGCACCCGGGCCCCTAGAGACTTTAAGAGACCACATCTTCTTTAATTGCTTTCATGAGAACCCAGAACATTAATGGCTAGTATTATTTTAGAATTACTATCCAATGCAATACACAAGAGAAAGAAATGAAATATATTGTGCCAATTATAAAGGAGGAAGTAGAGTTCTTAAATCGGGTGAAGGGACCATTTTGTTACTAAAACTTAAGAGAATCAAGCAGAAAGTAAGAATGGAGAGTTAAATCAGTAAAGTAACATAGCTGGTTATGAAATTAACACACGTGTACGTTCACTATATTCCCCACACTGAGGCAATAATCTATTAGGAAACAAACTGACAGGAAAACAACTCATTTACGTTACCAAATAAGCAAAATACAAATAAAATACTTCAAAAGTAACTTAACATGTCATGTACAATATAAATTTAGAGAAAATGTTGAAACATTGCTGGCATATATTAAGTAAGAATTAAGTTAGTGGGAAAACATATTATTTTTTCTTGGCGAGGAAGACTCTGTGTTGTGAAGATGTCCATCTCCCTAAATTAATTTGTAAATTGAAGGCAATATCAATGTAAATGCCAACAGAATTTCTTTGAGTACTAGAAAAGTTGATTTTAAAAGAAATGGGGATGGACAACCCATCTAGATATCCAGATGTATAAAGCTACATTTATTAAAGCTACTTGGCATTGGCACAGAAATATACATAGAAAGTAATTGATGGGACAATCAGCCCATAAATAGATTGGCATACAGAAAGCAATTTGGTACATGACAAAGGGAACATTGCAAATCAGTGGGGAAGAGAGAATGCATTTAAGAAATAGTTGTGTGATATGTCCATCAGAGGGAAAATGCATGCATGTACACATATATATGCATTATACATATATGTATTCATGCATACATGTATCTGTAACTAAATTTGATACTATATGTAGTAACTATGTACATATTTATACACATACAATATACTAAATTCAACTATATAAATATGCATATAGATGTAGATATCTGCTTATCTACCTATGGTTTATTTTGTTTCTTATGTACAATTAAATTTAATTGTAGAAATTCTAAAAGGGAGCAGTTTATTTTACAAACATAGTGTTGAAGTGGAGATAACTTTCAAAGTAAGACAGAAACCTTGTGCACCACAAAGATTGATTAATTTTGGCACAGATAAGTTTACAATTTCTATATTCAAAAATACAGTATAAATGAAATTAAAAGACAAAATTTTAAAACGCTCGTATCTGCTGGACTAGGTCATACTGGATTTGAGGGTAGTTATGCTTTTTTTTATTTACACAGTTGCTTAGTCGCAACAGAATTTCTAGTTCTTGTACGCTACGTTCTAGGCAACTACTCTAGATATGTCAAAAGGCATTCATACCACAGCAACTCCATCTTTAGAGAGGCTAGGATAGATGAGGAAATTAGGATGCAAAATAAAAGCTGTATTTAAATACATGATTATGGGCTTTTGGTACTAACTCATGTTCATTTATTTTTGTCATCAGGTGCTTAACTAGGGTGAGTTAATTGATGTATAGACATGAGTTCAAAGCTTCTTTTCTAAATACATATTTTAGGCAAAGCTATGTCAGTCTCCAGGACTGGATTCTATCTTGTCAAAAGTATATGCAATCTCTAACATTCCATAATTCAATTAATTTCAGAATATTTAAAGAGCTATCCATCATTTCTAGATTGGCGAAAATTTAACATATTGTCTTGTGCATTGCATTTTAAGATATCTGCACCATATTAAAGAATTCTGAAACAAAAAATATCCAAGAGAGTCTTTTCCTTGTAAAGATGAGATTTCATGAGTTGCCAGGGCCTACAAAGTAAAAATGGTCTAGTCAATGGAAAAGGGGTTAAAAAACAAGTTGCTATTTATTCCTGTTTAGGGACGTTTTTTCTTTTTTTTCTTTCTTTCTTTTTTTTTTTTTTTTGCGACATGGTCTTGCTCTGCAGGAATGTCGTCAGGGCTCACTGCAGCCTTCACCTCCCAGGCTCCAGAGATCCTCCTGCCTCAGCCTGTAGCTAGAACAACAGACATGCGGACCACACGCAGCTAATTTTTTGTTTTTTTGTAGAGATGAGGGTCTCACTATGTTGCCCAGGCTGGTCTCGAACTCCTAGACTCGTGATTTTCCTGTCTTGGTCTCACAGAATTCTGAAATTACAGGTGTGAGTCACTGCATCCAGCCGGGATTTTTCAAAGGCCTAGAACACGGGTCGGGCGCAGTGGCTCACGCTTGTAATCCCAGCACTTTGGGAGGCCAAGGAGGGTGGATCACGAGGTCAGGAGATCGAGACCATCCTGGCTAACATGGTGAAACCCCGTCTCTTAAAAAAAAAAGTCTAGGAAACATTACTTTTGTGACTGCAATGCATGTATCAAGAACACAACAACACAGGTTTGCTTTACGGGAAGACAGGTAATTGCTCTGCAAGCATGCTGACAATCATTTAAGTATGATTTGCAGCAAGCCCCCAAACACATTTGCCTAAGTGTCTCCTGTGATAACAATGCAAGGGCTTCCAGCTACTCTTCATGCACACAGGGCAAGTCTTCTTTCATGCACAACTGAAACCACTGGGGAATTTAGGCAGCATGTAGGGAGCCTGTAGTACAATTTTAAGAAGCACCCATGCCAGCTAATGAGCTGATAGTTTCTACTGAATTCATAGGCACATTGTGCACTCTAAACATTTGTTATGACATATTTTCTTATCTCCCAGTGAAAATCCTTCTTACTCTCAACAAGTACTGATATCCTTCCTTCCTTTCTTTCCTTCCTTATTTCTTTCTTTTCTTTCTCTCTTTCTCCCTTTTCATTCTCATTCTCTTCTTTCTTTCCTCTTTCTTTTTCTTTCTTTCTTTCTTTTCTTTTTTTTTTTTTTTTTTTTTGAGACAGAGTCTCACTCTGCCACTCAGGCTGGAGTGCAGTGGCACAATCTCGGATCACTATAGCCTCGACTCCCCAGACTCAGGTGATCCTCCCACTTCAGCCTCCTGAGTAACTGGCACTACAGGAATGTACCACCAAGCCCGGCTCATTTTTTGTGTTTTTTGTAGAGATGGGGTTTCACTGTATTGCCCAGGCTGGTCTGAAACCCCTGGCCTTAGGTAATTCTCCCATCTCAGATTACAGGTGTGAGACACTGCACCCTGCCCCAAGGAATGATTTCCTTTTGAACATATCATCAGAATACATGATGAGTGATCCCAGAATTTCCCTCTGGCTCTCTGGTCTGCAGGTTGAGCTGGTTGAGAAAAATAGTGAAGTTAGCAAGTTTTTTCATTCTTTGCTCTTTTTACCTAAGTCACACACTAGGGTGAGATTAGGGAAAGTTTACGGTTTATGAGGTGTATTAGTCATGTTAATAAGGATTAACCAGAAAAACAGAACATATATATACACATCCATTCACAGAGGGAGAGAGATTGATTTAAGGAATTGGCTCATGTGATTATGGGGACTAGCAATTTGGAAATCTGTAGGGTAGGATAACAGACTGGAGTTTCAGGTAAGTGTTGATATTGCAGTCTTGAGTCTGAAAGTTTGAAATGTAGGCAGAACTTCTATGTTACAGGCTGGAGGCAGAAGTCCCTCCTCTTGGGGAATCCTTAGTTTTTGCTTTTGAAGCCCTCAATGATTGCATGAAGTCCTGTGTTATAGAATGAGAGTGCATGTCCCCTACAAAATTCATACACTGAAAACTTAATTCCCCAGGTGATGATGTTAGGAAGTGGGGCCTTTGAAGGTGATGGGGTGAAGAGGGTAGAGCCCACATGAATGGCATTAATGCCTTTATGAAAGAGCCCACAGAAAGCTCCCTCACCCCTTCCACCATGAGTGGACACAGCAAGAAGGTGCCATCCATGAACCAAGAAGAGAGCCCTCACCAGACACCAAATCTGCCCTGCCTTGATCTTGGACTCCGGTCCTCTAGAACTGTGAGAAACAAATGTCTTTTGTGTAAACCTCCTAGTCTATGTTTTTGTAACTGCAGTTCAAATGGACTAAGATACCCACGCAACACATCACAGAGGGCATTCTGTTCTTTTCAAAGCATATAATTGTAAATGTTAGCCATGCTTACAAAATACCTTCACAGCATTTTTGCAACCGGTCTTTGACAAAACAGGAGGGCACCGTAACCCTCGGCAAGTTGACGCATAAGATGAAACAGCCAAGACAAGAAAGCAAAATCCGTACTGCATCAAGAAGCGGGAACAAGAAAAGGGTAAGTAGCAAAGCGTGGATAAGAACGCACAAGATGGAGGGAATAGCACCTGCAAATGCTGGGAGGAACAAAAGGCCACGAAGCACTCATGCAAGAGGCCTCTTCATTCTGCAAGGAGTGGCACTTGTAGTATTGATAGAGAAGCTATGAAAGAAAGGTACCTGAGAGATGCAAGGCAGAGAGCAAACGTATGGACTGGACATCAGTAGCCCTGCTGGCCTCAGTGTTGTGGTCCTACCAAAAGTGAAAATGTGTTTCCACTCCATTGGAAAGCATTAAATATTAGTGGCATCTGAGGGAAGTAAATAACACCTCACGGTTTCTGGTGGGAGATAAATTTCTATATGTTTCTGGAAAAAAATACAGCAACATACAGGAAAGGCTTTAAACATATAAGTACCCTTAGTTTTTTGATTTCAATTTTTATTTTAGATTCTGGGTGTACATGCCCAGGTTTGTTACCTGGGTATATTGTGTGACACTGGGGTTTGTGGCACAGATGATCCCATCACCCAAGTAGTGAGCCCAGCACCCAACAGTTACTTTTCTAAACTTCGCCACCCTCTCTTCTTCCCCATTCTACAAGTTTTGTTTCCCATCTCCACCCATAAACAGCTGTCTGTAGTAACTTCTCTCCATTCCTGTTCCCCCTTTGATCTCCAACACCAACTAGCAGTTGTAGGAATAGGGTGGGAGATACTTCTTGTATCATAATTATAATTGTGTATAACATATCACAGATCAGGTGAGCTGGCATCTGTCCTTCCTTGACCTTCCTCTGGGCTGGGGATAAGCTAAGGCTTGAATGCATCTCTGACCTCCCAAGTGGTACAGGTTCCAGCCCACGATGATGTCACAGTGCTGTGGTTATGCATATCTGTGATATCAGGGGTGTTTAGGAGATGAACTGTGTGTTAGTCTGTTCTCACACTGCTAATAAAGACATAGTCAAGACTGGGTAATTTATAAAGGAAAGAAGTTTAATTGACTCGCAGTTCCACATGGCTGGGGAGGCCTCGCAATCATGACAGAAGAGCAAGGGATGTCTTACATGGTGGCAGGCAAGAAGAGAGCCAAGTGGAAGGGATTTCCCTTTACAAAATCATGGGATCTCCTGAGACTTATCTGCTACCACAGAACAGTATGGGGGAACTGCCCCTATGATTCAGTTATCTCCCACTGAGTCCCTCCTACAACAAGTGGGAATTATGTGAGCTACAATTCAAGACGAGACTTGGGTGGGGACACAGCCAAATCATATCAAACTGTGGCGCTTGAAATTATGAAAGTGGACCCCCTGATGCATCTCGAATTTTGGCTATGAACATTTTCACAGTTGCTGAAGCACATGGCTGAAATGCTTTCCCAAAGGGTTGTGCCAATTTCTATTCCAATCAATATTAGAGGTAAGAGCATTTTTTCTTAAATTGCATTTAGGAACAGATAGGAGAGATAGAAGTTTGGGGAAAGGGCGAATAGCTGTCAAGTAATGGAAAGAATATTGGAGTATGTTTCAGGTGAATGGACTTTAGTTCTTGGGCTTTCTGCTCCATGATAGTATTTTTATTCACACCAGTGACTGTGAGGTTCTGTGTTTTCTCTTTACAAAAAGGAATCTGGACCTGCTGTCTCCAAAGTTGCCTCTGATTCTGAAATTTTATGGCTATGATTCTATCACAAAATTCACAACGATGCTGGAGTTGGTTCTGCTGTGACCAAAGGGGGAGTTAAATCATTGTAAACTCCAAAGGATGCATAATGGCATTATCATAGCATTTGAATTGTGTAGTTATTATTTGAGGCATAAGGGCATGTTTTTGGGGGAGATGACTGGAACCGAAAATGTGAAACGTGTTGGGTTTCGTTCGGTAGTCCTGACTATTTATTCATTCAATAAAAATGGATTGAGCATCCTGTCTGTGTTTGGAGTCAATATTACCTTGAAGGAACAGAAGAGAGAAGAGAAAAGAAGAAAAGGAGAAAGGAAGGGGAAGGAGAGGAAGAGAGAATGAAGCATTGTGTGCAAATAGGGATAGGAGGCTCTGAGCCAAGGAATGAGTGTAGCCTCTAGAAATTGGAACTGACCAAAGAATAAATTCTCCCCTAGAGCCTCCAAAAGGAAAGATATCCCGCCATCACCTTGATTTTAGACCAGTGATACCCGTGTCAGAATTTTGACCTCGAGACTGTAGGATAATAAATTTGTGTTGTTTTAAGCTGGCAAACGCATGGTGCTTTTCTACAGAAGCAGTAAAAAACTAATAGAGTTTAGTTCTCTGATGAATGTTTTATGCCCTCTTATGCGAAAACTCCCATTTCTGTAAAGGAACAAAACTCTAGAAATCAGTCTTGATGAGGACTGGCCGTTTCTACTTATCCAGATGAATGGATTCGTGCAGGCCCCGGCCAAGACGGATCACCAGGGCAATTTCCTGGCTCCACGCCCTGTTCAGAATTCCTTGGAGTCAGCAGGTACAAGATTTTACTGTCCTTGATGGTACCTTGTGTTGCTCCAGATTTCTTAATTAAAGACGAGATTTTTTAATGCAAAAATGGTATGTTAAAATGACATCGATTAGCCTTAATATGCAATCAAATCTGGAGCATATTTTTGTCTTAAATGGTTAAAAATTCTGTTAAAATGTTCCTAGATGTTCTTTTATACATAGGCTCAGCTACAAATTTATGCATTTCTAAAGCAAAGGAAGGTTTCTCTTTAGACTGAAGTAATTTTTTTCTCTTTCCCTTTTTCTCCTAGAGTGCGCATACACATCTATTGGTAATTTGTATTGTACAAGAGCATGAATTGAGAACGTCTAAATGGTAATTAATTTTTGTATAATAAAAAAAGAAAAAATAAGACTGTGAATAACCAACTGGACACAATATTAGAAAACAGTAGTTGCTAAGCTGTAGTCCCCAGACCAGAAAGATGATGATGATCTGGGAATTTGTTAAAAAGGCACATTTTTAGCTGAGGCAGGAGAGTTGCGGAAGGCCAGGAGTTTGACACCAGCCTGGGCAACATACAGTGACTGCATCTCTACAAAATTTTTTTAAAGAAGTTAGCTGGGCCTGGTGGTGAAACCTATAGTCCCAGCTACATGAGGGGCCTAGGCTGGAGGACCTCCTGAGCCCAGGACCTGGAGGCTGGAATGAGCTATGATTGCACCACTGCACTTTAGCCTGGGCGACAGAGTGAGACCCTGTCTCTAAATAATAAAATAAAGGCATGTTTACAGATCTCTGCCCAGATTTCCAGAGAGAAGCTATATAATTCAGAGGAAGAATTATTCTTGGCTGCAAGTCAGAACAATGTGATAGCTTCAAAGATGAGGTCAAACACTGCATCCACACGAGGACGGAGATCTAAGGGCTTTTAAGGTTTCCACCCACTCAAGCCTCCAAAATTCCTGTTGTACTAGATTTATCCTTTTTATTTGGCATTTAAGAATAAAAAATTATATATATATGTGTGTGTGTAAAATATATACATATATGTAATACACACACACACACACATATCTTGCTACTGGAAGTGTAATTCTTGAAAGAGAACTTGTAGAAAATGCCAAATTTCAGGATGGAAACTGGGCCTATTAGAGAATCTGCATTTGAACAAGTTTCCCAGGTGACTCATATACCCATTGAAAATTGAGAAACATAGCCTGTAATCCTAACACTTTGGGAGACCGAGGTGGGCAGATCGCCTATGGTCAGGAGTTTGAGACAAGCCTGGCCCACATGGCCAAACCCCATCTCTACCGAAAGTACAAAAATTAGCCGGGCGTAGTGGCGTGTGCCTGTAGTCCCAGGTATTCGGGAGGCTAAGGCAGGATAATTGCTTGAACGTGAGAGGTGGAGGTTGCAGTGAGTCGGAATCAGGCCACTGATCCCAGCCTGGTGACAGAGTGAAACTCCATCTCAAAAGAAAAAAGAAAAGCAAGCAACAATGCTTTAAAAGACTCTATTCCTTAAAATGTTGAAGCTACTTCCGCACCATAAGATATGTGTCTTCTTACTTATTTTTGTTTTACTTTGAAGAACTGCAAAAGGAGGAAAATCTTTAAAGATGGTCATTATCACTACCTAATTTCTTGGCTTTTAAAAAATAAATAATTCACCACTGCAGTAGTTTACTATATGTTTATTTTTAAAGCAGTAGGGAGAAAGCCCCATTTTCCCCTGTTTTATAGCAAAAAATATGATACAGAATGAAAACAATACTCATTTTTTGGACATTTGAAAACATTTTTCCTGATGTTAATTATTAAATTAAAGGATCCCAGCTGGTAGTTTTGCTGGTGATCATTTTTCCTTTTTTTCCAAATTGTTGAAGAATAAACCTACCCGAGTGGATATGTTGATTTGATACCTGGAGTTAGCAAAGGTTCAAGTCCCATCACAATGACAAGAGAATATTTACTCTCCTGTTGATGGCATTATATCCATTTATACATTTACTGTGCCTCCCAGATTTTTCTTCTTCCTGCAAATCAATCAGAGCAATGTCATAGAAGCAGAAATCCTAGAAAACATATATGTGTGTATGTGTATATGTATATATGTGTGTGTGTGTATACGTGTGTATGTATGTATAATATATTTGTTACAGGGATTTGACTTTAACAACTTGAGCAACTGTTTGAGCTGCCTCCATAAGCCTGTTGTCTTTGCAAATTTAATGCTGGAGCCAAATGTCTGTAGGGCAGGCAGTCAGGAAGGGAAGATGCTCGTGAATTGGAAGAGATTGGGAGCAGTCTGGAGCCCACAAGTGGGACTTGGAGCCGTGCAAAGATGGTGCTGCTATGGTCTCAATATTTCCCTTTCCTCAAAATTCACATATTAAAATCCTTATCCCCAAGGTGATGGTATAAGAAGGTGGGGCATTTGCCAAGTGATAAGGTCATGCAGGTGGAGCCTTATCAATGGGATAAGTGTCCTTGTGAAAGAGAACCAAGAGAGCTCCCTTGCTCCTTTGGCCATGTGTGGACACAACAAGAAGAAGCCATCTATGAACCAGGAAATGGGTACTCATCAGACGCAGAATCTATCAGTGCTTTGAGCCTCAACACCCAGCCTTCAGACCTGTGAGAATTAAGTTTCTGTTCTTTCCAAGCCCCAATTCCATGGTATTTTATTATAACATCCCAAATGGACTAAGACAAATGGACCTTGGTAATGAAGAACTACAGAACTGCAGAACTGCAGAATCCGGAACCCTACCTCACAGAGCTAAACACACACACCTGGCTTAGGAATCGGAGCTGCTGTGGCTTAGGATCCTGGCTTAGGATCCAGGAACAGGTGGGGCAGTTTCAGACCTGGCTGCTGCTTTATGCTAACAAGGTGACTTAGCAGATCTGTGACTAAGTGTGTGACCTGCAAAATGGCTGTTGCTTTCTTTCCACATTGCTAATTCTCCAAGAATCTCCCTTGGGGAGATTCATGCAGAAAAGGGAAATATATAAGAAGGAGACTTTTTAGAAATGTAATTCAGCAAAGCCAAATTAGTACATCACAAAGCAACTGTAGTCTATCCACTCCTCCGTGACTTCTCTGAGTTCATATAGCATTTAATGACCTGTATCGCACCATTTCATGTGGCTGAATAGAAACTTAATCAAACCCAAATTTTCTTGCTCTGAGTCAAGTGACCTTTCAGAATCCAAACAATATAAAAATGCCCAAATAAATGTCCTATGATTGATAGAACTATGTTTTCCCAACTCATGTGTTCAGTTCTGATCCTTGAAGAGATCTCACTAAAACTCGTATCTCCTTTAAATCCATAAGCTAGCTACATCTGGATGATTTTAGGTTATAACGTTTGGATTGAAATTATAGAATGGTGTAAATGGCAATATGAACATTTATATGCAAAAGGTTCAAGGCAGAAAGTGATTGGGTAATCAGAATCCTACTCCTAGTTCTTCATTTGGTCCATTTGAAAAATCTGGCCTCTTTGTCCTACTCTCCAGGGAAATACCTGATATACATCCAATTTCAAAGAGGGGGTGTTAAGAAATGCCTTCCCCTAAATTCACTAGATATATTCATTTCTGGACACTGACGTTATTCCTCTATCAGACTATTTAACATTTTCCCTTTAAGTACGTGTTTATCTTTTTCCTCTGAAAAGAACAAAAAAAGCTCTTTTCTTTTGTTAGTGAGTAGCTGGAGGGCGGATAATTACTCTGTATGTATTTAGTAGCAAGTATCATTAGAATTCTGAATTAAAAATAAGATTAATGATTTAATTTCAATCTTGTCAGGATGACCCATTTAAAAAATACTGATGTGATATAATGCTATAAAAGATTTAAGCATAATTTATTGATAAAACCATTACAACTGGAATGAGAGAGCTATTTGTCTACATAATGGTTCCTGAAATCACAGATAGTACTTTCCCATTATTCCACTGCAACGTTTATAATTCCTTTTTGGATTTACCATTTTTTTGAACAACCACATATGGTACTTACTATATGCCAGGAAATATTCCAAGGGTCTAACAAATACTAACTCATTTAGTCCTCACAATGACTTAACAAGGCAGTACTATCATCATCCCTACATTATGTGTAAGGAAATGGCAGCATGGGCTGGGAGCGATGGCTCACGCGTGTAATCCCAACACTTTGGGATGCCAAGGCGGACAGTCACGAGGTCAAGCGATCGAGGCCATCATGGCCAATATGGTGAAACTCCATCTCTACTAAAATTACAAAAAATTAGCTGGGCGTGGTGGTGCGCTACTGTAGTCCCAGCTACTCGGGAGGCTGAGGCAGGAGAATCACTTGAACCAGGGAGGCAGGGGTTGCAGTGAGCCAAGATCACACCACTGCACTTCATCCAGTCTGGTGATAGAGTGAGACTCCATCTTAAAAAAAAAAAAAAAAAGAAAAGTTAAAAAACAATGGCAGCACAACAAATATTGGTTAGTTGCCCAATTGAACACTGTAGGTGAGTTTTGGAATATTGCTTAGTTTGTGGCTGCCTAACCATGGCTCTGTATTGTTTCTGCATTATAGATAAACTAATGAGCACCTGGGCTGATGGCAGTAGTTAATGCACTTTTGCATTTGAGAAAATAGCTGGGTGGCAAGATTATTGGTGTAAAAAAAATCTCAAATATATAAAACTCATATTTCTCATAATCAAATCAAACATTGCAGAAATTTTCTCTTCATTGGGATTTATATATACATTTAGATGTAGAAAGTTAATGCAGAAGTTGCGCTTTTGGCTAAGAGTAGATAAACAGGTAATTATTTTCCCATCGGAAAGAAACAAAGACGATACATGAAACAATTGTTTTTAAGACACTGGATATCAATCAATAGATAGGTGATTCCAGAAAGAGAGGCGATAAATGAGGTATGTACTTTGATGACATAGCTTCTGCACTGAGAGAGATTCCAGGCAATGGTATGAGAAGGGGAACTCATGCAGAGCCCAGTGGACTGTCTGATTTGAAGTCATGTACCTGAGAGTTTAGATAGAACAAGGCAGCTAGAATTTGAAGGACAGAGTTTACAGGAGATAAGAGAAATGTACCGGGAACTGCCCCCTCAAAAAAAAAAAAAAGGCCTGCAGAGTGTCCCCACTGACTATTTAACAATTGCTGATGCAGCATGCATATGAAAAAATTACCCAAGGATGGAGGTATAAACATCCAAAAGAATTAGCACACTGCTTGCTCAAGGTTCACAGAGGGCTGTAAATGATGTCTGTTTTCACCAGCCAGAAGGAAAAAAAATCCCCTAAATACATGAGACTTTGCATAAGGTTTTGAGGCTGGTTTTGGTTTAGTAAGGATGACTCCAACTTGGCTTCTCTGATGTTGACCAACTAATTTCTCATCTTACAGGTGATAAAGTCAAGGCACAGGTAGTTGATAGTAATTAGAAGAATATTCAGGACAAGAAGCCAATAGCTTAACTCCAGTCCAAGTTCTCTACATGACAGGCCAGAAGATAGACTCAATGGGTTTATTAGAGTATGGGGAATGGTGCAGAGTGTGATGCAGGCAAAAATAAAAAGCTAAATTGCCTAAAATTAGACTTGTACCGTAGAATACATTGATTCGATCCATTTTCAAATTTGATGACCTATGATATTTATGATCTAATATATTGAACAAGTTAAATAAAAAATTCTAACTATATTTTAGCAGAAAATATATATCAAACTGTATTCTCTTTTCTGTTTTTACTGATTCATCATATCATCTAAATGATTTTCTAATTCTCTAAAAACATAAATTTAAGGTTAACTTGTGTCTGTAAACATATTTTTCCTTAATAGACTCCCTGTCAATAATCTATTTTAAAATGATGAATCTTGGTAATATACTTAAACTCTTTTTTTTCTTTTTTTGAGACAGATAATCTATTTTAAAATGATGGATCTTGATAATATACTTGGTAATATCTTGGTAATATACTTAAAGTCTTTTTTTTTTTCTTTTTTGAGACAGAGTCTTGCTTTGTCACCCAGGCTGAAGTGCAGTAGCATGATCTCGGCTAGCTGAAACCTCCACCTCCCAGATTCAAGCAATTCTCATGCCTCAGCCTCCTGAGTAGCTGGGACTACAGGCATGTGCCACCGTGCCCTTCTAATTTCTGTATTTTTAGTAGAGACGGGTTCACCATGTTGGCAAGGCTGGTCTTGAACTCCTGACCTCAAGTGATTCTCCTGCCTCAGCCTCGCAAAGTGCTGGGATTACAGGCATAAGCCATTGAATATGGCCTTGAACTCATTTTTTCTTAAATTAAGCTATATTTATATAGTAAAGAGATGTTATGACTATCTCATATGCACTCATAATTAATTAACAATTTTTATCCATTTATAATGTTTTCATAATAAAATTTAATTTTAATTATGTTTTGTAATAAAAAATTGAGAAGATAAGGCAAAGTATACATTGTAACTTTTTAGGGTCTGATTGGTTTAAAACCCTAAATATTTGCCTCTTCCTTATAAATCTTGCTAAACAAAAAAAATGGGAGTTTTGATTAGTGAAGGTTTTACCATACTAACACATTTCTAACCATTGTCAACAGAAAATTTATTGGAAAGTTTTTTATGTTGCATTGATACGAGCAATTAAAGATAAGAATTAAAATACTTTCATTACAAGGAAATTTAAAAAATGATTTACTAACAATCTGCTACCAATTATACCCATAATAATAAACTCATAGGTGCTTTTAAGAATATATTTTATAGGAAGAAACATACTTCAGATAGCTCTCATTCATTTAAAAATTCTTGTGAACTATCTAGGCTAGACATGGGGGCTACTTTGGAGACAGAATATTTGATTAAAGATGTGCTTTTTTAGTGACAGTTTGGGTCAAGTTATTACTTGAAACAACAATACATATAAATTGGCAAAGGGACTTATGTGAGACAGCCAGTCCCTCCTCCTGAGATTAATTGAACATTAAATTGCCTTTACCTGAGAGTGAAATATATTATCAGCAAGCCAAAGAATTCTCTATCAGGTTTTCATTTGTTTATAAAAATAATAATAAAGCATTTCACTCGAAAGGCCTAATACTCACTATGATCAATTATAGAGGAGATAATTTAACAACCCACGTCATCAGTAATGAAAAATCAAGGTAGCTTTGTGCATTTTTGCAATGCAAATATTGAGCTTGTTGGTCTGTGTATATCCACCAGTGTCCAAAAGTTACAGTCAAGAGAATATTAGTGGTTTGGAGACTGCTTGGATTAGCTGAAATCTCCAAAAGACAAAGTAATACCTGCAAGTCAACTGCAGTATTGGCCCTAAATTGTCCCACTGTTTCTGATTCTTTTTATCCAAAAAGCAACCTTTTATAATGAAAATTCGTATTTAGAGGCGTCTCCCCTCTAAAAATATTATTTTCATTTGCATTCCTTTCACTGTGAGTAAAGTTCAACATCATTTCATATGCTTAAGGTCATTTGTTTTTTCTAATTTGATTTTTTTTAACTTTTATTTTATGTGCAGGGGTACAAGTGTAGATTTATTGTATGGGTAAACTTGTGTCATGAGGGTTTGTTGTACAGACCATTTCATCACCCAGGTATTAAGCCTAGTACCCATTAGCTATTTTTCCTGATCCTCTCCCTCCTCCCCACACCCGCTACGTACTGAAAGGCCGCAGTGTGTGTTGTTCCCCTCTAAGTGTCCATGTGTTCTCATCATTCAGCTCCCACTTATAAGTAAGAACATGCAGTATTTGGTTTTCTATTTCTGTGTTAGTTTGTTAAAAGGTCTTTTTGTTAGTTATTTATTTGTGCTTTTTGCCTGTTCTTAAAAACATCTGTCTCTTTCCTCCTTTTTTTATATAAGTTTCTATATATCGAGAATATTAGCCACTTATCTGGTATAAATCCTGCAAATATTTTCCCATTATTTGTCACTGGTTTTTACTTAACTTACGGCATTTTAAGCAATGCAGAGTTTTTAAACATGTGCTCAAATTTGTCAGTCTTCTTTTATTGATATGGGTTCTGTGTCATAAAAAGTTATTTCCCTATATCTAGGTCATAGAAAAAAATTCCAGCTTTTCTGCTAGTTCCTTTGTAGTTTATTATTTTTTAAAGAAAAAAAAACTTAGATATATGTTCCATTGGGAATTCTTTATTGAGTATGGTGTGACAGGTGAATCTAAATTTACCTTTTCTTAAATGGCTGCACACATTTGTCATAACACCAGTTTTTTAAAAGTCCAGCATTGCCCAAATGATATGAAGTCTAATGTCATCATATACTACATTTCTATATATCCTTGGTTCTTTCTTAACTTTCTATTCTATTCCATTACTTTATTTATTCTTATGCCAGTCAATTTGATAGTCTGTTTTTTTTTTTTTTTTTTTTTTTTTTTTTAAGTTTTCCTCTTGGGCCCCGGCTGGAGTGCAGTGGAGTGCAGTGGGGTGATCCGGGCTCACTGCAACCTTCACCTCCTGGGTTCAAGCAATTCTCCTGCCTCAGGCTTGTGAATAGCTTGCACCACCAGGCCCGGGTAATTTTTGTATTTTTAGTAGAGACAGGGCTTCACTATGTTGCCCAGGCTGGTCTCAAATTCCTGACCTCAAGGAATCCACCAGCCTCATCCTCCCAAAGTGCTGGGATTATAGGCATGAGCCACCATACCAGCCGACAGTCTTCTGGATAGTGAATTTGTTGCATATTTTAATATCCAGTGTGATGAGGCTGCCCTTATGAGTCTTCATCTTGTTAACCATCCTCATGTAATAAAACATGGTGTAGTTAGTCACTGATGAAACACTACCCAGACACTCAGCAACTTCAAAGCTTGGTAGACCTGGAGGTATGTGGTGGTTTGGAGGGTCAGTGGGCAACTCCAAGCCACCAAGCCTTTCTAAATGTGGAATGGGATGAGGGAGAGAGAGTGGGAGAGAGAGCAAGAGAGAAAGAGAATGAGAGAGAGAGAGAAAGGAGACAATTACTCCTGTGGAAAAGTTATATAATTGCCAATCAAACATCACCCAAAGTCCATGTGGAGATACACAGTAAACGAAATGTTTTAAGTGTCTCATTTTCCAAACTCTCTCTTGAGAAATGTTACTTTGGAAATGCCTAGCATTTCTTTTTATGACTTCTGCAGCTGTGATATTCCTTCTGCAGTAAGTATTCAAGGAAGATGCAAGATTGCCTGTTGCCTACAGTTTTACTTTGTAGTGAAGACTGTGGGAGAGATTTTTAGTCTTACGTAATTTAGATTTTCTTTTCAAATGCTTTGTGTTTGGAGAAGCCATCATTCAAAAAATAGACATGCAAAGGTCAACCACTGAAGCTGTGAGCACCTGAAATTCTGGCCTCTAGCAGGTGCTTTCCTGCTGGTAGATGTTATTCTCAAGAAACTGGGGAACCGGGGCTCTACAGTGTTGTTTACCAGAGATTGTTGTAGGTCAGTGACCACATTTGGACTCGGTAGAAATACTGTCGTCTCATTGTTGCAGAATATGAGGACAAAATGGAGAGTTTTACTTTTTCTTTTTTCCTGCTGGGAATGAGAATTTCTATCAGCTAGAATAGCATGAAGTGTATTATCTGTTTCCTTTTTACAGTAGCTTTGTTTGCAATCACTTTAATTTTATTGTTTAAACACTCAATACATAGTGTGGATCTCCAGTGCTTGGGGCTTTCACATCCTCCTACTTGCGACCGCCCCCTGGGAGCCCACCTTTATGCACTCTTACTCTTGTCTCTTAATGTCTTTGTCTGCGCCAACCCTCATTACTTTCTAGGTTGTGTCTGGGCTAGTCTCCAACATCGGCATTGTTTTTTTGTTTGTTTTGTTTTTTGTTTTTTGAGACAAAATCTTGCTCTGTTACCCAGGCTGCAGTGCAGTGATGTGATCTTGGCTCACCGCAATCTTTGCTTCCTAGGCTCCAGCGATTCTCCTGCCTCAGCCACCCAAGTAGCTTGTACTACAGGTGCATGACACCATGCCCAGCAAATTTTTGTATTTTTAGTAGATATGGGGTTTTACCATATTGGCCAGGCTGGTCTCAAACTCCTGGCTTCAAGTGATTTGCCCGCCTTGGCCTCCCAAAGTGCTGAGATTATAGGTGTGAGCCTCCATGCCTGGCATCTACCCTGGACATTCTATAATAAAACCAATAATCCTTAAATATATGCACATTCATAATAAATATCATATTCAGCAGAGCCGTTCTTTGTTACCTTGACAAATAACAAGTACTTAGTATTTGAGAAAAAAAAGAGAAGTGTCTGTTAATAGATCTCTTTTGTAATTTTATGTAGAACTCATCGGCTACAAAACACAGTTGAATGGACAAACCCCTAACCAATCTCTTAGATGCAATTTTGTGTGAGAATTCCTGCTTTGTAGAAGATAGTCAAATTCACAGTTGTGTACCCATGGATGTATCAGCAGTCAGCTTCCTCAAAAAAGTACACAGGGTTTTTAGGGAAATAAATATGATAGATGCAGACAGTGGAGGAATCCACCAACATTTACTTATAGCTGCAACTACCCTTGTTTTGCAAAAGGTAGTTTATGTAAAAGATCCTTGTAACTTTTTGGTATTTTTAGAAATTATTCCTTTCTGAGATATCTCTCCCGGAGAGGCTGGAGAATTTATTCTTCCATACCAGCCTCCTTCAAGTGCATCTACCTCACCAAAATGATCCCTATACGGCACATCAAATATTTTCTTAGTTTAAGCAAACTAAAGTTCGTTATATTTAAGGTCATTTTATACTTTGCAAGTCTCCTTGAATTAATTGGCTATGCTCAGCTATGATATAGAACCATAGTTGTTAGGGTTTTTTTTGGGGGGGGGAGGAAGGGGAGATATCAATAAATATTATTGGGAAAAAAACAGAATTGCCATGTGAAGCAATAATTTGAAATAATATCAAGTGTACTGTTCAAAAGATAGGGAAGAAACTATTTTTTCACCAAATAGTAATACTTCCCAGGAAGCCAGCATAGGAAGGTAAACTAGATTATTTAATTCAGTGATTCTCTTTGTTCAGAGAGACAGAGAGAGAGTGGAATCACAAGAACTCCGTTGTAGAGGAAACTGATGCCATGAGGGTGAGAGGGTGTTACCAGTAAATAGGGAGTCCGTCTATATTTTTAATTGAAAAATAAATATATATATTATAAATATTTATGGTATACAATGTGATGTTTTGATGTATGTGTACATTGCAAAGCAGTTAAGTCAAAATAACATATCAACGAACTCACGTACTTATTATTTATTTGGTGGGCTGATAAAAGAAAATCTTCAGCCGAATTACATTTAAAGAAGTTTAATTCAGCAATGAGCAATTCACACATTGGGCAGCCCACAGAATCATGGCACATTCAGAGAGATTCCAGGGTGACTTGTGGTCAGAACAAATTTATAGAGAAAAAAGTAAAGTGATATATAGGTAAAGTGACATATAGGAATCGGAAGTGAGGTGCAGAAACAGTGAGATTGGTTACAGCTCAGCGTTTGCCTGATTTGAACACAATTTGAACATTCAGCAGTCCATGAGTGGTTGAAGTATGGCCGCTAGGATTAGCCAACACTCAACTATTGTTACAGGTTCATACTATTAAGTTAGTTTTTCAATGTTGTCTTAATGTTAAGCTAGGTTACAGTTTATCCACAATGACTCAAATGTAGAAGTACGGAGTCCTTCTCAGGCCATATTTAGTTTGCTTTAACAGGGTGGACACTTAAAAGTCTACCCTCCTAGCAGTTTTCAAGCATACATTATTATTAACTATGTCTTTCTTGAATTTATTACTTCCGTCTAACTGCAATTTTGTATTCTTTGACCAACATCCCCTCGGTGCCTGATCTCACTTACCTGTGAAATCTAAAAAAACTCTTAGAAGCAGAGAGTGGAATGATGGTCCTTCTATATTTGCTTCTATATTTCCTATAGGACAATCAGTATTCTGGTTTTCAAGATAAACCAATTCTTTTCCCATACCTACATCCTTCTCCCCTTCTTTGTTGTTTCTTTCCCTACTTTCCCACCTCTTACCAATGCCCTCTCCATCTCCTGCCCTGGTCAATGTCATCTTTTTGTTGAAACTTTCTTAACATGCTCTAGGAATGGCTAGAGGCATCCTCCTTTTTGTCCACATACTCTGTCCTTGTTTTGTGAATGGTGTTCACTGCATTTCATTTCATGCTACTCTTAAATCTGTATCATTCTGGGCTGAGGGCTCCTTCACAACAGAGATTCTACATTGTTTATCTTTGTAGCAATATGGCCGCTGCAGAGCAGGGTTCAGTCCATTTCTTCTGTATAGGCAGATGGTAAACATTTTTGGCTTTGTAGGCCATTAAGTTTCTGTTACAACTATTCAGCTGTGCTGTTGTCACAAGCCCAGCCATGGTCAATATGTAAACGAATGGGTTTACAATAGCTCTCTTTACAAATACACGTGGGGGGCTGGATTTAGTTTCCTGATCTGGTTTCATAGAATCCAGTAGGATCTAATAAATGGTCATGAGAGGAATGAATGAATAATGCTCATATTCTTCAAAAGTTAAAGCATTCAACAACTTTTAATAAAGTTTTAAAAACTAAATAGAAATTAAGCACTAATCATAAGTAATATATATATGTGTGTGTATTAGAAATACATAGTGCTGCAGTAAGAATAATACAAAAGAAAGCAAGAAAGTGATTAATACAGCATGTAGGATAACAGCTTCTCTGGGCAGAGGAATGCAGGGAGATGGAATAGAGGAACCAAACAGCAAAAATCAGTTATTTTTAAAATTATATTTTTGTGCAGGTACCTATTATATTATTATAAACACAGTAAAAAATAGGTCATACATGGACTAATGATGAGAGTATTCATGGGTCAAGAATAATGTTTAATGTATTTTTAGGTCAAAGCCATAAAAGAAGTTCTTATAGTTATCCCCATCCTTATATATTCTCAACCTTCCCATTGACCAAGATTTTTCAAATGACACTATTACTTTGATATCTTCAACACAGTCTTTCAATGTCTCAGGTGGTAATTGTTGAGACCAGAGTTTTAAGCAGATTCAAAATGCTTTAGGCGTTCTTTTGCCACGATTGTGCTCCTCACGGATGATTAGAATTATGTATTAGAATTGCATCCTGCTGTGACTCTCAGAGCACTGGCTTCAGAAGAGGGCAGGCAGGTGCTCTACAAGGAAGCTGGTCTTGGAAGCCCAGTTTAGCCTAGTGGGTAAGCCTATAGCCTTCAAAGCCAATCTCCTTGGCTTCAAATCTCCACTCTGCCTCTTACTCCCTGTCTTAATGCCGGCAACCAATGCTATTCCTCCTCTGTAAGATGGGGACAATTGTAGCATATACTTCATAGGGGTACGGTGAACACCAAATTTGCTAGTAGAGGAGATAGTGCCAGAAAAGAGCTGACACATAGTGGCTGCTGATGAAATGTTGTCTCTTGTTAGTACGATTATCAAACAGTTTTGGTTCCTCTTCTCATTTAATAAGAATTCTGGAAGGAGACATGAGTCTACGTTTTGCCTAAGCATTCAGAAATATGAGGGTCACATTCGGTGCCACTCTCTTTGGTCTCTCTCTCCATGATGGCCACAACATGACAGCTATAACTGCAGCGAGATCGCCTCCATTCCACACCGGGAGAAGGAAAAGAGAATACAAGGGATAAGCCAGACAAGCTTATATCATAGCATGGCACAAGTGTCTGAGCCAAGCCAACGATTTCCATTAAAGACCGTTGGGTAGATCCATGTGACACAGAGCATCACCCAGCTTTATGGCAGGATGAACCACAAAGTCCTATTCTAGTTGGTTACATGTAACTCAGAACAAAGCAAGAAGACTACTCAGCCTGAAGAAAAGCACAATGAGCAATGGGCAGGCAACTTGCAAAGTGTCAAAAACTCCTACTCCTTCCTAACTGTGCTCTCTCTGTTCTGTCCAGCCTAGCACCTCGGTAAACCAGAAGAAAAATCGAGCTTTGTCTTTTTGTCAACAGTGAAAAGTGTACCTTCTACAGCAAGCAACAGGTGGTGCTCTTCTGCAGCAGCTGTAACGTTGTAAACACTTTGCTGTTGTAATTTTAGCATTCTTGTGAGGCGGTCAACTTGTTCTGGATCTGAACTTTCTTGACACTGCAATTATATTCTGGGCCTCTCTTTAGTAGTTTCCCTTGAGGGCTTGTTAAATAATTGGGACATATTATTGGAAAATTATTGAGTAACAGATCTCCCTGATCCTTAGACTTGTGATTTTTCATACAAAATTTCATTTTTGAAAACACCTGTTCTGCCTAAGTAATTTTTTAGTGGAGAATCTCAAGAAATGCAATATATCTGCATCTACCTATATCTATATATCTCAAGTAGACACATCCAAAATTCCACCTTCTATACCTATGAGGAACTCCTCAAAGATAGTTTGACTCATGGCCACTCCCAAAATATTAGCCTCAATTAAAACTTTCATCTTAATCAGAATTATATCTTGAATATTACGTCTCTACTAAAAATCAGGAATGAGAGGGATCGGGGGAAGATGGCCGACTAGGAGCAGCTCAGGATTGCAGCACCCAGTGAAAGTGCAGAGGGTGAGTGGACTCCACATTTCCAGATGGATTTTTATTGCCCACAGACCAGGAGATTCCCAGGCGGAGGAGCCCCAAGGGTCACCAGCACGACTGTTTCGGCCGGTGCAGCTGTTTCGCCCTGTGTGGTTGCTTTGCCCGCACCCTGGCGCGGCGGTTCTCCACACAAAAGACACTGGTCCGGGTGCCCTCTTAGCTGGCGATTGGAACCCTGAGATGGCAGAGTCGCCCATTCATCTGAAATTGTGAGACAGGCCAGGAGATTCCAAGGCAAAAAAAACACCAGGAATCTCAGGGCCACTGTTTCAGCCAGCTCAGTGACTCGCGGCACACAGATCCCTGCACCTTTTCAACAGGCAACTGGAACACTGGGAGACAGTCAACCGTTCAACAAAAACAACAAAAAAAGACTCTGAGTCAGGTAGCCAGGTGATCAGGCTCAACTGGTCCCACCCCCACCCCCTCCCCCCCAAAAAAACAGTAATTGAAAGCGCTCTGGGTTGAGAGTTTCACAGAAAGCACAGCTGAACCCGGGACGGTCTGGCTCTGTGGGGGAGGGGCGTCTGCCATTACTGAGACACTCCACCACTACGGAGGCAGTCTGACCATTGCTGAGGCAGCCCGCTGTTGCTGAGGGAACCTGCTGTTGCCGAGGCAACCTGTCACGACAGAGAGAGTCCGCCATAACAGAGGTGGGCCACCATTGCCAAGACAGTTCTAACTACACCCATATAAACAGGACTGCAGGGAAGATCGCACGGCAGCTGGGCAGAGCCCACAGCAGCTCAGCAAAGTCTCTGCAGGCAGACAGTGACTAGGCTTCCACCTCGCTGGGCAGGGCAGCCCTGAAAGGAAAAAAAAAAGGCAGCAGCACAATGGAAACTCATAAATAAAGCCCTAACTCCCTGGGACAGAGCACCTGGGGAAAAAAAAAGGGAGTTTATGAGTTCTGTTGCAGCAGACCTAAACGTACCTGCCCAGCAACTCTGAATGAACAATGGAGCTCACAGGGCAGGACTTGAGCTCCAATAAAGGACAGACTGTCTCCTCAAGCAGCTCCCTGATCCCCGTATATCCAAAGAGTCACCTCAAAAAGGAGAGAACAGACTGACATTTGGCGGGCATCCTTCTGGGACAAAGATAGCAGAAGAGGGAACTGGTAGCAACCCTTACTGTTCCGCAGCTGCTGCAGGTGATTTCCCAGTAAGCAGGGCCTGGAGTGGACCTCAGCAGTCCTACAGCAGAGGGGCCAGACTGTTAGAAGGAAAGCTAAGAAAAAGAAGTAACTTCAGCATCCACAAACTGGATGTTCACTCAGAGACCCAATCTGAAAGTCAGTAACTACAAAAACAACAGGTGGATAAACCCACAAAGATGGGAAGAAACCAGCACAAAAAGTATGAAAACACCTGAAACCAGAACACCTTTCCTCCTACAAGGGATCACAACTCCTCACCAGCAAGGGAACAAGGCTGGATGGAGAAAAAGTGTGATGAAATGACAGAATCAGACTTCAGAAGGTGGGTAATAAGAAACTACAGTGAGCTAAAAGAACATGTTCTAACCCAATGCAAAGAAACTAAGAACTCTGAAAAAAGATTTGAAGAAATGCTAACGAGAATGGACAACATAGAGAGGAATATAAGTGAATTGATGGAGCTGAAAAACACAACACGAGAACCTCGCGAAGCTTGAACAAGTTTCAACAGCTGAATTGACCAAGCAGAAGAAAGGATATCAGAGGTCAAAGATCAACTCAATGAAATAAAATGAGAAGGCAAGAATAGAGAAAAAAGGGTAAAAAGGAATGAACAAAGTCTCCAAGAAATGTGGGACTATGTGAAAAGACCTAATCTACGTTTGATAGGTGTACCTGAATGTGACGAAGAGAATGAATCCAAGCTGGAAAATACTCTTCAGTATATTATCCAGGAAAACTTCCCTAACAGGCAAGGCAAGCCAATATTCAAGTCCAGGAAATACAGAGAACACCACAAAGATATTCCTCAAGAAGAGCAACCCCAAGGCACATAATTGTCAGATTCACCAGGGTTGAAATGAAGGAGAAAATGCTAAGGGCAGCCAGAGAGAAAGGTCGGGTTACCCACAAAGGGAAGCCCATCAGACTCACAGCAGATCTCTCAGCAGAAACCCTACAAGCCAGAAGAGAGTGGGGGCCAATATTCAACATCCTTAAAGAAAAGAGCTTTCAACCCAGAATCTCCTATCCAGCCAAACTAAGCTTCATAAGTGAAGGAAAAATAAAATCCTTTGCGAACAAGCAAGTACTCAGAGATTTCATCACCACCAGACCTGCTTTACAAGATCTCCTGAAAGAGGCTCTACACATATAAAGTAACAACCAGTACCAGACACTCCAAAAACATGCCAAATGGTAAAGAGCATCAACACAATCAAGAATCTGCATCAACTAACAAACAAAACAGCCAGCTAGCATCAAAATGGCAGTATCAAATTCACACATAACAATATTAATCCTCAATGTAAATGGACTAAATGCCCCAGTCAAAAGACACAGACTGGCAAATTGGATAAAAAGCCAAAACCCATCGATGTGCTGTATCCAGGAAACCCGTCTCACATACAAGGATACACAAAGGCTCAAAATAAAGGGATGGAGGAAGATTTACCAAACAAATGGAGAGCAAAAAAAAAAGCAGGAGTGGCAATTCTCATCTCTGATAAAATAGACTTTAAAGCAACAAAGATCAAAAGAGACAAAGAAGGACATTACATAATGGTAAAAGGATCAATGCAATAAGAAGAGCTAACGATCCTAAATATATACACACCCAATACAGGAGCACCCAGATACATAAGGCAAGTTCTTAATGACTTACAAAGAGACTTAGACTCCCACACAATTATAGTGGGAGACATTAACACCCCATTGTCAATATTAGACAGATCAACCAGACAGAAAATTAACAAGGATATCCAGGACCTGAACTCAGACCTGGAACAAGCAAACCTAATAGACATTTACAGAACTCTCCACCCCAAATCCACAGAATATACATTCTTCTCAGCACCACATCACACCTACTCTAAAATTGACCACATAATTGGGAGTAAATCATTCCTCAGCAAATGCAAAAGAACGGAAATCATAACAAACAGTCTCTCAGACCACAGTGCAATCAAGTTAGAACTCAGAATGCAGAAACTAACTGAGAACCGCACAGCTTCATTGAAACTGAACAACTGGCTCTTGAATGTTGACTGGATAAACAATGAAATCAAGGCAGAAATAAAGATGTTCTTCGAAACCAATGAGAACAAAGACACAACATACCAGAATCTCTGGGACACATTTAAAGCAGTCTCTAGAGGAAAATATATAGCAATAAGTGCCCACATGAGAAGCAAGGAGAGATCTAAAATTGAAACCCTAGCATCAAAATTGAAAGAGCTAGAGGAGCAAGATCAAAAAAACTCAAAACCTAGCAGAAGACAAGAAATAGCTAAGATCAGAGCAGAACTGAAGGAGATAGAGACACAAAAAAACCTTCAAAAAATCAATAAATCCAGGAGCTGGTTTTCTGAAAAGATCAACAAAATAGACAGACCACTAGCCAGATTAATAAAAAAGAAAAGAGAGAATAACCAAATTGATGCAACAAAAAATGATAAAGGGGATATCACCACAGATTCCACAGAAATTCAAACCATCATCAGAGATTATTACAAACAACTCTATGCACATAAACTAGTAAACCTGGAAGAAATGGATAAATTCCTGGACACTTGCCTCCTCCCATGACTAAACCAGGAAGAAGTCGAAACCCTGAATAGACCAATAACAAGGTCTGAAGTTGAGGCAGCAATTAAGAGCCTACCACCCAAAAAAAGCCCAGGTCCAGGCGGGTTCACAGCCAAATTCTACCAGACATACAAAGAGGAGCTGGTACCATTCCTTCTGAAACTATTCCAAATAATCCAAAAAGAGGGAATCCTTCCCAAATCATTTTATGAGACCAACATCATCCTGATACCAAAACCTGGCAGAGACTCAACAAGAAAAGAAAACTTCAGGCCAATATCCATGATGAACATAGATGCAAAAATCTTCAATAAAATACTGGCAAGCTGATTGCAACAGCACATCAAAAAGCTTATCCACCATGATCAAGTAGGCTTCATCCCAGGGATGCAAGGCTGGTTCAACATACGCAAGTCTATAAACATAATTCACCACATAAACAGAACCAAAGACAAAAACCACACGATTATCTCAATTGATGCAGAGAAGGCCTTTGACAAAATTCAACAGCCCTTTATGCTAAAAACCTTCAATAAACTAGGTATTGACGGAACATATGTCAAAATAATAAAAGCTATTTATGACAAACCAACAGCCAATATCATACTGAATGGGCGAAAACTGGAAACATTCCCTTTGAAATCTGGCACTAGACAAGGATGCCCACTCTCACCACTCCTATTCAATATAGTACTGGAAGTTCTATCCAGAGCAATCAGGCAAGAAAAAGAAATAAAGGATATTCAAATAGGAAAGGAGGAAGTCAAATTGTCTCTATTTGCAGATGACATGATTGTATACCTAGAAGACCCCATCATCTCAGCCCAAAATCTCCTGAAACTGATAAGCAACTTCAGCAAAGTCTCAGGATACAAAATCAATGTGGAAAAATCACAAGCATTCCTATACACCAATAACAGACTTAAAGAGAGCCACATCAAAACGAACTGCCATTCACAATTGCTACAGATGGATTCAAGACTGAAACATAAGACCTAACACCAAAAAAACCCTAGAAGAAAATCTAGGCAAAACCATTCAGGACATAGGCGCAGGCAAGGACTTCATGAACAAAACACCAAAAGCCAAAATAGACCAATGGGACCTAATCAAACTCCACAGCTTCTGCACGACAAAAGAAACAGACATTAGAGTGAATTGGCAACCAACAGAATGGGAAAAAATTTTTGCAGTCTATCCATCTGACAAAGGGCTGATATCCAGAATTTACAAAGAACTAAAACAGATCTATAAGAAAAAAAAAAAACAAGCCCATTCAAAAGTGGGCGAAGGATATGAACAGACACTTTACAAAAGAAGACATACATGAGGCCAACAAACATATGAAAAATCCTCATCATCACTGGTCATTAGAGAAATGCAAATCAAAACTGCATTGAGATACCATCTCATGCCAGATAGAATGGCGACCATTAAAAAATCTGGAGACAACAGATGCTGGAGAGGATGTGGAGAAATAGGAACACTTTTACACTGTTGGTGGGAGTGTAAATTAGTTCAACCATTGTGGAAGACAGTGTGGCGATTCCTTAAAGACCTAGAAATAGAAATTCCATTTGACCCAGCAATCCCATTACTGGGTATATATCCAAAGGATTATAAATCGTTCTACTATAAGGACACATGCACACAAATGTTCATTGTAGCACTGTTTACAATAGCAAAGACCTGAAACCAACCCAAATGCCCATCGATGATAGACTGGGCAGCAAAAATGTGGTACATATACACCATGGAATATTATGCAGCCATCAAAAATGATGAGTTTGTGTCCTTTGTAGGGACATGGATGAACCTGGAAACCATCATTCTCAGCAAACTGACAGAAGAGCAGAAAATCAAACACCACATGTTCTCACTCATAGGCAGGTGTTGAACAATGAGAACACATGGACACAGGGAGGGGAGCACTACGGACTGGGGGTTGTTGGGGGGAAAAGGGGGGAGGGATGAGGGGGTGGGGAGGTGGGGAGAGATAGCATGGGGAGAAATGCCAGATATAGGTGAAGGGGAGGAAGGCAGCAAACCACACTGCCATGTGTGTACCTATGCAACAATCTTGCATGTTCTTCACATGTACCCCAAAACCTAAAATGCAATAAAAAAAAAGAAAAAAAAATCAGGAATGAATCCTTTAATATGAATCTTTTTCAAATCAGCTTACACGCAACTTACTTTTGAACTTTAAAATTTTACTTAATGTTAAAATTAGTAAGCTGTTCAACTAGTTCAAATCTCAAAATTATATAAACATTTTCTATTGTGACTTTCATACTAATATTTCATCAGTTGTTTTCAGGTAATCATGCATTAGACTATAAAATTTGTGTATATTCTTCTGGTGTTTCCTTATTGCAAATATGAAAGTGAATATGTAATTCTATTTACCAACTTTCCAACACAGAGTCAGCATTCTATATGAATTTTTTGTACCATTTTTCACCTAATATATCATAGAAAATCTTCATATATTTAGAAGAATCCTATTTGATAGCTTGCAAACTATTTTACTATTCAAGTTCTGTTTTGCTAAAGATCATCTACCCTGCTCTCCAACTTCTCTGGCGTTCTCTCTCTCTCTCAGAAATTTACTTTGCTCTTCTCTTACCTCAAATAGGTGCTATTACTCTTAAAAACAAACAAAACATAACTAGGGTATACATTGCCTCTAATTACCTTCAGCATGTTTTCTTAGAGATAAACCTTTAAAATCTATGTAATCACTGAGTCGTCAATCTTTAACAACACCTCATAGTAGTTTCAGATCCAAAGTATGTCGAAAAACAAAAACAATACGATTTTAAAGCTCCTTGCATATCGAAGAATTTGATAAACCAAAATTTATGTCTGTAGCCTTCAAGATCTGAAATCAACTACCTCAGGAATGTGCAAGTGAATTTGCGTGTATTTTTAGTTTTGAATGACTTGGGAAGGTGGATTTTCTTCTACAGATTCAGTATAGAACTGGAAGAGGCAAAGTTTATTAGTGAACTATAGGGTAGGTATTGATTGTTCTGGAAAGTTTAAGGGAGCTGGAATTCATGATTGACGTTTGTAAAATCATGGCATATGGAAACACTTACATATTTCTATTTATCTAATTTCAGAATACCACAACCAAGTCACATTCCTGGAAGTCAGAAGTGATAGTTTTAGGACAAATACCACAGCCGTTCTTTACACAGCAGATAGGAAGGATGTCAACCTTATTTCTGGAAAGGGCTTTAATAGATGGAGAGTGTAAGTAGGTATAAAAGTATTTCAATATATTTATATTATGAGTCTGCAAAGAAAATAGAAAAAAATAGGGATGACTGATTTACATTTCTGCCTTTGGACATGACATTGTGTTGGGCATTTGACTGATCTAAGGAAGAGTCTTTATGCAGAGATCAAACAGGGAGCACCACATGGCCTGTGTAGTTGGTCTGACCCGTTACTGCCGAGGCTAGGTTCTTACCTGAGGTGCAGATCTGTGAGGTCCTGGAGGTCCTGTGCAGACCATGTGAGGTCCTGGAGGCCCTCTGTCTCAATCACTGAACTGGGATCCTCAGCTTTGCCCAGTGTCTTATAGTAACTTGAAATTGAGCTCATTTTAGGATGTAATCAAGCTTGTACCTCCAAGAAAGAATGGCTGGACCAAGGTCAGGTGGTGATGAATGCAATGTGGTTGGAGAAGGAAATGTTTATGAGAATGTACAGCTACACTAGTCATGGATTCATCCCCAAGAGGAATAGTTTTGCAGGATAAGATGATGAAAGGTGATGTAAATAATTTATTGGGGATGAAATGATAAAAATCAATGTAAATGGTTTATTGAAATAAGATAATAGAAGAAGTTGATAGAAATACTTTATTGAGGACAGTATGATGAAGGTTAGTATAAATATTTACTGGATATAGGATGAAGGAGTTGGCGTAAACATTTCATCTGTGGATCAGATGAAAAATGTTGATATAGTTTATTGGGGGATAGGGTGATGGATATGATGTGAATACTTATTGTGAACAGTGAAGGAAGTTGGTGTAAATATTTTATAAGAGATAGGATGATGGATATTGATATGGTTTATTGGGAATAGGATGATGGAAATGGTGTAAATATTTCTTGAGATAGGATGATAGAAGTTTATGTGAATAGTTTATTGGGGGGTCAGATGTCAGAAGTTGGTGTAGTATATTAAGGGTAGGATGATGAAAGTTGATGTGAATAGTTTATTGGAAGTAGCATGATGGAAGTTGACCTCAACTCTAATTGAATTGTGTATTAACCTTCATGATCTCATCTCAGAAGTCATGTTCCTCTGGAATGATGACCACGTTAAATGGGCACGAATGCTCTGGGCTTCTGTCCCAGATAAATATTACCTTTAATGTTTACCTTTTATCTGATCCATTTAAAGGGACATTTTTGTGCATATTTTCTGGTAGTCTGTTTAGTTGTGTTACTACATATTTAATATGCTGGGCTGTTTATTGTCATTAAAAGGAATGATGCACATAATGTTGCAAGCCTTACATTCACGTGTGTCTCTGAAACCAGAGGGCTGTGAGTCAAAAGGCATTTAACGGATAGATAAATGGGTTGATGTTTTAGAAATGCAGCTTTCATTGATGTGAGAGAAGGTAAGAACATATGTTGATATGCCAACAATCAGCTGATTTAAAGACTCACAGACTATTGGCATTCTCACAAGTCTTGTAGTCAAGAAATCTACTTCATTTTATTTAACCCTGGAACTTCCAAACTTATTTGACTCCAAGTTTTTGTTTCCAAGAATACTGTTGGAACAATAATATCTGCCTGAACAACCCACATAGATTTGTACATATTCTGATTTTTATTGGGTAGTTAACACACGAGGTCCTAGTTATATGAGCAACAAAAAATTATTTTTAAAAAGTACTCAGAAAAAGTATAAATTCTAGAAATTTGTGCATGAAGTGAGTTGGCATTCAGAAAACTTTTCTAGACTTAAGTCAACTTTATTTTTTCTAACAATTGAAATAGAATCTGCTTTAGGAATCTTTTCAGTTGACTTTAATAAATACTATGTCAAGGTATTTATAGATCAAAATTTTAGAATATTTTTGAATGTATTTTGGGAATGAAGGAAAAAGCAAAAGCAACATACCTCTTTAAAGGTTTAGGCTAAGAGTAAGTTTATGGCAAAATAGGAGTTCTTGAACTTTTATTTTAGCCAGAAGAAATTCTTGGGTTTCTTGTGGGCAAGCTCTTTTGAGTTCAGCCCTGTCAGTGCTCATGAAAGGGTAAGACAACCCATACTGTTAAAGAAGTGGCTATCTTATGGAGAAGTTGAGGACAGCAGGGTGTAGCAAGTAGTAAGAAAAATAAGATATGCACATAATTGTAAAAATAGCTCTTATACAAACATGACGTTGGATGTGCCCAATATAAATGCAGCTGCTATACCTCTATTAGTGTAATCCTACTCTCAAAGAAGTTATGGGAATTACATTAAATTTAAAAGAAGAAAAATGTTTGAAAGTTGATTGACATTCTTTTAATCCAAGACCTGCCATTTTTGTTAAATTCTTATTAAGTCCCAGAGGATTGTTTTAGGAAATAAAATACTACACCAGCCTTTCTGAATCATAGTCCTCCAAAGCCTTTTTCCATCTATTATTTTTCCTCACTTCATGAAGCTAACTCATGGATTCCAGTGTGATACGAATTGTCTTTTAGTGGAGGAGCACTGGATTACAGATCAGACGTCTTAACCTGTCTGGACTTCAATAACAACATCAGTAAATAACTAAAGCTATAATTACCCATGGTCATTTTTCATCATATGAAATATCAAAATGCAATAAATTACGTGAAAATATTGAAATTGTGATGTCATGCATACATGTCGTTGTAAATTAAATACCCTTTCTATTGACCATATCTGCCTTCATCAACCACTTGAAACTGCTAATTCATCAAAATTGATTTCCTTTGCCAATTGTCCACAGGGTTTGGTTGGAAATACCTGTCCTTTGATACCTTTTGGAGGCACAGGTAGCCTAGCAGCTTCCTGTGAATGGTAAATTAATGTGCCTTCAGGTTGAGAATTCAGTCTGCCTCTATGATAGTTCATTTTTGCTTTTATTTAATTTTTAAAATTAAGATACATTTAACAATTACCAGATACTTAGGGTGGGACTATATACTCCCAGAACCTCATAACTTTTGTTTGCTATTGACTGATTGCTAATGCAACTGGTAGGCATGACAACAGGGAAAACCACCTTAAATAGGAATTTTGCTAAAGTCATGTCTTTTTAATGGCCTTTTTTGTTGTTGTTGTTAAACCTGCAATCTTTCTTTATTGGATAATTTTTGTCCATGCTGTTGATTTCATAAATATCATACTATTTGGCAAAAGGTTAAAAGAAAGAATCAATATTTTATATTGATTTAGTGGAACGCAGGGAAAACATAAATATTTGGTAAAAGTAGAAACGGAGAAAATCCGGAGTTGATTTCTTCATAAATGAGATGAGTTTTGTACCTAGAACTTGCTGTGTTCCAATGGCAATGGGAATTCTAAGCGGAATGCTGACTTCCCAATTGGAAGACAGTATTGAAGACATGTTAGCTCCTTAAGTGATTACTTTAAAATGAGCACTGTTAGATTTTTCTGGAGTTCTAATGGTTCAACTTAAGGTGATGACACCCACTTTTCTTTTTAATGGCATACATTCTCCCTTCCTGATATCATCAGTGATTCATCCCTCTTTTTGATCTTTCACCTTCTTCCTTTGTACAACAGTCTTATGTTTTGTTTTTAAAGTTCACTGAGGAACATTTCTGCTCTCTGTTGTGTATTTGCCATGTATAAGCTAGGATTGTTTTTCAGTATTTCCTGGTGAGTTTAATTTTTATCGTGATGTTCTAATGTGCTACCTCTTTACTAAAGATTTTTACCTTGAGATCTTATAATATTAATACAGGTAGAATAAGAGGGCTTTGGCTACTATTTTCCTGGTATGTCTTTTTCTCTCCTGTTACTTTCAAAATTTTGTGTGTCCTGAATGTTTTAGGGATGGCCTTTTTCAGCTAGTCATAACGAGATGTTTTAAAATGAAATGTCAAATTGCCTCTTTAACGGTTGAATTGAGTCTATTTACATTTACTCTATTTTGGTTTAATTTCTCCCATTGTAATTGATACTTTTTTTAATCTATCCTATATTTTCTGTGTTTTTTTCCCTTACATTCTAGATTTATTTTTGTTGTCAAAGAATTTTGCTCTATGTAACTTCATCTGCCTCTCTGTTGTTTTGAAAGATTACACTCTATTACTATCCTATTATCGGTTATTCTTAAAATTGTGAATACTCAAATAGAGAGTTGAAATGCAATCTATATTTCTACCAATGAAATATCACAAGAAATTGAGAATAACTAAATTATAAACACCTCCTTTGCATCTTCTAAGTTCTTCCTTCCCCTTCTCTCCTATTCTGTTTGGTTACTCCCCAAATTAGACATTCTTATTTTTGCTTAATGTATTTAGTATTGGTGTAAATTTAATGGGATTTACAGTTTCCTCACTCACTAGTCTCACTATTAGAGTTGTTGTCCTTGTTTCCAAGGTAAATGCTTTTCTTTGTGTACAATTGTGTTGTCTTGCATGTTTTTCTTGACAACTAGGTGTACTACTTTTGCCATAGGTAAAAGTACTCTAGGTTGATGGTAATTTCCTCACGGGGTTTTGAAGACACTTTATTCACGGTTTCCTGGCTTCCCATCATTGCTGTTGAGAAGCCTCCATCAGCCTAATGGTTGATTTTTGAAAGTAATGGCTCCTTTCCCACCCCTGGCTGTTTTGAACATCATCTCTATGACTTCCATAATTTGCCAGCTCCCTACATTCCAGCTAAGTGTAAATTTCTTCTTAATTTATGTAGTTTGTGAATTACTGAGCTTGCTGAATCTGAAGAGTCACAGCTTTCATAAATATGAGCTCCTTCCAGCTATACTTCCTGTTTCCCTCTTGCTTTTCTAGTTTTTAGGATTTGGATCTGATGTATGTCAGACACATTATTACTATTTTTGTTTGTTTGCTTGTTTGTTTGTTTTGAGGTGGAGTCTTGCTTTGTCACCAGGTTGGAGTATAGTGGCTTCATCTTAGCTCACCAGTGGCTGAGACCACAGGTACGTTTCATGACGCCTAGCTACTTTTTTTTATTTTTTGCAGCGACAGGACCTTACCATGTTGGTCAGGCTGGTCTTGAACTCCTGGGTTCAAGCAATCTACCCTCCCCAGCCTCCCAAAGTGCTAGGATTTCAGGCGTGAGCCACCATGTGTGGCCTAGAACTCATTTTTTGGTTTCACCCTTATGTTCCATTATTTGTCTCTTTGTCCTGCATTTGTGTATGATATTTAAGATATAATATCTAATATACTATTAATTTTCTTCAGCTCCATCTAGTCTTCTCTTTATCTGCACTGTTTTCATTTTAATGCATAGTCTGAAATGCTCTATTTGTTGTGTCTTTTGTTTGTTTTTGCCAAATCCACTTGTCCTTTTGTTTAAAAAAAAAAAACACCGTTGTTTTTTTTTTTTACCTTGATTCCCTCTTCATACAGTCTGTTTCCTGCTTTGTTTCTGTAAACATCCTAAATGCATTTGAGTTACATCCAAAAGTCTGCATGTTTGAGGTGTTACATTCTATGTTTGAGCACACAAAAGTCTGAAGTCCTTGAATATCTTACGTGCTGTTTGCTTCTACAACTAACTCTTGCTCTTGGTGGCTTCCCATCATTGCTGTTGAGAAGCCTCCAGCTGTTGAGAAGTCGCCTTGTGTGGTTTTTAATTTGTGTTTGTATGTTTGTTAACCGGTGCATGTGTAAGAATCCTTTACCCATTGTTCTTGGGGAGGAACCGCCTTCCCAGTTCTAGGCATCCTGTGTGTCGCCAACATGGCGCCATTGGAGGTCCAGTTATCGTCTTGGATCTTCTTAAATTGTGCAGCTAAGGTAAGGTCTAACCCCCAAACCTTTGCAAGGACAATTCTGAATCTACAAGTTCATTAGAGTAGACATTTTTTCAACTTAGATTTTAGGCCTAAAGGGTACATTTTTCTTTTTTCTTCTATTAGCAGGCAGATATTTTCATTTTTTTTTTTTTTGCTTGTATTAGCAGGTGGGTATCTTTTCTAGTCCAATACCAGACTGGTAGAATACTCTTTTGAGTTTGTGGCTGCAGGCAAGGCTTTCAATTCCAACCCCATCTTCAGTACAAGATCAGTATCTTATTTATTCTCCATCCTGATAATGACTAATCCCCTCAGAGAAGTTTCAAGTCTTCTGAGCTCACAGGTTTCCTAACTTACTGTGTCTCTATCCCCTAGCAATTAATGACTTCTGCTTTCCTAGAATTAATTATGTCTTTTAAAGAACATTCCACTTTTTCTAGAAGTTCCATGGCTTCTTTAGTGGGAATGTCATTTGGGCATAACTAGTCTGCAATATTGGTGGAAGCACAAATTGTGCAGGTCTTCCTTTTCATTCATTCCACCTTTACTTCTCTCGCTCACCTTCTTCAATGAATGAGGTCAGTAGCTTCTCAACGAACCTAATTGACTAGACACTCTCTTATTTCTCTCTACTGGCAATTTCTTCTATGAGTTTAATCTTATTGATATGCTTTAAGTGTATCCCAATTCTCTGCTCCAAACTCTACTCTACTCTTCCATTGTTCAACTATAAATATAAATTTCTTCTGGATTTTTTGATCTCTTATAATTTTCACTTCTCTACTTAAACAAAAGAATGTTGACTCCCCACATTGTACAAACTCAACTTTTTGTCAGACTGTTTTAAGCAAGGTCTCTAAAAATATTCTCTTCTAACTCATTGCCTTGGCTCATTTTGTTGCCTTCTTCTGTAGAATGACTTTTCTTCTTCCTTATTTTGAGGTAAATCCTAATCATTCTGCAAATCTCACTTTGTTTATGAAGATTTTACTAAACAATGTGGCTCCATCCTGCATAAAACTGTGAAGCATTTATTGTAATTGCTTGCAAGTAGCAGGTAAATACATTCAGACTTTTATTGCCTATTGTTTTATGGGGATTCACTTTGTCTTCCCAATTACTTCTAATTGTAACAAAGATTTTTAAAAAATGATCCATTAATCCCAAAGTGCCTAGCATAATGTTCGTTCTACTTAATAGAATCACTGTACAAGACATGCTTTTAGAATGGTCTATTGCAAGTACAGGTAAACTAATATTCCTTTAATTTTTTTCTTAGAACAAAGAACATAGCATCATTCCTTTAATTAATCAGGATATTGCCTGCTAGGATTGGGAACCATTGAGTTCACACTAGATCCATCGTTTACCATGCAGCATGAGGTGGGGGAGAACATTCTCTGTGTCCCCAGATCTCTCTGTACTTTTTCTAAGACAATGAGCTCATCCAGCAGATGCACCATGTCTCATTTCTCTCAGTTTCCCTGGTACTTAGCACAATCTGTGGTTTTAGTCAGAACCTGATAAATATTCATCAAGCATATGTCTGGATCTTTGCTTCTGGGACTCCTGAGATACAATCAGAACACATCCTCACATTGCCTCTTACTGTTCCTGGAAAAGCCCTCCATGAGGGGAATCTCACTCTTTCCACTGGCTTTTGTCACACAATCCACCATTCAGTTATACGAGATGTCCAGTTACGGACAAAAAATGTTAAAGAAAAAAATCATATTTTAGTTTATATTTTTCAAGACCAGGTCTCCCTCTGTCACCCAGGCTGGAGTGCAGTGGCATGGTCATAGCTCATTGCAGCCTCGACTTCCTGGGCTCAAGCAATCCTCCTGCCTTAGCCTCCTGAGTAGCTGGGAATACAGGTGCACACTACAACGTAATTTCTATGGTTTTTTTTAAATTTTATTTTCAGAGATAGGGTCTTGCTCTGTCACCCAGGCTGGAGTGCAGTGGCATAATCACAGCTCACTGCAGCCTTGACCTCCTGGGCTCAAGTCAGCCTCCCAGGTAGCTGGGACTTTAAGTGTACCACCATGCCCAGCTAATTTTTGTAATTTTTTGTAGAAGTGAGGTCTCTCTATGTTTCTCAGGCTGGTCTCGAACTCCTGGGCTCAAGCAATTCTCCCTGACATAGCCCCCCAAAGCAATGGAATTACAGGTGGGAATCACTGCACCCATCCAAGAAAAATAATCTTGACTTAAATTCACAACTTTAATTGTTGTAAGGGAGGCTGAGATGGGAGGATTGCTTGAGCTCAAGAGTTGGGGACCAGACTGGAAAACATAGCAAAAATCCATATCTACAAAAAATAAAAATAAAAAATTTAGCCAGGCATGGTGGCACGTGCCTGTAGTTTCAGCAACTAAGGAGGCTGTTGACGTGGGAGGATCGCTTGAGCCCAAGAAGTTGAGCTGTGATCATGCCACTGCACTCCAGCCTGAGTAACAGAGCGAGACCATATCTCAGAAACCACCACCACCACAACAAAAAACCCAAAACAGCAACAATAAAACACCAAATAAATGTACAACTTCTGTTTTTTCCCAGGTGCAGCCTGATGAAACTGGGCAGTTAAAGTATATGGGAAGGGGGTGATGTCTCCTGTCTTATCTCTGCTTTTTCCCTACTTAGTGGCTGTTTTTTTTCTTTCCAGGGTTTACAGGGAGGGAGGAGAGGTAAGAGCCTCAGTAGGTTCTTACTTAGCAGGTATCATGACACTCATTTATGACATTCTCTTTCCTTGCTTTCTGGAATTAGCTGATGGTCAGGATTGAAAAGTTCTTTTTTGGACCCATTTGTGAGCTCTTTACTATCTTGTATCTCTCATGGCCAAAGGCAGTGTTTGTTGCTCTTCAGGACGGCAACTCTAAAACCTCTTCCTCTTCTATTCCTGGAGGGTGAGCAGAAAGGGGAGGCTGCTTCTGCAGGTTGTACAGGTGGGAACGAATCGCTGTAAGATGATCTCGAGCCAACGCGGATGTGTGGGTTTCACTCTAGTTTTCTTATGACAATCCATATGCCATCGCCCTGACTATAGGAGGAAGTGAATTTTCAGACACAGCCCTGTGCTCTGCACCACAAGGCAGTTTCATATTCTCAGGAGAGAGTCAGGTATTCCCAAGTTCAGGGGATACACATCAAGTATGAGAAAAAAAAATGCTGCAGAGAAGGTTCAAGGGAAGGTGTGTTGGGGACACAATGTTAGAAAAGGGGAAATATATACGTGTTATAGTACATATGACAACATATAAAAACACATATTTGAATGAAAAACAGAGTTTCAGAAGAGAATAGAAACACAATAGAGTCCACAAAGTTCATAAAAATGAGCTCTGTGTTTAACCTTCCATAAGAAAAATAAAGTCCATTGATTCATTAGGAGAAACAGAGATTGTTCTAAAACACAAGGCTGGATTTTTCTGATGGGTTTTAATATAGTGATGCTAAGACATGGAGTAGTGAACATTTGCCATCATATCCTTACAGCCTATGAAAGGGCAGGCTTCAGGGACATGCGTGTGCTGTACCCTACAACGTGCGGTGATGATCTGTAAGGCTAGTGTGAAAATAACGGTGCTTTTGCTATTGGTTTTAATTTTTACTTTTAGTATCCACGTTAAATTTGACTGTCATGTGGTGCTGGCAAAATCAAACAAACAAACAAATAGAACTCATTATCCAAATACACAAAATACACAATTTCCTGATATTTTAGAAATCTAGAAGGTAAGTAAGCTACTTCTCCTTCAAATGCTCTTCATTAAGATAATTCTTCTAACTGGGCTTGATGAGAACTTAGGTAGGATGTACTGTGCATTTGTTTTTTCTGATAAGCAATTATAGCTGGCTCATCACTGATATTGACAGAAAGTGAGTCTATGCACCTTAAGGATCACTAAACAGAGAGTATTATGCACATCTTACATTGCAAGTTATGAAATTTAAAGGAGATTTATTTGTGAAATGAAAGAAGGAACAATAGGCATTTCTCAAAGAATAAGAAAAAATATGAAAGATATGTAAATTATCTTCAGAAAGTGACTTTCCTGAAGATATGTAAATATCTTGAAGTTATGTGTGTCTGTGTGTATAAATATAGATAGATAGCTACATATATAGCAAGATTCCCTGGTTTTACTTCCTGAAACACAGCCAAGAAAATAATGCACGATTTGACTCTTATTACAAGAAGTTATAAAGTCCATGCCATTTCTCAGAACTCTTTGGTCTCATGGTTGCCAATTTTGTTTAACCAGCAAAAATCAAACATCTTATTTGCTTTTCAGCAAGACAGCCTCAGCAAAACCAAAATGCTAAAATGTCATCATTTTGGTGGGGGTCAATTGCGTTGGAGTCCCTAGGAGACCACAGGGGGAAAAAAGATTGATCATAAACACAGATGTTGATAGGTGTTGTAATCACACAGGGATGTGAGACAGGCACACGCAGTAAACAAAGACTTCATCAACAACCTCATGAGGGAGGCGGGCATGGCCTGTTTGCAGTGAGGCTCCATAAATTTGCTTTTGTTTGAGAAACATGTTATTCAATGTCGGAGGCAAAAGACTTCTCTGTAAATGGTTGTCCATTCCATTAACACTCAGTAAATGTGGAGGAGGTGGACTCTATGTACCAAGTGGAACAAGGGAAAAAGATTAAAATTATCTAAAATTACACACACAATTAGGACTTATTTTCTAGGTTGAAGAAGCATTTCAATGATGTCAAAAACAGGACACATTTAAGGGAATAGGATTAAACCCGCCTAGCTTTTAAAGGTAGATCTTAACATCATGTCTCTCACTTAAAGACAATTATTCTTAAACCTCTCAACCTGAACTACTCCTAGAGCAATTCTTCTAAACTTTCAGAGACTTAAATCTCCTACTTATATAACAAATATTTAAAATATGCCACTTGTTATCACACATTTGAATCGATAATAATGACGAGGATAATGACAGCTAATTTCATAGAGTGTAGTGTTTACTAAGTATCAGGCACAGATACTTTACACACACAATAAACAATGATTCTCAAAAGCTCTATGTAGTTTCCTAACTGCAATTCAAAGAAGATATAAATGGAAAGTAATGTGCAATAATATAATTTATGTATTTTCACTGCATGACACAAGCGAGTGCTCCAATATTTATACGTGCACATCAAATCAGCTGTTTGTGACAGTTGCAAATGCCCTTGACACACGTTAGGAGTATGGGGTGAGGATGGTGAATTCCTTGTGCCAGGGACTCAAATACCAAAAGCAGTGTTGGAATTTTTCTGAAGTTATTAAAGACTCTTGGTAAGTTACCAAATAAATAAACTATAATTTTCCCTTTAATTACTTGGCAGCTGTTTCCTGGAAAGTTCAATGCTTATTAAAAATGTGCAAAAAAATTGCTTGGGTTTAGATATAAAATGGAGTTAGGTTCTAGATTTAGATTCAGGTAATCATTGAGAGCTTTTATATATACATAAATACCTAGCAGGATATTTTAAAATTGCATGGGAAATGATGCAATTTTTCTTTTGTTGTTTTGTTTCATGTTATGTACATTACTAAACTTTTTCTCATTCCTGGCATTTGTCCACTAAATGTCAGTAGTGACAATAAGTTAGTATAGTAATAATACACACACAAATAACTCACAAAATTCCACAATGACCTCCAAGATGAGATAGAACCACCATTGAAGAATTACTGCTTTGGGAGATCCCTGGATAGACTTCAGGATGTCCTTGAACTCTGAAATTTGATAGAGAATGTTTATAGAGAGCTGCATTCTTCCAGGGAGGCTGTCCATATCACTCAGAAAATTATCAAATGGTGGCAAATTCTCATGTTCTTAAATTCTCATGGGTACTCACGCCTGTTATCCCAACACTTCGGGATCCTAAGGCAGGCGAATCACTTGAGATCAGGAGTTCAGGATCAGCCTGGCCAACATGGCAAAACCCTGTCTCCACGAAAAAAAAATTAGCCAAGCATGGTGGCACACACCTGTAATCCCAGCTCCTCAGGAGGCTGAGGCACAAGAATCTCTTGAACCCAGGAGGCCGAGGTTGCAGTGAGCCGAGATCGTACCACTGCACTCCAGCCTGGGTAACAGAGCTACATTCTGAAAACAAACAAACAAAAAAACCCACCTCAAATGATGATTATCATTCTGTCCCCCAAAGGTGAGGAACCATTGATTTCGAGAATTCCATTGACATTCTAGATTTCCTCCAATCCTTCTATTTCCTTTGGTAGCCACACTTCTTGGTTTGCATGGAAAATGTTTGTTGCATGTTCAAGATGTGCATGCTTTGCTAATTGTCTCAGCAACTTCTTCAGTTTAGCATCGGTTAAGGATTGCTTTTATTTAACAATGCTACTAATCATAGTTGCACTTTAAAAAGCCAGGCGTGGTGGGGTAGAGCTCTACTGTGAAGTTGCAGAGTCTGCTTGCTTGGTATTCTCTAGTAGTATGGGCAATGCAGACATGGTGTTTGAGTCCTTACTTCAACACCTGCTTACCTCTGAAATACTAGCAGCACAGCCTCTTGTCCTAAACTTTTCCTGGTGCAAAGTGATTAACACTGCTATCTAAAGACAGTGTGCTGGGTGCTCACTGATACAGCAAATTGTGCTGGGAAAGAAACCCTAGGTACTGCTGACTTCTGACAGTTGACAATGATGCTCAGTAGTACCAGCCATATGGTATACCAGTCAGTTGACACATGACCGTTACCACTGCCCAAGAAATGTATATAAAGCTGTCAGATTAAGGTTCCATGTGGCAGTAGGGCATTGTCGGTTAGGTATACAGAAAATATATGGTGAAAAACAGTGGTCAAGTTAATGCACCTAAATAGCTATCTGAATGCTCTTATCGTAGTAGCTTTGTAATTCATGATACTATTTCCCTTTCATTTAGACAGAATAACAATTAGAAATTAATTTCCCTCTTTTTAAAATTATTTTTTTCTTTCAATGGAATCTTGTTCTGTCTCACGGGCTGGAGTGCATCATATCCAGCTAATTTTTGTATTTTTAGTAGAGAGGGGTTTCACCATGTTGGCCATGTTGGTCTCAAACTCCTGACCTCAGGTGATCTGCCTGCCTCAACATCCCAAAGCAAGTGATCTGCCTGAGTCAGCCTCCCAAAGTGCTAGGATTACAGGCGTGAGCCAGCACGGCCGGCCTAATTTCCCTCCTTTTCCATTCCACATCTTCTTGTTCATATGCGGAAAGTGAAGTGATGGCTGTTAGCATGTTGGCTCTGTTAGCAAAAGAGCTTCACCTTCACAAGCACATGAATGGCATCAGTTTTCTCTCTGTAACATCAGAGGGCAGAAATAGAATATCAATGAAGCTAATTCTAATAATGGTGCAGTTTTTTTAATAGCGAGCTCATGGAATAAAAGTAGAAATTTGCAAGTTTTTTTAATTATTATACTGGCAGCTCTATGCTTGTTGTGAATGCTGGTCTAATGTGGAAGATGGAACTATTTGCTTTGCTGTCTTATAAAACACACACCTTGGTAAAAGTTCTTAGTAAAGTAAGAAAACAATGAGTCAAACCTACTTGGGAGTAGTTGTGGTTCGTAAATCATTTGTAATTGCAACAAGATAAACTGCACTATCAGAACATATCAAAATCGAATCTGTAATTATTCACAATCATAAATGTTTATAGTAGGCTAAAGTAGCAATTATTAAAGTGTGGTTTTCAGACCGTTGGAGTCCCTAGGATCCTATGAGGAGGTTCAAAACCAGGAAGTCAAAACAATTTTCATAATATAATTATGTCATGTGCCTTTTCCTGAATGCTGACATATGCACTTCAAGGGCAAAACAATGGTGAGTAAAGCGACTGGTGCCTTAAAACAAATCAAAACAGTGACACCAAAAAGTACAGTGGCCATTGTGTTTTGTTTAGCACCATGCAGTCTCAGAAACAAAGAAGAGAAAGGGCAGTTTCACTTAAGAGTGTCTTGGAGGCAACAATAAAATTGTATACAACTCTTCTACATATGTCTTGTTAATCTATACAGTGAAATGGGAACTGCTCATGCAGCACTTCTGCTGCGTCCTGAACAGTGTGATGGTTGTTTTTGGAAAAAGCAAGTGTGATATTGCTTCAATTGCATGCTGAAGTGGCTGCTGTTTTCATGGAAGAACAAAAGGCTTTGAAGGAATGTCTGATGGACTCACCATGTTAATTGAGAATTGAATACAGTGAGCCCTTCTCTTCAAGGAAAAATCAGATTTTTGGAAAACTTTCATCGACTACTGAGAAATCCTTGTAGTGAAATATTTTCTAATTCAATTGCTGATGTCATTAACGAATGTGACTTTTGGGCTCTGTATAGTGAAATATGTCCACATATTGAAAATCTGCAGAATTCAGTCAACTGATGTTTTCCAAATGCATGGTGCTAAAAAATTAGTAAGTAAAAACAAAACAAAACAAAACAAAACATTGTGAGTGCGACACAGAATAATACATTTTCCTTGAGAACATACAAAAAGTTCACAGTTGTGATTTTAGATTCCACATTGCACACAAACTTTGAGCAACGACCACATTATCTGGAAAGTTTGTTGAAATAGTCCTCTTTTGAACAGAAAGGAATGGACCTTGCTTGAAGTCAGGGTTCTCTCTAATCAGGCACCTGTGGGTTCTTTCTCATTGTCTTCGTTACAGGAAAAGTCAAGGGCTGGTGCAAAAGGAAGCAAAGATGAAAAAGGGAAAAGAATGAAAGTAAAAGGAAAGAATTGGGGTTTCTGCACCCTCTCTGAATGGCACAGCACCTCTTTCCTGATCCTTAAGCCACAACAAGTGCTTCTGTTAACCCCTCTACTGTGCCAACGGGCTCAGTTCCTGGTTTGTTGGTGCATTGCATTCAGGATGAGGTTCCCTGTATTAGTCCCTTCTCACACTGCTATAAAGAAATACCTGAGACTCGGTATTTATAAAGAAAAGATGTTTAATTGGCTCATGTTCTGCAGGCTGTACGGGAAGCATGGGAGCATCTACTTCTTGGGAGATCTCAGGGAGCTTTTACTCATAGCAGAAGGCAAAGCAGAAGCAGGTGTCTTATATGGCAGGAGCAGGACCAAGCGGGGTGAGGAGGTGCTGCACATTGTCAAGCAACCAGATCTCATGAAAACTCAGTTACTGCCAGGAGAATGGCACAGAAGGGATGATGCTAAACCATTCATGAGAAACCGCCCCCATGAAATCCCTTCACCTCCCACTGGGCCCCACCTCCAACACTGGGGATTACAATTCGACATGAGATTTGATGGAGACATAGAGCCAAACCATATCAGACCCCAAAGGAAAAACAATAACCAGCTCATCACTGGCTTGGTGGGACTTGGAACTCTGGTCATCACCAATCTGTCTACTCTGTCATAGCAACTGTGGCCTTAAGTAAGTACAATTACAATTAGCGCAATAAGCCGTTACCTAACCTGATTTTAACCCATTACAATTTCTGAATGGGATGTATTTAGTTTTTGTTGCTGTTGTTGTTTTTTAATTAATAGTTTTTTTTTTACATTTGTTTATTTATTTATTTCTAGGTGGAGTCTCCTCTGTCACCTAGGATGGAGTGCACTGGCCTGACCTTGGCTCACTACAGCCTCTGCCTCCTGGATTCAAGTGGTTCTCCTACTTCAGCCTCCTGAGTAGCTGAGACTACAGGTGTATCCCACCACGCCTGGCTAATTTTTCTGTTTTTAGTAGAGATGGGGTTTCACCATGTTGGTCAGGCTGGTCTCAAACTCCTGACCTCAAGTGATCCACCCACCCCTGCTTCCCAAAGTGCTGGGATTACAAGTGTGAGCCACCACACCCGGCCAATAGGCTTTATTTTTTATAGTCATTTTAGTTTCACTGCAAAGTTAAGTGGAGTATCTTCTCACTGCCCCACATATGAATAGCTTCCCCTACAGTTAACGCCATGTAACAGATGGTACATTACAATTAATCAACATACATTGACACATCACTACCATTCAAAGTTCAGAGTTTACATTACGATTCACATTAGTTTGCATTGGAGTTCATTAGTGTTGTACATCCTGTTGGTTTTGACAAATGTATGATGACATGGATCCACCGTTATAGTCTCATGCATTTTCACTGCCCTAAAAATCCTCTGTGTTCTGCCTATTCTTCCCTTGGTCTCTCAGACCCCTGTCAACCACTGATCTGTTTACTATCCCCATAGTTCTGCCTTTTCCAGAGTGTCCTACAGTTAGACTCTCAGTCTGTAGCCTTTCCACATTGTCTTGTTTCACTTAGTAATATTCAAGTTTCCTGCATGTCTCTACTGGTTTGATAGCTCATTTCTTTCTAGGTAGAAATTATGTTCCATTGTCTGCATGTAACACAGTTACTTCTCTGCTCACCCACTGAAGGGCATCTTGGTTGTTTCCAAGATTTGGCAATTATGTATAAAGCTGCTATAAACATTTAGGTACAGTTTTTGTTTTTAATTCATGTTGGTAAATACCTAGGAGCACAATTCCTAGATATTATCATAAGACTATGTTTGGTTTTATAAGAGATTTCCAAATTGTCTTCCAAAGTGGCTGTATTGTTTTGTATTCCCACCAGCAAAGAATGAGAGTTCTCATTGCTCCGTGTCCTCACCAGGATTTGGTTTGATCAGTGTTTTAAATTTGGGCCATTCCCATAAATAGGTAGTAGCCATTTCGTTTTTGGAGTCCTAAAATAGCTGGCCCATGCATCCTGTCCTGATTTTATAGCTTCATTCAGTGAATGGATCAGGAAAAAAATGTATATACCCCATCTGTGAGCTGAATTGTTTTCTTGAATAATTTATATATTTAATTCCTAACTCCTAGGACTTTGGAATGTGATTGTGTTTGGCAATAGGGTTTTTAAGCAGGTGACTAAGGTAAAACAACGTCACTAGAGTCGGCTCGAATCCAGCAGGACTGGTGCCCTTATTAGAAGAGAAGATGAGGACCCAGAGCCTCACAGAGGAAGGACCCTGTGAAGACACGGGGAGAAGGCGGCTTCTACAAGCCAAGAAGGGAGGCCTCAGGAGGAGCCAGCCCTGCTCACACATTGATCTCAGAACTCCAGCCTCCAGGACTGTGGGAGAATATATTTTTGTTGTTAAAGCTGCCCAGTCTCTGTGATATTTTGTTACGGCAGCTCAAGTCAACAAATACAACATTTTATCACAAAACAGAAAGCAAGAAGTATTTTTTAAAGTGGTGTGTGTGTGTGTGTGTAAATACTTTTTAATAGAACTAATTTATAGCTCCACCAATTTATTAATATCTATTTTCAGTATTTGTTTTTAAAAATTATAACTTTACAAAGTTATAAATTTGTTTCTGTGACCCTATTTCTCTCAAGAGTCCTGCTTGAATGACTAAATTGTGTAGCATCCTAATTCACCATCCCTCACACTTTGTCATTCCTAACTCCCAATTTTCTTGTCTTTGTTTCTTCTTTTTAAATGACTAGTTTGTTTTTTATAGGATCTATTGGAAACCTTTTCTTTGACGATTCTCTTGCATGGGGCTTTACCATATTGGTATTAATCATTGATCAAAATTATATAAAATATTGCTTTAACATTCAATAATATTAACAAAGTGTTTAATCCATCCTTGAAAATGAAGTCGATATTTCATTTTTTAAAATGACTGTATACAGCCATTGAACCAATCCCACCACTGTAAGTCAAGTGGGAAACTGTCTGAGCTTAACTATTAGTCTGTGTTCTTTGGAGTAAATGAGACCCGACCAGCGTTCTCTGGTAATCGTCAATTTACATAATGCTGAAAAAAAAGTGGCATTAAAACTTTTAAAAGTAGTTTGTGTCAATCGGGGGGTTGTTTAAACATTGTGCCCTCCCATGATTATGGAGGAAGGTATAAACAAATGGAATTTCAGTTTTAACCTTTAGTATAATTCTTTGTGTATACACAGACTTTGAAGATAGAAATCAAAGTGGCTATAGAGAATATTTGCCTCATGCAACTGACATTCACATCCATGCTAACGCATGTTGGGGTGGATGTTGGAGGGCTGGATGCTAAAACCTGAAGAAAAGAGACCACCGACAGGCTATCTCACTGAGGCTGAGTAACACATTGACTGCCCGAGGCTTGGTTTCATCAATTTTTTAAAATTATATGCAACCTACTTCCTACCATCAGCGTAAAACAAAGAAGCATGCATAAAGTGCTAAGTCAATTATAAAACATCATACAATTATAAAGTATGACTTATTACCATATAATTATTATTAAATGATGCCTTTTTGAGAATGGAATCTGAGTTCATTTAAGTTCTTCCTTATCCTTTAATTATGGGATTCAATATTATTATTGTACATTTTCATTCATTATCATGATGATAGTATTAGTTATCCTTTGTAACTGTTAATATGCAGGCAAGCTTCCAAACTTCTCCAAATGCATGCATTTAGGATAACCATAAATCGACAGATATTTACTGAAATAATGAATTCTAATTGTGAATATGAAATGGATTAAAAGACATGAAGTATTTACCCAGCAATTGACCAGATTAGCTTAAAAGAAGGACTTAGTGGATACTTATTCTCATGATTTATTGCAAGGACACATAAATCTGTGTTTTCTGAAGTTTAAACTATATATTTTGCACTTGATTTATAAAACCTGCTAATAAATCCAACTCAACTTCTCATTGAGAAATCATTATTCTAAGCATCAGCTCTTGCTAAGCATGAGGATTTATAAGCAAGGAAAACACATGTGCAAAACCTACCACAGATTTGGAAATCATACCAATAAATCTTGGGGAAAAAAAACACCATTTTATTTACAAACTCTTGCCTAATACTTGGGATACAAGTGAAAGATTTAGCAACTATGACCTTAAGTACAATTATAATTAGCACAATAAGCCATTACCTAATCTGATTTTAACACATTAAAATTTCTGAGTGGGATGTATTAGGCATCACAGCATAAAGAGGGATATTATTTTAAAGAGATGATTCTACTTGCAGGAGTTAGTAGGCGTGGAGATGCTGTTTCTGTGCCCTGAGAATATTCTTTAAAGGGCCAATGCACATTGGCTGTTGGAAGTAGAGACTAACAGTTCACAGCTGCTCCGCTGCTCTGGAGAATGACCCTTGGTTGACAGTGAGTTGCTTCTCCTAGAAATTTATCTCTTATCTTCCTACCCAAAGCATCCCGAAGCCAAAGACCCCCTGACATGGGAGCAGCTGGTGTTTTCTTCAGTGAATCACTTGCACCCATATTCTTGTGTCAAGGTCTACTTCTAAGAAACCCATCCCAAGACTTTCAGTCTCTAACAATGCTTCACACACACATTACCATTCAGATTCATTTGCATTACGAACTCCACATTCAGATAAGCAAGACCTCACTTCAAATTGCACCTATTTTTTTTTTATATATATATATTAAATCTCCTTAGATAAGCCAAGGTCTGAATGCTTTGAAAACAGCTTCTCATTTTTCCATATTGTTTTTGCTCATACAAAAATCAGAGGTGGCTTATTATGTGCAAAAATTATCTTAAAAAGTATATTGATATTTTGTTGGGTTTGAATAACCTGAAGCAGAAAGGCTTGGTAATTTGAGCTCTATGTATCAGAGTTGCATTTCAAGCTAGGCCAGAGGTCTCCACTAAAGATGAGCGTGCAATGAGATTCTGTCTTTCTGACTCCCGAAACCCCTGTTCCTCATCACAGGCTAGAGTCATCATTAAGAAATGCATTAAGAGCACAGGACATTCTGAAATGAGCACACAGTACTTTGGGAGCGAGGAAAACGTTTTCCATTACTTGTGGATGATGATGAATGTGGCCGTAGATGATGATGGTAATGATAGGGCTTAAAATATTCAATACATAAAGAACGTTCCATACAGGAGCTACTTAAATGGAGCCAGGGCTATTAGTGCCTCTCTTTGGTGATTAACTTAGATGATTTCAAAAGTTTGCCTTTGCAACTGTTATCGCCAGCAAGAGAAACTACAGAGGATCCTTCATCTCCCTCTTATGGCTTGGAAGTGAAAATGCAACTCTCATATGGAAGAGATTTGGTTCAATACATAGAATGGTGAAGATGAACGTTGAATTTCTATATTGATGATTAGCCTTGGGTGCAGAATACTAAATTCAATTGGAGGGATTTCTGTGAGTATTTCTACGGACATTCGTATCCTCTTGAGGTGCCGCCTTGCACTTGGGGAAAACTAAAAAATGGCAACTTCATAGCGCCCGGTGGGTTGGAAGAAGGCGCTACAGACCAGCAGCCTGCATTCACGTCACCCCTGCACTTCTTGCTGGCTGGGGGAAGCCATGTAACTTCCCTCTTTGTGCAACAGCTCTTTGTGCAAAATTGTTAAAATGATAGCTTCTACCTCATGATTGTTGTGAAGATTTAATTGTGAAGTTAAGACATACAGTATCTTCACAAAGCTGCCTGACATGAATTCTAAGTAATTATGTATATGTATGTATGTATGTCACATCTATAATCTCCCTATCTGATCTATTATCTATCTATCTATCTACCTATATCTCATGTTATTATGTATCTATCTATTCCATCCATATCTATCTCTATCTATGATCTATTCTGTTTATTCTTTTTATCTACCATCTATTTTACCCACATCTATCTCTACCTAATCTGTCTATCATTTGTCTATCTATCTATCTATCTATCTATCTATCTCTGAGAGAGAGCTATATACATATGTAGGTGTATGCATATATATCTGTGCATATATATAGGGGTGTGTGTGTGCATATATATATATATATATACTTATGGGTATGTGGGTGTTTTGTGTGTATATACACACACACATGCACACACACATATGTGGCATTTAGTTAAATATGTTGACAATAAAATTCAAACTTTCTTTTCAAGCAATAATGACTAATAACTGGAAAAGAGCCCATGCCAGCTAGCAACTTTCTCTTCTCTGTTGATCTTCCATTCTCTTCTCACATTCACTACCCTAAACAACAACTTTTAACTACATTATACTGTACAAATTATTAGAGATGTTAATCACCCCAACTCTCAAGATTACCCTACTCAGAGTAAAGAATGGAAAGTCCAGACTACAGAGTTAGACCATGGCAAAGAAAGAGAGGAACTTGGGAATACTAGAGACTATGTACAGGGATAAAGTTGTGTTACATTCAGAAAAAATGAGTACTTAGACTCTTACAACTGATGTTAGAAATTTTAAATGCAACCTAATTGTCGTGACTGAATCTCATTATCTAAATGCGTGACCATATTTGTTTTCACATATGTCCAAGATTCCTGGGTGTCTTATTTCTAAAAAATAATAAAAAGAAATTTAAAAATTATTGTTTCCGATAGGACGACCTCTACTATTTGTTATTTTTGTGTATTTGCTGTTATGCAAACATATCACATTTAGAAAAAAGTGAAATGAATGAAAGGAAAATAAATCAACCATGAATTGGATATTTCTTGTTATTCTTGAAGCTTAGGAGGAACATCTTCACACTAGGAAAATTATTTATGTAATTGTCCTCATGTCCCAGATATATTTTTTGAGAAAGACAATGACAGGATTTGGATGTTGCAACTGAGACAAGTTGTTGTGAGTTTGCGGGGTGTGAGGAGGAGATGGAGGAAGGAGTGATGTGAACAGCATTACCATATTTCCCTCATGTCTTCTGTATGTTGGTTTTCAGAACATAATGATACACTAGAGAAATATTTTCACATCCCCTATGTACATGCTCTGAATTTTATTTTCCATCCCTTCCTTCCCAATGGACTCTAGTTAATTTGGTTTTATCATTGCTCTGTCTGGGTTGCCTTATTATTGCAGTGCATATGTGTGTATCTATATTTGCAAATAGATATAGATAGATGATAGATAGATAGATGATAGACAGATAAACAGATGGGCAGAGATAGATGAACAGATAGGTAGATGATAGATCATAGAATAGATGATAGATTAGACAGATGGTAGATAGATCAATAAATGATAGACAAATGATAGATGTTTCATGGCATCCCAAAGTGGTTCCATCAATTGACACTCTCTCCAAAAGAGCAAGGGATGCCTTTTGACTTCATGTCTTCCTCGGTGCTTCAGACTGTCAGACTTTACTTTTTGCCCATCTTAGTGGAGTCTCATTGTTGTGTTAATTTGAATTTTCCTGACCAGGAGTAAAAGACATCTTTTCACATGTAATTGGTCAGTCAGGATTTTTCCTTCATTTAAATGCTCTTCTTTTCCTTCAATATGTTCTACGGAGAATTTTTTTTCCCCTTTACTTATTGATTTGTTGAAGTGTGTGTGTGTGTGTGTGTGTGTGTGTGTGTGTGTGTGTGTTTATTCATAAATAGAACTATACATAATAGCTATATCTCTATATATTTCCATACATACATATATATTTACATTTTTTTTTGAGATGGAGTTTCAGTCTTGTTGCCCAAGCTGGAGTACAATGGCGAGATCTCAGCTCACTGCAACCTGTGCTTCCCAGGTTCAAGTGGTTCTCCTGCCTCAGCCTCCCAAATAGCTGGGATTACAGGCATGCGCCACCACTCCTGGCTAATTTTGTATTTTCAGTAGTGACGGAGTTTCTCCATATTGGTTAGCTTGGTCTCAAACTCCCAACCTCAGATGAACTGCCAGCCTTGGCCTCCCAAAGTGCTGGAATTAAAGGCATGAGCCACCATGCCCGGCCATATTTACATTGTTATATTCTTGATATTAATTATAATCCTTTTGAATAAAATATGTTTCAAATAGTCTTCACACATTCTCAGTTTTTCTCTTTGTTGAAGGTATCTTTAATTTTCAGAAATGTAGATCATTTGTATATTCAAAATAATTGATGTTGTTTTAAAAGAATTTGTACTTCTTGTGTCTTATATACCAAATCCATTCTATCTCAGAAAAATTAATATTTCTACATATGATTGCTTCCAAATCCTTCAAGTTTTGCTTTTCACATTTAGGCCTTTAATCTCTCTAGATTTTAATTTATTTAATTTTTGGTAGGGCATGAGATAGGGATCTATCTTTTTACAGGTTATGGATAACCACTTCACAATCACTTTTATTTATTAGTTTATCCTTTTCCCAATAATTTGTAACAACACTGCTGTAAATATGCTTTCATAAATACGTAGGAAAAAATTTCCAGGCTCTCTATGCAGTTTCATTCTTCTATTTTTTTCAAAAAGTATTCCACAATTATGCCCTTACTTTCTGGAGCTTTATAATAAATATTGACAAGTCCTCTATATTATTCTTTTTTTGTTCTTCTTTCAAAATTAAGTTACTCTTGATAATTAGTTAATTGTGAGAGACGGATCCAAGATGGTCAATTAGGAGCAGCTCAGGATTGCAGCTCCCAGTGAAAGTGAGGAGGATGAGTAGATGCCGCATTTCCAGACAGATTTTTATTGCCCACAGATCAGGAGATTCCCAGGCGGAGGAGCCCCATGGGTCACCAGCGCGGCTGTTTTGGCCAGCATGGCTGTTTTCTATACAAAATACATGGGTCCAGGAGCCATTTTAGCTGGCGGGTGGAGCTCCTGGGAGACAGAGTCACCCATTCAACTGATAAAAAAGGGGACTGAAAAGGGAGCCAGGCCAGGATATTCCTGGGCAAAAAAGAGCCATGAATCTCAGCGCAGCTGTTTCATCCAGTGCAGTGGGTCGCCACACGGGAAATCACACAGATCCCAGCACCTTTTCAACAGGCGACTGGAACCCCTGGGAGACAGAGTCAACCATTCAACTAAAATTTAAAAAAAAAAGGCTCTGAGGCAGGGAGCCAGGTGACCAGGCTTGGGTGGTCCCACCCCCACAAAAAAACAGCAATCAGAAACACTCTGGACTGAGAGTTTCACATCAAGCACAGTGGGACCCGGGACGATCCAGCCCTGTGGGGGAGGGGCGTCTGCCATTACCGAGGCAGTCCACCACTACAGAGGTAGTTTGCCATTGCTGAGGCAGTCCACCATTGCCGAGACAGCCCACCATTACAGAGAGAGTCCGCCATTACAGAGGTGGGCTGCCATTGCCGAGGTAGTTCTAACTATACCTGCATAAACAGGACTACAGCGAAGTTCACACGGCAGCTAGGTGGAGCCCACAGCAGCTCAGCAAAGCCTCTGCAGGCAGACGGTGACTAGGCTGCCTCCTCACTGGGCAGGGCAGCCCTGAAAAAAGCCAGCAGCACAACAGAAGCTCATAAATAAAGCTGTAACTCCCCGAGACAGAGCACCTGGGGAAAAAAAAGGGGGGCGAGTTTATAAGTTCAGCTGCCACAGACTTAAACATACCTGCCCAGCAACTCTGAATGAACAACAGAGCTCACAGCTCAGCACTTGAGCTCCTATAAAGGACAGACTGTCTCCTCAAGCAGCTCCTGGACACCTGTATACCCAAAGAGTCACCTCATAAAGGAGAGCTCAGACTGACATATGGCGGGTATCCTTCTGGGACAAAGATAGCAGAAGAAGAAACTGGTAGCAACCCTTACTGTTCTGCAGCTGCTGCAGGTGATCCCCAGGCAAGCAGGGCCTGGAGTGGACCTCAGCAGTCCTATAGCAGAGGGGCCTGTTAGAAGAAAAACTAAGGAACAGAAAGAAATAACTTCATCATCAACAAACTGGACGTCCACTCAGAGACCCAATCTGAAAGTCAACAACCACAAAGACGACAGGTGGATAAATACACAAAGATGGGAAGAAACCAGTGCAAAAAGGATGAAAACACCCAAAAGCAGACACCTTTCCTCCTACCAGGGTTCACAACTCCTCACCAGCAAGGGAACAAGGCTGGATGGAGAATGAGTGTGATGAATTGACAGAATCAGGTTTCAGAAGGTGGATAATAAATTCTGTGAGCTAAAAGAACATGTTCTAACCCAATGCTAAGAAACTAAGAACCTTGAAAAAAGATTTGATGAAATGCTAATGAGAATAAACAACTTAGAGAGGAATATAAGTGAATTGATGGAGCTGAAAAAACGCAACACGAGAACTTCGCAAAGCATGCACAAGTTTCAATAGCTGAGTTGACCGAGCAGAAGAAAGGATATCAGAGGTCGAAGATCAACTCAATGAAATAAAACAAGAAGGCAAGATTAGAGAAAAAAGGTGAAAAGGAATGAACAAAGTCTCCAAGAAATATGGGACTATGTGAAAAGGCCTAATCTACATTTGATAGGTATACCTGAATGTGACGGAGAGAATTAATCCAAGCAGGAAAATACTCTTCAGTATATTATCCAGGAAAACTTTCCCAACGTAGCAAGGCAGGCCAACATTCAAGTCCAGTAAATACAGAGAACACCACAAAGATATTCCTCAAGAAGAGCAACCCCAAGGCACATAATATTCAAATTCACCAAGGTTGAAATGAAGGAGAAAATTCTAAGGGCAACCAGAGAAAAAGATCGGGTTACCCGCAAAGGGAAGCCCATCAGACTCACAGCACATCTCTCAGCAGAAACCCTACAAGCCAGAAGAGAGTGGGGGCCAATATTCAACATCCTTAAAGAAAAGAACTTTCAACCCAAAATGTCATATCCAGCAAAACTAAGCTTCATAAGTGAAGGAAAAATAAAATCCTTTACGAACAAGCAAGTACTCAGAGATTTCATCACCACCAGGCCTGCTTTACAAGAGCTCCTGAAAGAGGCACTAAACATAGAAAGGAACAAACAGTACCAGCCACTCCAAAAATATGCCAAATGGTAAAGAGCATCAACACAATGAAGAAACTGCATCAACTTATGGGCAAAACAGCCAGCTAGCATCAAAATCGCAGTATCAAATTCACACATAACAATATTAACCCTAAAAGTAAATGGGCTTAATGCCCCAATCAAAAGATACAGACTGGCAAATTGGATAAAAAGCCAAAACCCAGTGGTGTGCTGTATCCAGGAAACCCATCTGATATGCAAAGATACATAACAGCCCAAAATAAAGGGATGGAGGAAGATTTACCAAGCAATTGGAGAGCAAAAAAAAAAAATTATAAGAAAGCAGAAGTTGCAATGATCTCGTCTCTGATAAAATAGACTTTAGACCAACAAAGATCAAAAGAGAAAAAGAGGACATTACATAATGGTAAAGGAACAATGCAACAGGAAGAGCTAACAATCCTAAATATATATGCACCCAATACAGGAGCACCCAGATACATAAGGCAAGCTCTTAATGACTTACAAAGAGACTTAGACTCCCACACAATTGTAGTGGGAGACATTAACACCCCATTGTCAATATTAGATAGACCAATGGGACAGAAAATTAACAAGGATATCCAGGACTTGAACTCAGACCTGGACCAAGCAAACCTAATAGACATTTACAGAACCCTCAACCCCAAAACCACAGAATATACATTCCTCTCAGCACCACATCACACTTACTCTAAAATTTACCACATAATTGAAAGTAAATCACTCCTCAGCAAATGCAAAAGAAGGGAAATCATAACAAACAGTCTCTCAGACCACAGTGCTATCAAGTTAGAACTCAGAATTGAGAAACTAACTCAGAACTGCATAGCTTCATGGAAACTGAACAACTGGCTCTTGAATGTTGACTGGATAAACAATGAAATGAAGGCAGAAATAAATATGTTCTTCGAAACCAACGAGAACAAAGACACAACATACCAGAATCTCTGGGACACACTTACAGCAGTGTCTAGAGGAAAATATAGAGCAATAAATGCCCATATGAGAAGCAAGGAAAGATCTAAAATCAACACCCTATCATCAAAATTGAAAGAGCTAGAGAAGCAAGGTCAAAAAAACTCAAAACCTAGCAGAAGACAAGAAATAACTAAGATCAGAGCAGAACTGAAGGAGATAGAGACACAAAAACCCTTCAAAAAATCAATAAATCCAGGAGCTGGGTTTTCAAAAAGATCAACAAAATAGACAGACCACTAGCCAGATTAATAAAAAAGAAAAGAGAGAATAATCAAATAGATGCAATAAAAAATGATAAAGGGGATATCACCACAACTTCCACAGAAATACAAAGCATCATCAGATTATTACAAACAACTCTATGCACATAAACTAGTAAACCAGGAAGAAATGGATAAATTCCTGGACACTTGCATCCTCCCAAGCCTAAACCAGGAAGAAGTCAAAACCCTGAATAGACCAATAACAAGGTCTGAAGCTGAGGCAGCAATTAAGAGCCTACCACCCAAAAAAAGCCCAGGTCCAGATGGGTTGTTCACAGCCGAATTCTACCAGACATACAAAGAGGAGCTGGTACCATTCCTTCTCAAACCATTCCAAACAATCCAAAAAGAGGGAATCCTTCCCAAATCATTTTATGAGACCAACATCATCCTGATACCAAAACTTGGCAGAGACTCAGCAAGAAAAGAAAACTTCAGGCCAATAACCATGATGAACATAGATGCAAAAATCTTCAATAAAATACTGGCAAACTGATTGCAAAAGCACATCAAAAAGCTTATCCACCATGATCAAGCAGGCTTCATCCCAGGGTTGCAAGGCTGATTCAACATATGCAAGTCTATAAACGTAATTCACCACATAAACAGAACCGAAGACAAAAACCACATGATTATCTCGATTGATGCAGAGAAGGCCTTTGACAAAATTCAACAGCCCTTTATGCTAAAAACCCTCAATAAACTAGGTATTGACACAATGTATGTCAAAATAATAAAAGCTATTTACGACAAACCAACAACCAATATCACACTGAATGGGCAAAAACTGGAAGCATTCCCTTTGAAATCTGGCACTAGGCAAGGATGTCCTCCCTCACCACTACTATTCAATATAGTATTGGAAGTTCTAGCCAGAGCAATCAGGCAAGAAAAGGAAATAAATGGTATTCAAATAGGAAAGGAGGAAGTCAAATTGTCTCTATTTGCAGACGACATGATTGTATATTTAGAAGACCCCATCATCTCAGCCCAAAATCTCTGAAACTGATAAGCAACTTCAGCAAAGTCTCAGGATACAAAATCAATGTGGAAAAATCACAGGCATTCCTATACACCAATAACAGACTTAAAGAGATCCAAATTAAGAATGAACTGCTATTCACAATTGCTACAAAGAGAATAAAATACCCAGGAATCCAGCTAACAAGGAATGTAAAGGACCTCTTCAAGGAGAACTACAAGCCACTGTTCAATGAAATAAAAAAAGACACAAACGGATGGAGAAACATTCCATGTTCATGGTTAGGAAGAATCAATATCGTGAAAATGGCCATACTGCTCAAAGTAATATACAGATTCAATGCTATCCCCATCAAGCTACCAATGACCTTCACAGAACTGGAAAAAAACACCTTAAACTTCATATGGAACCAAAAGAGAGCCCACATAGCCAAGTCAATTCTAAGCAAAAAGAACAAAGCAGGAGGCATCATGCTACCGGACTTCAAACTATACTACAAGGCTACAGTAATCAAAACAGCATGGTACTGGTACCAAAACAGAGATATAGAACAATGGAACAGAATAGAGGCCTTGGAGGCAACACCACACATCTACAACCATCTGATCTTTGACAAACATGACAAAAAGTAGCAATGGGGAAAGGATTCCCTGTTTAATAAATGGTGTTGGGAAAACTGGCTAGCCATGTGCAGAAAGCAGAAACTGGACCCTTTCCTGACACCTTACACTAAAATTAACTCCAGATGGATTAAAGACTGAAACATAAGACCTAACACCATAAAAACCGTAGAAGAAAATCAGGGAAAACCATTCAGGCCATAGGCGTAGGTAAGGACTTCATGACCAAAACACCAAAAACATTGGCAACAAAAGCCAAAATAGACCAATGGGACCTAATCAAACTCCAAAGCTTCTGCACAGCAAAAGAGACAGTCATGAGAGTGAATCAGCAACCAACAGAATGGGAAAAAATTTTTACAATCTACCCATCTGACAAAGGGCTGATATCCAGAATCTACAAAGAACTAAAACAGATTTACAAGAAAAAAAACAAGCCCATTCAAAAGTGGGTGAAGGATATGAACAGACACTTTACAAAAGAAGACATACATGAGGCCAACAAACATATGAAAAAATGCTCATCATCACTGGTCATCAAAGAAATGCAAATCAAAACAACATTAAGATACCATCTCACGCCAGATAGAATTGCGACCATTAAAAAATCTGGAGACAACAGATGCTGGAGAGGATGTGGAGAAATCGGAACACTTTTACACTGTTGGTGGGAGTGTAAATTAGTTCAACCATTGTGGAAGACAATGTGGTGATTCCTCAAGTACCTAGAAATAGAAATTCCATTTGACCCAGCAATCCCATTATTGGGTATATATCCAAAGGATTATAAATCGTTCTACTATAAGGACACATGAACACGAATGTTCATTGCAGCACTGTTTACAATAGCAAAGACCTGGAACCAACCTAAATGTCCATCGATGATTGACTGGACAGAGAAAATATGGCACATATACACCATGGAATATTATGCAGCCATCAAAAATGATTAGTTCATGTCCTTTGTAGGGACATGGATGCACCTGGAAACCAACATTCTCAGCAAACTGACACAAGAACAGAAAATCAAACACCGCATGTTCTCACTCATAGGTGGGTGTTGAACAATGAGAACACATGGACACAGGGAGGGGAGCATCACACACTGGGGTCTGTCAGAAGGAAATAGGGGAGGGACAGCAGGGGATGGGGAGTTGGGGAGAGACAGCATGGGGAGAAATGCCAGATATAGGTGATGGGGAGGAAGGCGCAAATCACACTGCCATGTGTGTACCTATGCAACGATCTTGCATGTTCATCACATGTACCCCAAAATCTAAAATGCAATTAAAAAATTAATTAATTGTGAAGAAAAGTAACTTCGTTAATAAAATAAAGTTGATTTTGTTGAGTATGGAATTTTAACAGTACCTTTCTCTGGGCACTACAAACAAATCTCTGCTTGTTGGCTTCTGTCATTCCTACTATGAGCCATATTGCTCCTATAATTAGTATTCTGTTGTATATCATATTTTGTTTATTCTGGTTCCTTTTGTGAGTTTTCACTTGTCTATTCTTTAATTTCAGTTTGATGTGCCAGGGTGTGGACTTGTCTTCATTTCTCCTGCTTGGGATTCATTTTGTTTTGGGACTCCGTGTATTCCTGTTTCATATGGTTCTGGAATATTCCCATGATTATCTTTTGGAATATTGTTTGATCTTTATTCTCAGTATCGTGTTATTTTGCAACACCTTTTAGTCATTGTATCCTCAGTCTCTTCCATGTACCCTCCTTCTCTCACAAACTGACTTTAATAAAATCAATCTGTTGATATTTATGGGCTGCATTCTAAGTAATTTTTTCACATCTCTCTACCCACTTATTTTTTTTCTCTGTTCAGTCATATGTAACCTGATCTTTAATTTATGCATAGAGGTTTGGGTTCCAGGGCTGCTTTTTACTTCTACAAGTTCTCATTTTTATTTCAAATCTATCTGTCCTTTACTTATAGTATCTTCCTCTTATTTCTGGTCTTTCTTCAACTCTAAATGCTTTTTGTAATCCAAGTCTGATTATGCATTATATTGTTGTGATTATATTGCTATTTGTGCCTTTTAATTGTCAGGAGCATTGGGTTGGGACTTCACTTGTATTGTGATTATTGATTGTGAACTTATCTTCAGGAGTGTTTTATTGGTGAGAATTGTGTTGTGCCTTTTGAACTTCATTTTGACCTTCATGAGCATTGGGTTGCGACATCACATATATTCTTATTTTTGATTGTGAACTCATCTTCAAGAGAATTTTATCAGCGGGACTTGTGTGCATCTTTTGATGAGGGTCTCCTTTGTAAAAATCTTTTTAAATGTGTTTCTGTCATGAGCTGTAGTGTTGACATTCCCCCAGGATCAGTTCATTTTTTACTTGCGTGTTGTGGCTTCAGGAAGCATATTGATTGTATAAACTACAAATCTGGATCCATGCAATAAAAATTAACTGTCATAAATGTACAATAAGGCCACTTTTATAGATCAAGAAAAAACAAATACGCTTTCTTTTTTACTCTCCTATACTGGAAGAAAATTATCTTTATTTTGAAAGGTCTCAATCTTAGTTAATGTCTCAGTTCCAGCTCCATCAATCCCTGTAGTTTACTAAAACCAGCACAAACTTTCCAGGGTGCCCATAATGTCATGCACTTATATTCATTTTGTTTTGTATTTTAATTTTTGGGGTACGCTGAGCATTTCGTTTTTTGAGGGGAAGAATTCCATTTTGCATTTAAAGGATAGCTGTTGCACCTTACATAGCACTTCTAGTTGTTTTGTAGCAGGAGGATTTTCAGGTTATCAAGTTCTTCTCATCAATAGAAGATGAAGTTGCAGAGTTAGGTTTTTCAAACATAAATGTAACCCTGTCACATCCTGATAACACTCTCCCACAGTTTCCATTTTCCACTTGAAATACAATTCCAATCTCCCTCTCTGACCTCACATTCTTTCATTCTTCCTCTCATCCACTTTATTCCTCTCTTTCATCAGTCATTTAAATTCTTGATATCTGATTGCAATGCTTTCCACCAGTAGTGTGTGTGAGAGCTCATTCATTTAATATCAGTTCAAATGCTACTTTCTCAGTGAGGCTTTCTTTTGTTATTTTCCAAGACACTACCCAGTCCATTCTCTGCTTTAATTTTTCCACAGGACTTTCTACCACCTTCCAGTATATTTATGTTTGTTTGCTTGTTATCTGTCTTTTGTCCCTGAGATGTAAGGCTCAGGAAACAAAAGTTTGTGCTTATTTTATTGACAGCTGTATCATCTTGACTAAAAGAATGCCTTACCCATATAGGTTCTTAATAAATATTTGTTGAGTAAGTAGCTAAACATTTTTATCTCTATTACTACCTCAAAATTAAATAACATGTAGGGATTTTCAGTCCAGGTATTTTAATTTCAAATATTCAGTTTCTTTATTACCCAACTAGTTCCCTACATTTCAACTGTTATGGTTTTGCAGAGAGAATTTAAAATCTATTAATGAACCAGATGCAGTGGGTCACACCTGTAATCCAGCACTTTGGGAGGCTGAGGCAGGCAGATCCCTTGAGGTCAGGAGTTTGAGACCAGCCTAGCCAATACGGCAAAACCCCATCTCTACTAAAAATACAAAAAATTAGCTGGGCTTGGTGGCATGTGCCTGTAATCTCAGCTACTCAGGAGGCTGAGGCAGGAGAATTGCTTGAACCCAGCAGGTGGAGGTTGCAGTGAGCCAAGATCATGCCACTGCACTCTAGCCTGGGCAACATACCAAGACTCCCTCTCAAAAAAAATTACTAATGGTTTTCTTGCAAGAAAATACATATATCTGTTTCAGTATATGTCTATGTATATATTTACACATATGGAAACAGAGGTTTCTGTTTCCAAATCTCTATAGGGATCAGCAGGGGATAATGGTCATCCTTTTATAGGCATTAGGCACATAGGGTTGTGTGGGATCAGTTGTGTCAACACAGTCAGGAAAATGCCCAGAGAAGAGCCCACTCCAGACATATTTGTGTATATATTTACACATATATGTTTATGTATGTGTGTGAACATATTTACATTTATGTTTATGTATATGTGTGATATATTTACACATATATTTTTCTGTATATGTACATACTTACACATATGTTTCTGTACATATTTACACATATGTTTATGTATATGCATGTACATATTTATTAATATATGTTTTATGTTTCTGTATTTGTGTGTATATATTTACAGTATATATTTCTGTATGTATATATGTTTCTGTATGTGTATGTGTATAATTACACATATATGTTTCTGTATAAGTATATATCTATACATATGCTCCTGTATATGTGTGTATATATTTACCCATATGTTTCTGTATATGTATGTATATATTTACACATATATGTTTTTGGTATATGTATGTATATACTTACACACGTTTCTGCATATGTATGTATATATTTACACATATGTTTCTGTATATGTATATATTTATACACATGCTTCTGTATATGCATGTATATATTTACACATTTCTGTATACATGTGCATATATTTACACATATTTTTGTATATGTATGTATATGCTTACAAATGTTTCTACATCTATATATATTTACACATGTGTGTTTCTGCATATGTGTGTACATATTTACAGATATATGTTTTTGTTTGTCTATATATTTACACATATCTTTCTGTATGTGTATATATATTATTTTAGCATGTTCACATCTCTCATGTTATAATATTCACTAATACTATTGTCATTCTTTTTTTAAAAAACATATTCATACCTACCTCTAGATATGAATATTTAAAAACATATATTTCTGTAATGAGATCCCTTCCTCAAAATGGCTTTCTAGTTTCACCATATTCCTTTATCTCTATTCAGACTTTTCCTGTTTTGCTTTTCTCATGACCCAGGCTGGAGTGCAGAGGACAATCATAGCTCACCACAGACTCAAACTCCTGGGCTTATGCTTCAGCCTACTGAATAGCTAGGACTTGAGGTACATGCTACCACCAAGCTAGTTTCTTTTAAAGTTATTTTTTGTAGAGATGGGGTCTCAGTCTTGCTGTGTTGCCCAGACCGGCCTTGAACTCCTGGCTTCAAGTGATCATCCTGCCTTGGCCTCTGAAAGTACTGGGATTACAGACGTAAGCCACTTCCTTGGCCAGATGTTTTGTTTGTTTGTACAGAGTAAGTACTTTTGCGCATATTAGTCTCAGTAAGGAATGTAAACCTTACGAGATGCTGCATATATTTTTAAAAATTCCTTTCTTTTTCTGTCTCATTTTTCCTTCCAGTAATATAGTTACTGTATACAGGATGCTTGGATCACAGCTGTTTTCCAGTAATAGTGTGTAATATTAACTGTTTTCTAGATTCCTGTATGGTGATGAGTATGTTTGATTCACGACTAATTTTCTTTTTATTATAGGTAATCCTTCATGTGTGGAGGCTTACAAGGTTTTCTCTGTGCTTTTGTGATTAATCAATTTAATAAGAATTGTCTTTTTTTTTCTATTCTTGCCTCCTACCTCCCGAGATAATTTTTCCATTTGTCATTCCAAAGTATCAGTGTAGTTTATTAGCAATGACTCATCACATTTTAACTTGCCTTATTTATTAATTTTTAAATTTTACCAATATCATGTTTAAATTCAGAAAGTCTCTTTTAAAAAATCCTCATTTTATCTCCTTGGTGGTCACAAGATCTTTCATCTGTATTGTCTCTTTTGTCTCTCTGACTATATCCACCTCATTAGATGCTGATAGTGTCTCTTCCTCATTTTTAAATGAGATACTACGTTTTTATAAATCAATTGATTTTTTCTGCTGCACCAAGTGAAGCAGGTTGCCAAAGGAGGCTCTCATTCCTTTTCTCTCTCTTTTTTTTTTTTTGAAACAGGGTCTCACTCTGTCACCCAGGCTGGAGTGCAGTGGTATAATCACAGCTCGCTGAAGCCTCAAACCCCTGGTCTCAAAGGATCCTCCGACCTCAGCCTCCTGAGTAGCTGGAACTATAGGCACACACCACCATGCCCAGCTAATTTTTTGTTTGTTTGTTTATTTTCTGCTGTAGAGATGGGGTCTCAGCATGTTGCTCAGCCTGATCTCAAACCAGTGGTCTCAAGTGATCCACCCACATCAGCCTCCCAAATTGCTGGAATTTCAAGCATGAGCCACTGTGCCCAGCCAGCTCTCATTCTGGTGGGCAATAGAAGATGGAGCAGTTTAATAGGTCAGTATGTAGCAATCTGCTCGAGTGAAGTCCACCCTTCCCTAAGAAGTGAAGGAAGGCTTCTGTTTTCAAACTTCTATAGGAAGCAGCAGGGGATAATGGTCATCCTCTTGTAGGCATTAGGCACACAAGTTTCTGCCTGGGTAACAGTTGTGCCAACACAGTCAGGAAGGTGCCCAGAGAAGAGTCCACTCCAGGCAGCTGGGTGAAAACCTCCACGAGGCAATGCACTAAAGAGATCTACCTGTATGGGCCACTACGGGCTGATCCGAAAGCCCTCTCCTAGGTGTTGCCCACAGAACTCTCCCATAGGTTCAGTCCAAGACCCCAGATGCCCTAATCCTTCCTTTTGTATCTCCGGTGAGGTGTCTGAATACCAAAGGGATGAAAGACATAAGTCGTTGTCCCTATCATCTTCCAAAATGTGTTTTCTATTTTGCAACCAATGACCAGCAGATTTTTCTCCAGCTTGCTTTTCTATTACCAGGTCGTTGAACTGTGCATCCACGCTGGGTGGTATCTTAGAGCTGACCTAGCCCAGAGATTTTCAAACTCTGTTCTGAGTGCCACTTGGCCTAGGGGTGAGGCGTGGAGATGGTTAATGATAGAGGTGAAGACTATGAATGATAGAAATGCTTTCTGATTGTTTTATGGATTGTTCTTGAATTCATTTCTCAGAATCTTATGGATTTCTATTGTTTTTATTTTTAAAGGATTGCAGTTTCAGCTCCAATTTTATCTGAAGACTTACGATCCATGCAACTTCCCTATTTCACATTATGTAGAAAAGCCACACATCTCACCCGAGGTTACTGAATTGGTGAGGAGAGACTAACTAGAATCCAGCTGTTGCACTTTGCTGCACAACCATCCCCCCTACACTTGTGTGCAGGATTACCCTGCTGTATGAAGGTAAAACAAACATACTCTTCCTCCAGGTAAATAACTTTAGGATGCGTTATCTTTAGTGAATGCTCTCCTCATAATCCAATGTGACACTCATTGTTTCTCTTTAATATAAATAATTAGATAAGAAGCCTTGAAATAAGAAAAGGTAAAAACACATGGCAAAAATACATATTCTTTAATGATGTTTTTTTAGTTGTTTCATGTCTTACTTAAAGTGTGCCTAACAAAGCCTTTTCTATCAAACAAGGATAAAACCAGGATGACAATTTAAGAAGGTAACCAATATTAAAATCATTGTTCTGGATTGAGCACATTAGACTATTGTTGGAAACAACTGCCCCATAACCACCAAAATCACCATTATCCTGTTGCACAGACATTTTAGCCTATGTTTCCAAAGTGCTTTTAAGTCATTTTTATTAGTTATTACCCTGTGCTCTAGTTTTTAATTGGCAGACATTGTGTCTCAATGCCATGTTCCTAATTAAATCCCCAGACTAAACTGTGAAAACTGCCCCCATATTTTTACACGACATGGACTCCCTTTGAAGAGGGAATACATGAATTTTAATTACCTTTTCATCTTTGTGCAACGGAACCAATCACTGAATTTCAGAAAAATATATTCCACCGAAGCTTGTCTACAATGTTTCTACATTGGGGTTATTGTATTCTACAATTCTATGCCTTGTGAAACAAGCTTTTAAAAAAAACCAAATTCCCTTTATTAACCTTGAGAACATGATGCTAAGTGAAATAAACTTATCACAAGAGAAGAAATACTATGTGATCTCATTCATCGGAGGCTTCTAGAGTCATCAGATTTGTGGAATTCAATTCATTCAGAAAATAGAATGGTGTTTCTCGAGGGTTGGGGCAGGGAGAATGGGGAGTTGTTGTTTAATAGGTACAGAGTCCCTGTCTTGCAAGATGAAAAGAATTCTGCAAGATCATGTTCTTTGCAGTGATAGGGATGGAGCTGAAGGCTATTATACTAAGCAAACTAATGCAGAAACAGAAAACTAAGTACCATATGTTTGCACCTATCAGTGGGAGCTAAACAAAGAGGACACATGGACACATAGAGGGGAACACCACACACTGGAATCTTCCTGAGGGTAGGAAGTAAGAGGAGGGAAAGGATCAGGAAAAATCACCTAGCTGGTGATATGCTTATTACCTGGTAGAAAAAACAATCTGTACGCCACACCCCGTGACCCCCAGTTTACCTATTGTATTCATCCATTTTCACGCTGCTATAAAGAATACCCTGACTGGGTAATTTATAAAGGAAAGAGATTTAATTGAATCACAGTTCTTCATGAGTGGGGAGGGCCAATCATGATGGAAGGTGAAGAGGAAGCAAGCACCTTCTTTACGAGGTGGCAGAAAGGAGAGGGAGAGCAGGAGAAACTGTCACTTATAAACTATCAGATCTCATGAGCACTTCCTCACCGTCACCAGAACAGCATGGGAGAAACCACCCCCATAATCCAACTACCTCCTGCCAGGTCTCTCCTTGGACACCTGGGGATTACAATTGGAGATGCGATTTGGGTGGGGACACAGAGTCAAACCATGCCACCTAAATAACAGACCAACACATTTATGCCTGAACCTCAAATAAAAGTTAACAAAAAAAGAAGAGATTCTGGCGATTTCCTTATACAACAATGTGAGTGCTGCTAATTACTACTGAACGGAACACTTAAAGGTGGTTCAAATGGTACATTTTAGGCTGTGCCTATTTTACCGTAATTAAAAAACTTTGAAAACTTCCTTTAAACTAATAAATGTATCTTCACTGTACAAAAATAATGTGGGGAAGCAAAAGAGAACGCGTTATTACCTGGAGTGCTGATTTCCAGGGGTTTAAGGGGCTGCATGTTTGAATGGGCCCCAACAAAAAACATGACTATTGCCAAGGCAGATTCCATGGAATAGTTGTCATGGTAGTATTCAGGCAGCCACACGCTGGGTCATATGAATCTAGTAGTTTCTGAGCTAAATTCTTTTTTTCCCCCCACTTTGAGATAGGATCTCACTCTGTCACCCAGGCTGGAGTATAGTGGCACGATCATGGCTCACTGTAGCCTCAACCTTATGGGCTCAATTGATCCTACTGCCTCAGCTTCCTGAATAGCAGGAACTACGGCTGCATGCCACCGTGCCAAGCTAATTTTTACAGTTTTTCTAGAGATGGGGTTTTACCATGTTGTCCAGACTGGTCTGGAACTCCTGGACTCAAGCAATCATCTCAAAGTGCTGGGATTACAGGTGTGAAACACCTCATTCTGTGGCAGTTACATTCTCTAAACAAGGATTGGGAAAGAGAAAATCATTGAAGGGTTTCTCTCTGGCCGATATCTTAGAACTCTTCCTATTTGATTTCTTCCAGTTCAGTTTCAAACTCCTGTGTGTGAAGTGAAGGGGGAAAGAGAGGTTAATAACCACAGGATGATCCTTCACCAGTGAGGCCATGAGGGACTGGGCTTCCTGGCCTGAGGGTTCAGACTTGCTCCATTTCATTGCGAAGAAACTAGTCAGGCATCTTCTGCCATAGTGTTTAATGATTTATCATCTTCTGGTGCTTTGTCGAGATGACAGCAGGCATTGTGTCATTTATTTTTCTCTATGGAATCCATATGAAGTTGAGTGGATGGAGCACTCTGCAACCTACCTATACAACCTATGTCCAGCCTACTGCATTGGATGATATCTATTGCTTCAGACATAAGAATTATTTTTGCAAGATGAATTTGAGCTTGTTTATATTTGAGCTTGCAAACAATAGAGAAGTGTCTATGATGGAAATTGCAGTTGTGCAGGGAGAGCTAACACATGCGACTGAGTCTGGGATCATAAGAGCAAATAGGTAAAAGTCCACAGTCCCTACTGGAAACCTGGCTACACATCTTTTATCCTCTAAAATCCTTCTGAGGATTAAGTGGTATTATGCACTGCCTATTGTTTTTCTCTAAATCCTGTCTTGTTGAGGGCAATGTCAATAAAACAACGTGCTGAACTGTTGTGCCATCCTTCATTGCCAGCTGGTTGCACAAGTATTTTATGAACATCTCAGACAAAAGATAGTTCTAACCCCATGGAATTAAATCAAATTAGTCCCCTCCTTAAAACTCCCAATGGAGAGAGCACGTACAGTGATGGTTGAAATGAAGGAACTCACCTAAATCAAATAAGGTAATGCATGTGAAATGATTCTATAAGCTTCAACAGGTAAATTTCAGTTATTGGGATTATTTTTAATAATATTATTGCTACTAAAATCACTACTCATAAGACAACATACACCATTCTTGATACTTTCAGAAAGAGGTCGGTAAACTATGACCCATAGGCTAAAGCTGACCAGCTGCCATGTTTGCATGTTTGGTACAGTTTTTTAATGACTGGTGTGTTAAGAATGGTTCATATGTTGATTGCAGCACTATTCACAATAGCAATGACATGGAATCAGCCTAAATGCCCATCAATGGCAGACTGTGTGAAGAAAATGTGGTACATATACACGATAAAATAGTATACAGCCATAAAAAAGAATGAGATCATGTCTTTTGCAGGGACATGGATGGAGCTGGAGGCTATTGTCCTTAGCAAATTAAAGCAAGAACAGAAAACCAAATACCTCATGTTCTCACTTTTAAGTGGAAGCTAAATGATGAGAACACATGGACACACAGAGGAGAACAACACATATTGGAGCCTATCAGAGGGTGGGGGTGGGAGGACGGAGAGGATCTGAAAAAATAACTAATAGGAATAGCTGGGTGATGAAATAATCTGCACAGTAAACCCCCATGACACACATTTATCTATGTAACAAACCTACACTTGTACTCCTGAATTTAAAAGTAAAAAAAAAATTAATTGGTTGTATATGTACCTATATATTATTCTCAGCATTCCTTGAGTATGCTGAGTGAAAAGTCTAAAATATTATCTGGCTCTCGGGGACCAAACGAAAAAAAAGGGTTGCAGAACTCTGCCTTACAATCATGGCTTTATAAATGTCTATTTAAATTCAAAAAGAGCTTCACAGGATCTTCTGAAGAATCCTGAAGAGAGGGTGATATTGCGGCCTCTGTGTCAAAGATAATTTTAAAATGAGTCTGAGCATTTGTTCAGTAAAGACAATGCTACTGAAAGATTGCAAAAGAGGTCTCCAGGTTTGTGAATGGACTCTTTTCTAGAGTACGTAAAAGCACTTTGTAACTTAAAGAACTTCACCTCTGTTCTATTCATTGATAATTTCCCTCTTAAATAATTACTAGCAAAACATTTCAGTGACACAGAAGTTAGTGTTCTCGAGGAAACAATTTAAATCGTTCTTTAATTCTATTTACAGAGTCCTTATTAAGGTATCAGCCTAATGCCTTTCTAAAGAGGGTGATGGGTAGTGGACTGGTCTCTCAGGGACACTTTAGTTCTCCTGTGCTTGAAAGTGTAGCTTCGCATTACTCAAGGGATTGTGGGGAAGCTGCCTTACAGTTCAGAGAATGGCAATTTTCAAAGGTCCGTGTCTGTCTTTAAACATCTTTTGTCACTCTAAACTTCCCAGGAAGAGCATGCGTGCACAATGACACAACGACTTAAACTATAAATACATTTCTAGGAATGGAACACGTTTGGAAACTTGCATTTATAGCAGCCAGATTAATGCATTTGGCCAGCTTTACACGAGACCTGTATGAAAATGATATGAATGAACATCGATAATCCAATAAATTGTTTTCTCCTTTTTATAGATCTACTTTTTTTTTTTTTTTTTTTTTTTTTTTTTGCTAAGTGTGAGTAGCATTTTTATGTGAACTGTTAATTGTTGCTATCAAGACTGCTTATTCTGGATATTATGTATCAGACACTGCAACAAACAAGACACGTGAATTTAATGCTCATATGAACCTCATAATACCAGGAGCACAGTGTAATAACAAAGATAAGAAGTTAACGTGAAAAGACCAAATTCTGGTTTTGTTCCTATTACATTCTCATCTATAAACAAGACAACAAGAAAGCGATGATACTGGCAATAAAAATATCACCTAGTTTAACCTTAGAGAAGTATTATAAGAATAAAAGGCAACAATGTCTGTGAAAGCTTTGAAGTCTGAGTAATGCAATGGACTCTGAAACACAGACAGAAGAGTATGTTGTAATGTGTAGTCCTAGGTTAGCTAACACAGTGCACAAAAAAACCACCCTGGAAGGGTTCAATACATACAATTCTTCATTTAGAGATGACAAGAAATGTATGCTTCATATAGAAAAAACAGCCCTCTGTTTCCATCTGTCTCTTTATCTTTCTGTTTCTTATCTCACTCTCTTTCTCTGCTTTTGTCTCTGTCTGTATCTCTCTGCCTCCCCCCCCACCCGACCCACACACAAAGTGGCTTAGCAGAGTTAACATTATTCATATTATACTTACTTACTTGTGGGAGCTAAAAATTAAAACAATTGAATTCATGAGAATGGAGTGTAGAATGATGGTTACCAAAGGCTGGGAAGGGTAGTGAGGGTGGTGGTGGAGGGGAAGTCGGGATGGTCAATGTGTACAAAAAAAGTAGAAAAAATGAGTAAGATTTAGCATTTGATAGCACAACAGGGTGACCACAGTCAATAAGAATTTCACTATTATTTAAAAATAATTGAAAGAGTATCATTGGATTGTTTGTAACACAAAGGATAAGTGCTTGAGGCGATAGATGCCAAATTTGACATGACATGATTATTACACATTATATGCTTGTATCAAAATATCATATGTACTCCATAAATATACGCAGCTACTGTATACCCATAAAATTAAAAAGAAAATACTTTAGCGACCCGTATTAGGATTCTTAGAAAAAGAGTTTCTTAGAAAACAGAACCAATAGGATGTGTATGTGTATGTATATATACATACTACATATATACACATAATACCCACATGTATATATATACACATATATAGATGCAGTTATATGTGTGTATATATACATACGTGTGTATATGTGTATATATGTGTATGTATATTACACATATACACACATGCAAATGTATATACATATATGTAGCTATAGATATGCCTACACACACAAATACATATATTAAATTGGTGCAAAAGTAATTACTTTTAATGGCAAAAACCACAATTACTTTTGCACCAACCTATAGATGCACAGAGAGAGAGGAGAGACAGAGAGAGAGAAAGGTTTGTTTGATCATGCCAGAGGCTGGCAACAATGTGCAGAGCAGACTGGCTGACTGGAGACCAGGAAAACAGTGGATGATGCAGTCTTCAGTCTAACTGCTGGAAACTCAGGCTGAATATCTATGCTGCACTCTGGAAGTTGAATTTCTCCTTCTTTGGAAAACATTGGTCTTTGTGCTTGAGGCCTTTGACTGACTGAATGGGGCCCACCCGTTTTATGGAGGGCAGTGTGCTTTACTGAAACTCAATTGATAGTAAATATTCAACACATCTCAAAAGAAAAATCCCTTCCCTTGGCTAGGCTTGGTGGCTCATGCCTGGTAATCCCCAGCACTTTGGGAGGCTGAGTCAGGAGGATGACTTGAAGTCAGGGCAACATAGTGAGGCCCACCTTAGCAACATAGCAAAACTCCTATCTATAAAATTTTAAAAATTTTAGCCAGGCATTGGGACGTGTGCCTGTAGTCCTAGCTACTCAGGAGGCTGAGGCAGGAGGATCGCTTGAGTCCAGAAGACTGAGTCTGGAATGAGCTGTATTATTTGCACCACTACACTCGAGGCTAGGTGACAGAGCAAGGCCCTGCCTCAAAAACAAACAAATAAAAAAGTTCCTTCCCAACAACGTCTAGTCTAAGTGTTCAGACAAACAGCTGCTCACCAGCTTCTAGCCAAGTGGACAAATAAAACTAATCATCACACCCACTATAGTTGCAGTAACTTTTAAAAATATATTTTTTTATTTTAATAGCTTTTGGGGTACAATTAATTTTTACCTACATGGATGAATCGTATAATGGTGAGGTCTGAGATTTAGTGTACCTGGCACTCGAGTAGCGTACATGGTACCCAATATCCAGTTATTTATCCCTCATCTCCCTTTCACCCTCCCAACTTCTGAGTCTCCAGTGTCTATTTTACCACTCTGTATGCCTTTGCATACCCGTAGTTTAGCTCCCTCTTATGAGGGAGAATGTATGGTATTTGGGTTTCCATTCCGGAATTACTTCACTTAGAATAATGGCTTTCAGCCCCATCACAAACAAATCATCACATTCATTTTTATGGCTGAGTAGTAGTCCATGGTATATATATATATATCACATTTTCTTTATTTACTCATTGGTTGATGGACACTTAGGTTGAATCCATATCTTGCATTTGTGAATTCTGCTGTAATAACTGCATGTAGGCAGGCGTCCTTTTCATATAATGACTTCTTTTCCTTTGGGTAGATACCCAGTAGTGGGATTGCTGGATCGAATGGTAGATCTACTTTTAGTTCTCTGAGAAATCTCCATACCGTCTTCCAGAGAGGTTGTAGTAATTGACATTCCCACCAGCAGTGTACAAGCATTCCCTTTTCACCACATCCACACCAACATCCATTGTTTTTTGACTTTTTAATAATGGCCCTTCTTGCAGGGGTGAGGTGATATCTCATTTTGGCATTAATTTGCATTTCCCTGATGATTAGTGATGTTGAGCATTTTTTGTTTGTTGGCATATTGAGCATGTTTGTTGGCCATTTGTATATCTTCTTTTGAGAAATGTTTGTTCATGGCATTTGCCCAGTTTCTGATGGGATTACTTGAATTTTCTCTGATCATTTGTTTAACTTTTTAAGAATCCAAGTAACTCCAATGCAGTGTCTCTTGAATCTGCCAGCCACAGTCATATCCTTATTGAAGCAGATACCTCTCCCTCACTTGAGGGGGCTGTGCCTGTACCCTTCCCAATCAATCAGCTAAGAAAAACCTCTCAGAAGGGTACAGTAGGCTGTCTTACAGCCCACATTGTAGAGACAAGTCAGCCCTGCAGAGTCACTTTGGTTTTTGAAAGGCGCAAATGAAAAGATACATTGAGAAGCTTTGCAACACAAAATACATTTTATACTCCCTTTGCACAGTTGTATTCAGTCAGAGTCAGCCAGAGTCAGCCACATTAGAGAGGCTGAAGATTTTCAGGGCCTTCGTGGAATTCTTGCTGGGAGTAACTGGTGCATTGATTTTGAAGCTTCCTTTGACCTTGCATTGGGTCTATCAGGTCAACACACTGACTTGTCCTCTTTACAGCCGGTTGCTGGCCACCATTCCACAGCTCATGTCCATCCAGGAGCCCAGCGAAAGCCTGGCCTTTCCTCCTGCTCTGAGCCCAGCTCTCTACCAGCCGATTTGAACACTTGTCTGGATGGTACCTACTCTTGGCAGAGGCAAATCAACACAATAGTGTCCCAAATCTATACTAGTTTATTAGTTTTAGTTTTCTAGAACTGCCGTAACAAATTATTACAAACTGGATGGTTAAACACAATAAAAATTGTATTCTCTCCAAGTCTTGGTGAACATGAGTCTGAGAGCAAGGTGTGGGCAGGGTGGCATGCCCTCTGGAGGCTCTAACGGAGGATCCTTCCTGCCTTTCCCAGATCCTGGGGGCTCCAGGCGTCCCTAGGCTGGTGGCCGTATCACTTGTCTCTGCATCTGTCTCCAAATGGCTTTCTCCTTTGTGTCCGTGTCTCCTCTTCTGTCTCTTAAAAGGACACTGATCATTGAATTAAGGCCACTCTAAGCCAGAATAATCTTATCTCCAGATCTGACTTTAATTACAAATCTCCAAAGACTCTTTTTCTAAATAAGGTCATATTCCAGGTTCTGGGCTTTGTGATGTAGACATATCTTTCTGGAGGCAACTGTTCAGTCCACTACAGTTGTGTCCAGTTCGTTCCAGAGGTGCTAGGGGAGGACCCTTGCTGCCTCTCACAGCTCCTGGTGGCTCCAGCATCCCTGGGCTTGTGGCCGCATCACTGCAGTCTCTGCCTTCATCTTCACGTGGCCTTCTCCTCTGTGTCTGTGTCTTATCTTTTCTGCCTTTTAGAATAAATTTAAGATTACAGCTCCTGCTAGATTTCTCCTTATTGCTCTGGATAAGGAGTCCTTGGAGTCTCCTGTACTATGAAAGCTTTCGTTTCATATTGCAGCCCCTTACAAGGAGGGCTTATGTCAATGTTTGTGCTAACTTCCCTTCTACATCTCTGGCTTCTGTCCCACTGGCTCCCTGTCATTTCCCCAAAAATGTCCTATGTTTCCTCACCTCCACTCACCTCATCCCACTCTTCATCCCTCATGAGCAGCTGGGACTACAGGCACACAGCACCATGCCTGGAGATTTTTTGTTACTTTTTTGTACAGATGAGAGTCTCCCGATGTTGCAGAGGCTGGTCTCGAACTCCCGGGCTCCAGTGATCCTCTTATCTTGGCCTCCCAAAGTGCTTGGATTACAGGCGTGAGCCACCATGCCCAGCTGACACATTTAAAGAAACTTATCAAATACCCAGAGATTGGATCTAATAATTTAAAAAAACACAAACTTGGTTGTAGACTTTCTGTCCGTCTGAGGGCCCATGACTATGTAGTCTCAAACTATCCTCACCAATCACAAAGGAACATTCTGTTTAGAGCTAGTTTTAGCTTTTCTTAAACCACCCCTTTATTCAATTAATGTTTGAAACATCACACAGTGGCGAGGAACAGCCACACTGTTGAGTATGCAGTGTCTGTTAAAAATGAAACAACCACTCGCCCCTCCTTCCCCAAGTGACCTTTTCTCATCTAATCTTTTTCTTGGCACCAGTAAAAAGAACAGGCTTTCCTCACATAGTGGCTCCACGGTTTCTCAACAGAACAGAAACCAACCACGTCGCTGAGGGGGCCCAGGGTGACCCAGTCTTCCTGTCTTCTGTGCAGAACTCTTGTCATGCACAGGAGTTTGGGAAGATATCCGCCGCCTCAAAAAAAAAAAAAAAAAGGTTTCCTATGGCTTTAAAATAAGAGGTAGTTTAGGAACATTAACTGCTCACTTTACATTTAAGATATGATCTCCTGGAGATGTTGATTTGCCAACTGGTGTTGTTGAGAGGCAGTTATTGATCTAGCAGGTGTTTATAGATTTTACACCTGTCTTGTTCTTTTTCTTAAAAAAAAAAAAAACCTGCAAGTAAATAACTTTATCTCATATGCTAATGAGACAGCTGTGAAAGAACACAAAATCAAAATGATTCCCAGGAATCACAGCTCTATTGTTCCTTGGCTTTATGGTTTGTACGGAAAGCTGATTTATATAGGCAGAGGCTCTCTATATAGGTCCTCAGCTCCCCTGTCCTGTCGTTTTGGAATGCAAGCAGCACACACTGACGTCTAATGTGTGAAAAGGACAACCTGCGCTCTGAAATTTCATCAGCTTCACAGCTCTCTCATGGATTCTCTCAGAGTAATGATTCCCTTTACCTTTCTCCAGTGTCTGAACACTGCATGGTGAGGGACTTCCCACACACAATATTACTCTCAGCAGACATAAGGAGGTGCTTTCCTGGAGAGGAAAGCGGCAGTATCTTCCAGAGGCAATTGGAGTTTTCAAACGTTGGTGGAGTTATGGGTTTGAAGGCTCCAGCTTTACTGAGTAATCTCACACCCACAGTGCCCTTGCCCTGGTGCCCACTGGCTGTGTGTGGGTGCTTGTCCTCAAAACTGTGGCTGTCCAATGTTCCTGGACACACGGGTTACCCCAGCATCACAGTAAGGTGCTCTTACAGCTCTGAGGCTCTTGTCCCGGTGCACGGAGAGGAATTGTCTGGTAAGAATGGAACGTTTTCCACTCTCTCCATCAAGAGCATGAAAGGCTGATTGACAGGTGCAAATACAAATCTGGTCATTTAGGCTGAATTACAAGATGCCTAGCAGAAGTTAAGAGAATTCAGGAGGAATTAGGAGGGATGGAATACCTGGAATTCCTTGGGGGCAAGGAGAATTGAGCCATCCTCAGAGATGTGTGCATACTGCAAATCTCATTTAAGCCGGGGCACTGGTATTGTGGGAAGCCCAGTTACGGATTAGAGGGATTCCAGAAGTAAGATCAACAAAACAGTCTGACACCATTTAGGGTGCCAGATATTATTACTTAGCTTGAGGACAGAGAAACTCAACTCTATTGCTTTCTGTAAAACAGAGGACTCAACTCTATTGCTTTCTATAAAATCTAAGACATCAATGATTCCCAGAGGATGAGGAGCTACAGTGTCATCTCAGATCATTTTCCAAAGAAAGGATAGATGACCCCATAACTCACTATCTCTAAGAGAGAATGAGATTCCACATGCAAGATAGAAATCAAAACCCTTTTCACCACATTCATTGACTCAGATATGCAAATAATCCCAGCTCATAGCCTCTGAGCTCAGAGAAGACAGTGCATCCGGGTTGCTGATTGCATACCTCCTGATGGGTTGTAACTGTGCTATATGAAGAGCTAGTGCAAATATTCTCATTGTAAAGCGTCTTGCATGGATGAGTGGACGCAGAATGGCATTTGCAGGAACTGAGTGCCCCTGACTTCAAAGATCACGTTTGGCAAGTGATTTCTTGCATTGCTTGGTGTTCGAAGCATCCCGAGTAGCTTTGTTTTATGGGGTGGGGGGAGGGTGAGGCGAAGAGAGTGAAGCTTTCTGTCTTTCCCTATTAAGCAGGAATAGTCCTCTTTTGGGCTTTAGGTCCCTTACCTTGTTTTCTGGGCACAGGAATTCCCCTCAGCAATCCTTTGAACGCCCTGTCAGTTTCAGAGCGCCCTCATTTTCATCTCTTCACTTCAATGAGCTCATTCACAAAGGCTTTCCCACAGCCCAGGACGCGATTTGGGCGGGCCTGCTTGGGATTTTTGTGCCTCTGTGCCAGGACAAGAACAGGCACAGGGCTCTGCTTGGCTATTGCTGGCATTCCTGGGCTGGTGCGTCATGGGGTCTCATGGTGACAGCCTTCCACTAGAAACACGGAGTCCCAGAACCCAATATTTAAAGTAATCCCCTCCAAAAATCTTCCAGGATGAAGAAAACAGTGACTTCAGAGAGTTGACGTTGCTCTTCAAAACACTGTTTGTCAAGGAAATTAGTAGCGACTTGTATGACACACTGTTTCTCCTGTGATTTTGCATTTCAAAATGTTGATTGCTAGAGGGTGTGGCGCTTTTTTCTTCTATACCCAAGGCCACATAGTAGAAGAGTTAAGTGCACAGACGTTTCCCAGGTGACTTAGGTGATTTCTGTATTCATAACGAGTAGTGGGCAAAGGGGTCTAGCATTTAAAACATAAAGTAACTAACTGTTGTTAGGAAAATTGCTTATTCATCCTTTCATTCATTTATGCAAATGTAAGGTCTGGTTATGCTTAGCTACTCAGGGGAAACGAGAGGCAACTGGGTCCTCAAGGAAATTTTAGCAATATCTGGACACATTTTTTATTTGTCCTTACTGAGAGGTTGATACTGGCATCTAGTAGACAGAGCCTAGAGATACTACAGAGTACAGGACAGCGTCCCACAGTAAGAAAATGTCAACTCCCAAATGTCAATAGCAGTGTTACCTGAAAGGGGTTCCGATCCAGACCCCAAGGGAGGGTTTTTGGATCTCACACAAAAAAGAATTTGAGGTGAGCCCATAGAGTAAAGTGAAAGCAAGTTTATTAAGAAAGTAAAAGAATAAAGAATGGTTGCTCCATGGGGAGAGCAGTGGCTTGAGCTGCTCGACCAAGGATACTTATTGTTACTTCTTCATTATATGCTAAACAAGGGGTGGATTATTTATGAGTTTTCCAGGAAAAGGGTGGGCAATTCCCAGAGCTGAAGTTTCCTCTCTTTTTTAGACCAGATGGTGTAACTTCTGGATGTTGCAATGGCATTTGTAAATTGTCATGGAACTCGTGGGAGTGTCTTTTAGCATGTCTATTCTAATTAGCAGTGAAGACGACCAGAAGTCCCTTTTGCCATCATCTTGGTTTTGGTGGGTTTTGGCCAGCTTCATTACTGCAATCTGTTTTATCAGCAAGGTCTTTATGACCTGTATCTTCTGCCGTCCTCCTATCTCATCCTATGACTTAGAATGCCTAACCTCCTGAGAATGCAGCCCAGCAGGTCTCAGCCTTATTTTACCCAGCCCCTATTCAAGTGGTGGAGTTGCTCTGGTTCAAACATTTCTGACAGTGGGATGATTGAGAAACCTGGGGGTAGGCCAAGGGTGAAGCAGCAATCTCAGCCTGTGGAAAATATTTTAGCAGATGCCATTTTAATGTCTAAAGTCATCAATTGTAATCTCAAACTCACCGCAAAATATGCATTATCTAAATAGCTCTTATAGTTAGCTTTCTTTCTCTCTCTCCATTTCTCTCTCTCTAATTCTATATTTGAAAACCATATATACATATATATACATATGCCAATAGGATGTTTGGCTGATCATTGGAAAGGCAATTGGAGAAGGAGTCCTTAGCAGTCCTGTTGAAATCCTCGACAGTTGCCGTCTCCATGCAAATTCTGTGACGGCACAATAGTGAAGTGTGGCTAGGATGTTATCATCTTTGAGGGGCCTCATTTTCCCTTCTAAATCCCTAGTCTCAAAACCTGATGCCACTTTCTTCTGCAATCTACCCAGCCAAGAAGCATGTCAAAGCCTGAGGGCATGATTGCTCTTCCACCATTCCGAGCAGATGGCCAATGTTGTGAGACATTTAATCCACCGAATGAATCAATTACAGTAATACCAGTGGCTTCTGTAGATCAGCCTGAAATAACAGTAGCTCAATGAATATAAATGGCATCAGAAAAATACAAGTAACTGGAGAAATTACAGGGATTTCTGTCCACCCTTTCTTTGTTCAGAGTTTCTAATAATGCTTTTGGTTCTTCTAACTATTTTTAAGGGCACAAAGAGTGAGCAAGGCCACTCTTTGGAAACTTGCCACATAGGATGTTCTATGGGCATTATTGAAAAGGGAGCTTTTGTTAATGGCTAATCTTAGAGATGAGATTTCTTCTACATTGTGGCTCTACCAACTCTAACTTGAGACATCTAAGGAAAAGTTAGGGATTTTTTCCATTGTAGCCAGCAAGAAACAGAAAAGGGCATGAAAGTTTGCATGCCATAAGTTGCACACAACACACAGCAACCCCACCCAACACCACTGGTGAGAACTGGGGTCCACAAAGACCTCTGGCTTATAGGAGGCTGGGAGGTGCATGCAGCCGTGTGTGCTTGGGATGAACACATGGCTTTACTGAGCCAGCATCTGATCTGCAAGGTGCTTCATTATTTCTTCACCATGTGACCTCTGCAAGTGAGTTAACCTGTCTGGACCTCAGAATGCTCTTCCACATAATGAGAGTTGCATAAGAGTAATTGTCAGGTCACGTCTGGCGCCGGATCCTGCAATTCTTTCTGTCTTCACTTTCATCCAGGCCCATTACAGTCATCCGAGGAACATGGAGAGTTCCTTTGGCTGATTTTTTACTGTCATCAATAACTGTATTAGGATTCTTCAGAAAAATAGAATCAATAAGATATACCTATCCTATTGATAGTCTAGTTATCTATAAATTTATAAGTATAAATATAGATATAAATAGATGGATATATGTATAGGTGGATACAGAAATACATATATATATACATATATATATACATATATATATACAGAGAGACGACATTTAATATGAGAATTGGCTCATGCTACTGCAAGCTGGGGAGACCCAGGAAAGCTCATTATGTAATTTAGTCCAAGTCTGACGTCCCGAAAACCATAAGAGCTGATGCTGTAAGTCCTGGAGCCCCAAAACCTAGGAAACAGGGCTTTGATTTTTCAGGGTAGGAAAAGGTGAATGTCTCCGCTCAAGAAGAAAGAGAATGCACGCTTCCTCTCTCTGCCTTTTTATTCTCATCAGGCCATCAAGGGATTTGATAATGCCAGCCCACATTGTTGAGTGATCTTCTTTACTCAGTCCACTGATTCAAATGCTAATCTCTTCTGGAAACACTCTGGCAGAGATACTCAGAAATAATGTTTTCTCAGCTGTCTGGGCATCCCAGTCAAGTTGACACATACAAGTAATCATCAGAGTAAAGTTTCTAATAACGCTTTTCGTTCTTTAACTATTTTTGAGGGCACAAAGAGTGAGCAAGTCCACTCTTTGAAAACTTGCCCCAGCCAAGCATGCCAGCCACTTCTAAAGTCATCATGTGGGGAGAGTGAGCCCTACAGTTCCCAGGTGTTGGGTCACCGTCCCATCAGTGGAGGCCACCAGTAGAGCAGATGATGGAAGGTGGATTCAGGGGCGTCTACTGGAGCGACGTTTGACTGGGACCAAGTCAGCTAAGGATGCATCATCAGTTTTAGTTACTCCAAACATCATTACTACATCATGTTTGTAGTAACTAAAACATGGCTACATATATATCGTGAGGGAAGCAACTTTTTTCTACCGAAATTCTCTCTGGTCCTTTTGCAAAACCCAGAGTTATCTGAACCACATGAGGCTCAGTTTGTCACCTAATTCTTATACATATTTTTGTTTATTATTACAACATTTTAATGAGAAGCAGGCCTCTAAGACCAATGACCTAAGAGTAACATGGAACATTCATCTTTATTGTTCTTTTGGCTCCATTTGGCCAAACTCCCTTTGTCTACTTAGCATATTCTTATGGTTTCTTGGATGCAAATATTCTCTTTTTTTTCTCTCTCTCTTCTTTGATTTTTGTCTGTTTTTTTCCGACCTATACAACTGCCACTGAATATACTGATGCATTAAGCATGACAAATCTATAAATAACTAATACCATTTCCTCTTCCAAAATTACTCTTCCACCTTTTACATATATTTCCAAATTTCTTGTTTGTATCTGTATAACAAAATGCAACTCTACCTTTTCCAACATATTTCTGAATTAGAAATAGGAAGCATGCCTTTTTTTTTAAGGAAAATAGACAAATTAAAAATTATATATTAGAAAACACTTCATGTCCTCTTCCTTTCTGTATACCACTTGAGTTGAACCTTCTTTAATTCCTCTCTGCTTTGCATCACTTTCTTGCTATTCCTCCATATCAATAATTAACCTGTTGACCTGTCAGTTAAGATTGTAGGAAATCTTTTCTTTTTTTTTTTTTTTTTTTTTTGGGACGGAGTTTCGCTCTTGTTACCCAGGCTGGAGTGCAATGGCGCGATCTCGGCTCACTGCAGCCTCCGCCTCCTGGGTTCAGGCAATTCTCCTGTCTCAGCCTCCTGAGTAGCTGGGATTACAGGCACGCGCCACCATGCCCAGCTAATGTTTTGTATTTTTAGTAGAGACGGGGTTTCACCGTGTTGACCAGGATGGTCTCGATCTCTTGACCTCGTGATCCACCCACCTCGGCCTCCCAAAGTGCTGGGATTACAGGCTTGAGCCACCGCGCCCGGCCAAGACTGTAGGAAATCTTGCTAACACATTTGTGTCTGCTTTTATGATCTTTCACCTCTCAGTGCACACACTCTGCTGAACTGAGATTGTGTTCTTGTCTCACGGGCAGATAATTTTCATGTAACTCTGTGTTAATATTGTGGGTTTTTGTTTTTGTTTTTTTGAGACTGAGTCTTGCTCTGTTGCCCAGGCTGCAGTGCAGTGGTGTGGTCTTCGCTCACTGCAACCTCTGTCTCCAATTCAAGAAATTCTCCTGCCCCAGCCTCCCCAATAGCTGGGATTACAGGCAAGTGCCACCACACCAGGCTAATTTTTTGTATTTTAGTAGAGCAGGGGCTTTGCCATGTTGGCCAGGCTGGTCTCAAACTCCTGGCCTTAAGTAATCTGCCTGCCTTGGCCTCCCAAAATGCTGGGATTACAGGTGTGAGCCACCATGCCCAGCCCAATTCTGTGTTAGTATTTTTACTGACACAATGACTTCCCCATTTTATTCTGTTCCCTCGTGTTCTACTTTAGGTCCAAGGTACTTTAATAACAGCTTCATCCATTACTTTAGTGTGGGCTGTATATTTTTTCAGTAACTGTAAAGCTGATTGGATTGTGTATTCTTAAGGAGCGTCGTAACTATAGTTCAATACAGAGATCTTATACCCCTAGTCAGAACTACCCTTCCTGAAAATCCATGTGTATTCTGGTTTCAGGAAGCTCAATAACCATTGAAAGTCACATAGAAGTCCAATCATCTGTAATTCCAGATAACTCCAGTAGAGATACACAGGACTTGCACTAGTCAAGGCAATAGTGAATTAATGGTGGTCTTATCTGTTCGGTGTCCTGAATCAAAGACATCAAAACCAGCTGAGGTAGTCACCAAGTTCCTTGTTATTGAGCCAGTCACATAAGTAAAAAGGCTCCGGTCACATGGTCAATACACATCATTGCAAAAAAACACGCAACTAGACTTGAAGAAAATGTACGTGTAACACCATCACTATAGAGTTGGAAATGCCCCAAATTGATTTTATTTGTATTTTATTTTATTTTTTGAGATGGTGTCTCCCTTCATTGCCCAGGCTGGAGTGCAGTGGCACAATCTCCACCTCCCAGGTTCAAGCGATTCTCCTGCCTCAGCCTCCCAAGTAGCTGGGACTACAGGCACACGCCATCACGTGTGGCTAATTTTTGTATTTTTAGTAGAAACTTGGTTTCCCCCTGTTAGCCAGGCTGATCTCAAACTTCTGACCTCAGGTGATCTGCTGGCCTTGGCCTCCCAAAGTGCTGGGATTACAGGCGTAAGCCACCACGCGCAGCCCCAAAGTTGATTTTAAACTGTAATACAGAACATAGTAAATTTGGAATAAGCAAGTTTCTGCCACATTTACCCTGAGATTATATAAACTAATCACCATGGTTAGCAAAAGCTATAGTTAAGAAAGTCCCTTTGAAAATAGATGGAATGTAAGCATTTACAGAAACAGAACTGCATAAATAACTGCACATGATACTTTAAAATTTATTTTAATTTTTTATTTGTGTTTGTGATACAAAGGATAAATGCTTGAGGGGATGTAGACGCAATTTTCTATGATGTGCTTTTGATGCATTGCATGCCTGTATATAGAATACTTTCTACTGAGATTACGTGTCCTTCAAAATTTTCTTGCATAAATTTGTTTATTAAATCAATTGAAGCTATTTTATATAAGGAGCATAGTAAGTCATTAATGAGCTTATATCAACTGGAAAATTATCAGGCAGGTATAATAAAGTAGATTATTTTAACAAATATGTTCATGATTTTTTCTGAAAAATTCTCAGTAATCAATTCCAGTAATTGGATTTACCTTTGCTATTATTATTGCTTGATTTACTTAATATTAAGAACAGGATCCCAGGAATATCATACATCTTTTTCTACAAATAATTATTAAAACATAGTAGATGAATTGTTACCAATCCCCTCAAATAAAGGAGGGTTAATTAAAAAGTTAACAGCCTATTTTCTAACACCAATAAAGAATGAATGAATCAAAGTTAAAAGGATGAGACGTGTTCAATAATAGAGACTGTTGGATTCTAAAAGTAAAGTAAAAAATAAAATAAGTGGGAATAACTATGTTTTGGGAGTTACATTTTTCTCATATCTTCATATTTTTAAGATAAAATAAAATGACATTATCGTTGTATAATATTAGCCAATTAATTAACAATTCAGAATAGAAATAACAACAGTTTAGGAAGGTTGATTAATACTACTGTCTATTTATAATTATTCTGTAACACTTTTTGACAAATACCTAAATCAGCTAAGCTTCTTGTAATTCCCTTGGGTAATCTAAAGACAGATTAATTTTTCAATTACAAATATAAACATCTGTGCCAGGAAAAAAAGGCACTGTAGGTTATGTTTTTCTTCTTTATTTAAGAGTTTTAGTATTTCAATAATGCTAACATGTTTTTACCATGTCCAATTCAATTAAATCTTAAATGTTCTGAGATTATCTGTCAACCAAAATAAGACATGATGTCTTTAAATTATAAGAGCAAAGAGCCCCAGTAGTTTGTCAAATTGAGTATGGAAAAGAACATGCCATCCACCATTAACAACATTGAGCTAAACCTCAAAAGAGGTTAAATATGGTGAGATGGAGATCGAAAGGCTTAGTCTGGCTTTAGCATCTAATGGAGAGACATCACCCAATACCAGCACCAGTTTAAACAGGTTACTAATAATACCAATGAACAATAAATGTACACAGAAGTACCGATTAAGGAGTTCACATCCCTATGGTAGCCATACAAAAACCACTCAACTAAAACTTGGGGAAACCTGTGTCTATTCTGGGCTTCTAACTCCATGTGTCATCTTGCAACTCTGAAGTCTCTCGAAACTATTTCTTTTTTCTTTTCTTTCTTTCTTTCTTTCTTTCTTTCTTTTTTTTTTTTTTTGAGACAGAGTCTCGCTCTGTTACCCAGGCTGGAGTGCAATGGCTCAATCTCGGCTCACTGAAACCTCTGTCTCTTGGGTTCAAGCAATTCTCCTGCCTCAGCCTCCTGAGTAGATAGCTGGGACTACAGGCATACACCATCAGGCCTGGATAATTTTTTTTTTTTATTTTTAGTAGAGACGGGGTTTCACCATGTTGGTCAAGCTGGTCTCGAACTCTTGGCCTCATGATCTGGCCACCTCAGCCTCCCGAAGTGCTGGGATTATAAGTGTGAGCCACCATGCTGGCCTAGTGAACCTATTTCTTTACACAACGAAGAAGGGAGGTGCTGTGGAAGTGGGGACCCCACCATGAGCCTATTGCTGGGAGTCATGGCAATCACTGGTCTCTTCCTAAAGGAGTTTGTGCACAGGAGCAGTAAGAGATTTGCAAGAACAGAAGCTACATATGGAAACAATAAAAGGATCTTCATTGTTGTCTGTTCTCCCTCGATACTGCTCTGTAACTGAACTCAACAAGAATCCACATATCTTCAGAATGGTAGCCTTCATAACTGTGAAGTGAAAACCTAAGTGCTCAGCGAAGCTAAAATCCAAATGAAAATTGACAGCTTTCTTACACACATGCATGGATGCACCTCTCGGAAACATGTGCTGTAGTTTGCCTTGGATCCTGAAATAAATGTGCCCTATCTGGCCTTGGCTCTTGGGTCGTCCTTTTCTCTGGATTTCAGATTTTGTCCTCTTTCTCTGGAAAGTCTTGTTTGGTTTCTTTTTCTTTTTTCTTTCTTTCTTTTCTTTTCTTTTCTTTTTTTCTTTTTTTTTTTTTTGAGATGGAGACCCTTGCTCTGCTGCCCAGGCTGGAGTGCAGTGGTGTGATCTCAACTCACTGTAACCTCTGCCTTCCAGGTTCAAGCAATCCTCCCACCCCAGCTCTCCCAAGTAGTTGGAATTATAAACCAAGTGTGCATCACAACGCCAGACTAATTTTTGTATTTTTAGTAGAGATGGGGTTTCACCATGTTGTCCAGTCTGGTCTTGAACTCTTGACCTCAAGTAATCCACCCGCTTTTGCCTCCCAGAGTGCTGGATTACAGGAGTGATCCACTGCACCCAGCTGTATTGCTTAGTTTCTTCATCCTCTGCTGTATCTAAAATACTGGTGCTCTTCTTTGTTTTGTTTCAGGCTCCTTTCACACTCTGCATACCTCCCCCACCAAGGCAATTTCAAGTTCCAGTGGCTCAAAAATGTCCCCATTTCTATTCCAAATCTTATTTCTGAATTCTATGCCCACATATTCAATCACCTGGAGATCTTCACTGTCCCTTTTGTAATCTGTTTTCCAATCAAATTTCTCATTCACAACCAGCCTCAGAATCCCAAATTGCAGCTTATAAAAATCCAGGTTCCTGGATCCTGTCCTAAGGAGAGAATAAGATTGGAGCAGATCTAGATCATTAGCTTTACTTTTAAAAGATATTAAAGTATGTTTGGTACCTAAAACTTACATTGTCTCAGGAACTAACTAGCTTCTCTTTCTAAACTTCTGCTTTCCACATTCTTTACTTCACCACAATGAATCCCTCATCTATATAAATTCGTAAGGATGGAAAAGTTCTTCATTTTTTTTCCCCTGAAAATATCTCTCCAGTCCTTTTAATTTTCTACACCAGTGACACTTTGTAATCAAAGTTGGCAACATATCTTGCCAATATAGCTACAAAACTTTCTACCCAATTAATTGTTTACAGACTTGCTCCCTTCCAATTCTGTATACTCTTGCCAAGGATCTTAATATATACATCTTATATTCCCCTACTAAAGTGTCTACTCTGGTGGGCCATTAGTAGGACAATCTTTAAACTGTTTCCACATCAACTCATGAGTTTACACCTGGTTGATAACATCACTCTCCTCTCTGCAATCTCTGTTCCAGCCCAATTTCTAATTCACAGCCAGCCTTAGAATCCTAAATAGCTGCTTGTAAATTCCAGCTGCCTGGATCCCCATCCTTCCCTAAGGAGAGACAATGATTGGGGCAGAACTAGAACACTGGCTTTATAACAAGCTTGCTGGAAAATTCATATGCTTCTTGAAATGTGAGAACTACTTCTTGGCATAACAAATGTCTTGACTGCACCTCGTTGCCCTGGGCTTTGATGGTATTTGGTGTTCCTACTTCTGGCTTCCCACAACACATGTATTGACCAACTTCTATACATTTATTACTTTTTTGAGGTGGTCTTCCCTGACTCTAATTTAATGGAGTCTCTAAAGTGGCCACCTGTACACCCAGGTTGCAGTCTTGTAGCATTTATTACATTTCAGTGTCTTGTTTATCTCTCTGTGGCTTGATGGTGGACTCCTTGTGGGTAGTAACTCATGTCCCTGGCCAGCACTGTGCTGTATCCCACATATGAACAACAGGGCCTGGAAGACTCTTAGTTTTGGGGGAAAGGCCTAAAGGGCAAGTTCAGGCTCTTCAAAAATGAAATAGTTCAACAGTATGGGGCTGTCCAGAATGTACAAATGTGACCCAGTCGAGTTGTGCTGATTCCAGGTAACAGACAGAATTAGGGACTGAAAAAGCAGACTTGAACCATTTCAAATACGCTACACTCAGGAAAGCTGCTAGTAAGCCAGTTATTTGTATGCCAGTGCTTCCTAACTCCACAGCAACCAAGCTTGCTACTCCTATACTCATCTCCATTAGAACAGTGTAAGCCACTCACTAAACACTAAAACCAGTCACCCATGTCATTCTTGCTCATAAATGTTCTGTCTTAGCCCATGCCCAAAGCATGCCAATTTCATCAATGTTCACTTTAGACTGAGGCAGGTGAGTCCTATTCTTGCAGTTTCCCTGAAGGAACTTCTGTAGAGTCCTTCTTAATATCTGTGGCATCAGAATGGTGCTTTGGAACTCTCCTTTTGTTACTCTGGGAGACTTTGAACAGTCCTCAACTCTTGACAATCTGTGGCATCAACAGAACGTAGACCAAACTGAGCCCTGATGAACTGGAGCCTGCTCTTAAACAGGCCTGGAGCTAACAGCCATCTGACACAAACACAGATCTGGTGTTATACTGGAAGGGAATTTTTAAAATCTTCAATGATTTTCCTTCACTCTTTCTGATTTGTCGATTGCACAAGCTCAGCACTTTCTGCTTGCTATACGATTCTCTCTTAGTCCCTAAGGGTTGTTCTATCTTTCGATTTATTGTATAAGCCATGATACATTCATCATTTTCTCACCCTTTGGATTTCATTACCTACTTTTACTTCCATTGCAACCAGAATCTTCTTCAACTCTCATTTTGAACACTCTTGACATTTTTTTCTGCTTCCCAGATATAAGCAAGTTAGTTTTGTTCTGTATCATCTTGACGGAACTCTGACACAGGGGTCTCAAACTCAAGTGTCGTCAGGGGTTCAGATAGGAAAAACTGATGTGAAAACAAGGGGTTGTGAAAGACCCACAACAGAACAAGCACAGAGATGAATACTGCACAATTCGGTGGCAGTGAGAGCACAGGAATGGTGAGCCAGTAGAAGTTGCCTACCGGTTTCTAAGGAGATGTGTCCTTTGGCATGCTGTAATATTCTTTGTAACAAAAATGTAGACATGGAGAATGAAAATGAACTCAGACTGTAAAAGGAAGCTAGATGAAACCCTTATCAAAGACCCAGAAATGCATGTACCATACTAACCGTGAAATAAAACCAAACCAAAAAAATAAAACCAAACAAAACAAACTGTTTGAATTACAAAATTTGAGAGTCATGAACAAAGAATAAGAAATTGGCTTTGTTGTGCCAAATATGTACTTTGTTTTCTGTGGTGTTTAGGTAATTTTCACTAGGACATATTTCTTAAATTTCACTGGTCTCTCTGGTGAACTTTTGGACATAACTACTTTTTGAGATAAATTTTTGAATTTCTAAATTTCTTTATAAATATGTAGGGGCACAGCCGTTTTGATGATTTGTACGTACACTGGTGGTATAGATCTTTGTTTTAAAGATTATAATAGCAATTTTACCCATTCACTTAGTTAGGATTAAACTCCGGGCAATTCGTTCTTAGTAACCAGTGTCAAAAGTGTGATTACACGAGAGGCAACCAGGCGTGGTGGGTCTCACCTGTGGTCCCAGTGCTTTGGGAGGCTGACATGGAAGGATCACTTGAGCCCAGGAGTTTGAGTCCAGCTTGGGCAACATAGTGAGACCTCAACTCTTAAAAACAAAGTAAAAATTAAATATAAAAGATATGAATAAGAGATTGGCTGTCAGAAGACACCATTTGGGAGACAACTGTACCACTCCTTCATGGGTAACCTTGATAAAGATCACATGAAACACTGAGTGCTTACAAGGCTGTCTGCTAAACAGCCCGCTTGTATCATTTAATTATCGTTTAATTATCTTATCCATTGGGGGTGGCAAAACTGTATTTTCTATCTTCTCTCACTTAATGGATAAAGAAATGAAGGGTCTGATGAGTTAGCTCAGTCTCCTAGATAGTGTACTTAGTGCTGCTGGAAGTGACTGTGAAGTGACACTTTCAAATGAACCAATACGCCCCCTAACATTTTTTAGCTTATTCCTTCATCTTCTCTGTTAAACAAAAACTCACCTTCTTTCACAAATTTTTTGGAATCAATTGATATAATTAATACTTATTAAAGTGTGCTAAACCTCAAACCACTCTGACAGTAGAAAGCATTATATTTGTTATTTTAAGCTTACAGGCACAGTTTCCACCTGCATTTGAAGATACAGTGTCACCAAAGAGCCAGGACAGGACTTCTTTTCAGGGCCCTCTCCCGAGTTGATAATCCCACCCAGCAAAACCAAATGGGATGCTGACAAAACTTGATCCTTTATCTGAACCGAGAGATTTTGGGATACGTGCATAATCTCATTAATTAGAGCTGCGTGGTGTAGAGTGATGTTTCCAAAAGCATTCCATTAGAACAATAGTTTATCAAAATCATTTGAATTTAAAGGATCAAATAAGCTTAGAAAACAAAAATAAGCTTAGAAAACATTTGAATTTGAAGGATCCAAATAAGCTTAGAAAACATTGCATATAATAATTGTTTCAGCCGGGTATGGTGGCTCACCCATGTAATCCCAGCATTTTGGGAGGCCGAAGCAGGCAGATTACTTGAGATTGGGAGTCTGAATCCAGCCTAGCCAACATGCTGAAACTCCGTCTGTGCTAAAATGGCAAAAATTATCTGGGCTTGGTGGTGTGTGCCTGTAATCCCACCTACTCAGGAGGCTGAGGCAGGAGAATCACTTGAACCTGGGAGGCGGAGGTTGCAGTGAACTGAGATCATGCCACTCCACTCCAACCTGGGTGACAGAGTAAGACTCTGTCCCCCTCCAAAAAAAAAACAACTATTGTAGACTTACAACACACATAACACACAAATAACACTCAAGATTATGCAAAGTGCTAAGGTTGAAAACATAGGTGTTTATATATATATTTTTGGTTTACACAACAGACATTTGTTTCTCTAATTTCTCATAGTTCTAGAGGCTGGAATTTCAAGATCAAGTTGTTAGTAGGGTTGGTTCCTCCTAAGGCATCTCTCCTTGGCCTTTAGGGAGGGTATCTGAGAGCATCAGGACAAATAGCTAATGCAAGCAGTGCTGAATTCCTAGGTGATGGATTCATAGGTGCCACAAACCACCGTGGCACATATTTACCTATGAAACAAACCTGCACTTTCTGCACTTGTATCCTGGAGATATGTGTGTATATATATATATATATATATATTTATATTTATATATATAAGCAACATTAAGTAAGCAATGACACATTGATACAAGGAGCTGTGTTCAGGAATCTGTATTTCTGATTTCTCTATAAGTTGAAACCAGAAAACAAGCCTTAAAGGCTTCCAACATCAGGAAAGCCAATTTATTTGTATATAATATAATCACCTATGATGTGAAATGCCTGAAATTTAGCATTATACTTTTCTGGAGAACATAATGACAATTGCATAATATTTCTGAAATTGTTGAATGTAGAACTTTCAAATCACTCAATAAGCCTCTACTATTTAAGCATTCATTTGAATCCATTGAATATGTGTATCTTTTCTTTAGCACATTTGAGTTTATATGTAGGATTCATCGTGGGGAAAAATAGTTAAGCAAATAGTTTCTTGTTAATACCTGAAATAATAACTTCTTGCATGTCAGTGGTTTGAAGCAGTGCAGAATATAGGAAAAAATGTACACTAACTTCAATATTATAAACTGGAGACAGAAAAAGATCATCAGGTATGCACTGTTTGAATCAAAGAGGGCGAATGTCATAATAAGGAAAGTGCAATGCTGTGTATTGGAGATAGGAACAACATTATCAGAATCTGTAGCATCAGAAACATCTCAATCTTCTGTTCGCCAATTTATTTTTCTTGTCTGTGTCGTGAACTGAAGAGTCAGGCTAATTTATCCTTCTTCTTCTATAATTAGTAACTCTTCCTTTCAGCATCAAAATGTTCTCTTTTCTCTCTAGTTCATACACATCCTTTATTATTTTCTATTCTCATTCATTCATTCGTTCTTTCAGATACCCATCCACTCATCCATCTGTCCTGATTCCAATTATCCATCTGTTCACCTAAAATTTATTAAGCACCTTCTTTGAGCTAGGTATTTTATTAAGGTCTCTGTAGATAAAGAGAAAGTCATCCATTCAACAGCAGTGCCAGTGTTGTAAGCAGTGGGAATTGTGCAGCAAAGCACAACAAAACAAAGCAAAATGAAAAACCAGATTCCTACACTTATGAGATCTGCAGTTGAGTGGGATGACTAGGGTAATGTTTTCTCCCTCTCTGAGTTCAAAATCAACTTGGAACTGAGTTTAAAGAGTCTAACTATTCATTTCTCTCTCCTTCCCTTATTTATTTTTCCATAATTTGTCTTGGTCTCACAGTTTTTAATTTTTGAGCAGCTACATTTTATCAGCTATAGCTCAGCATACACACCCAGTTGGGTGTATTAAGCAAAACCCCATGTTGTCATAATATATTCTGAACATTTTTTTATATATCTGTAAGAACACTTTTAAGGAGTTCCTTGTATTAGGAACACCCTAGAGATACCAACATATCATTTCTACTAACACATGATATAAATTACTATTTCAGGTTCTACCTGACAATATAATTTTCACATGGTAGAAAATAGATTGAGAACCCAAATAAGTATGTCATTGTGTTTTTGATCCAGCAGACATTATAGTAAATTTTTGTCTTTTTGAAGAACAACACTATTACAAGCACATATCTTAAAATATCTCATAACTCAGAAATGTTGCATATTCTGGCATTTTGTCCCTTGATCATTTACAATTTTCATGAGCAAACCCCTTTGATTCTCCTCTATTAAAAACTTCTTAAGAATTTTTGTTAGAAATTGAAAATTTTGATACTAATTACTGATGAAGGCACTGGAGCAACTGGAACTTTCATAAGTTGGTGCTTACCAAAGGTTCACTAAATACTATGCCTTCATTCTTAGATCTCAACTTATAAATTATTTGGTTAGCCCTTTTAAAAGTCACTCAAGTACTTAAGATTTAATTTTGTAGAGTGATTCTACTTCCATTGGAAGAAAGCTGATGCACTCATTGTATAGCTCAAAAGGGGAGCAATGGATACTTGAATCTGTAAGGCTGATTTCCTTGCAATGGATTTATGTAAGGTGCATTTTTTTCTTTTGCTATCCTGCTGATCATGGCATGGTTCCTACAATCAATGAGACTTGCTTTAGTAACTTACACACCACAGAAGTATACTTGGATTTTTAAAAACCTTTTAAATTCAGTGAAGTTTGTTGGCAGAAGCCTCTTCTTTTTGTTTGCTTTGCTTTTTTTTTTTTTTTCTCTGCATTCTTGGCTTTCCTTTTCCAATCAAAAATAATGCCATTTTCTAAGAGCACATTTGTGTAAATATTAGGATCACACTCTACGTATATAATCTTCTAGGCATCTCAAATACAACATACTCCAAGTGTACCCTCAACCACCAGAAAAGAAAACCCATCTCCTCTTCTCTTCTGCATGTTTTGTACTAGTGAACAGCACAAGAACCCCTGGGAACCACCCCACTCCTTTCTCTCCACCACTGTGAATTTATCTAGGGCCCTGTCAGTTGCTGGAGTATTTCTTAAGCTAGCCCCTTTTCTTCTTTCTTCTGGGACCTCCCATGAAGGCCTTTCAGCATCTTGTGCTCACACTATTGGGGTAAATTCTGCATTTGCTTTCCTGGCCCTAAACTCGTTTCTCAGATTTGTCCTAGTCTTTCTTCAATTAAAATCTGTTCACTTCTAGACCCTCCTTAAAACCCTTTTTTTGTTTTCCATCTCTATTGTGTACCATCTTAACTCGAAGCTCAGAATGCAAGCCTCTTTAGGAATTCAACAGTCTCTATCTGGCCCTTCTTTCTTTTTCTCCCCCTCTTCCCCCTCCTCTCTCCTTTCTCCTCCTGCCCCACTTCCTTTCTCCTCCCCATCCCCCTCCTCCTCCCCTTCCTTCCTTCCTTCCTTCCTCCCCCTCCCCTTCCTTCCTCCTCCTCCCCCCTCCTTCCTCCTTTCTCTTTCTCCTTTCTCCTTTCTTCTTCTTCTCTTCTCCTTCTTCTCCTCCTCTTCCTCTTCTTCCTCTTCTTCTTCCTCCTCCTTTCTTCCTCCTTTTTCTTCTTCTTCTCCTCCTCCTCCTCTTCTTCTTCTTCTTCTTCCTCTCCTTTGATGGTGGTCTCCTTATATTGCCCAGGCTGCTCACCAACTCCTGGTCTCAAGTAACCCTCCTGCCTCAGTCTCCCAAAGTGCTGGAATTGCAGGCATGACCCATCATTCCCAGCTCTATTTGGCTCCTCTTTTACCTTTCCTCTCCTCTCCTTGCCTTTCCTCTTCTCTTTTATTCTTTGTTCTCCTCCTCCTCCTTCTCTTTCTTTCTCTTTCCCTGTCTCTCTCTTACCCACTTTTTCTCAATTTCTGCATGGTATGAAGTGTTCAACTATGTTCTATGCTATTCCATAATACTCTTTGCCTTGCAAAATCCATCTCTTCTCGCCTAGAATGTCTTCCTATTTCTAGCAAACATAAGCTCCCTTTTTCTGGAACTCTTGCTTTGTATCTCAGGCGCATTTAAGTCTACCGCAGTGAACAAAAACAAATCAATCCCCTGGGAAATGACATTTGTATGGAATTTCCCTGGTACTGTAGCTCATTTAAGTGTCTCAGTAATAAAACTCAATTAAGCTGCATTGAATTTTTTTTAATGACTGCTTTCCTCATTACGCTAGAAGACCCTTGAAGACATGAACAAAACTTTTATGTTGATTCATCTGCATATTTTGAACACAGCAGTTGTTGAATAAATATCTGTTAGTTAAATGAACAGATGGGTTGCTGAGATGATCTTCCAAAGCAGGTTTTCAATGGGGACAAAGATCAGAGTATCTGGACGATTGGTTGAATTTAGACTGTTGTCTTGGCATCATTTGTCTGGAGAATAAAAGATGGATTTTAGGTGCTTTTAGAAGACCAGTGAGTCAGGTTGATGTTCCAATGGGGGCAGTATCCAAATCATAGAGAGACCTTCCAACAAAGCTTCTGCAACCAAAAGATAAGATACATTCTGAGTGACAGAGACCACCTGGTTCTGCAAGTTCTCTGCACTGGGTAAACCATGCACGAGAAAGTAGAAAAAATATGGGCAAGTGCATCCCAGCTAGAAGGAAATAGCTATTCTGGAGGAGAAAACAGTAATGAATGAGCCATTAGACTAAGTGAGACCCCTAGCTCAAGCATCTACTAACTCAGGCATGTCACCTTTGTGATTCTTAGTTTTCTCATCTGTAAAATGAGAAGAATTCTGCCTAGGATTTTTTAGAAGATAGAATTTAAAAAAGCATGTAAAGTGCTTTGTAAGCTCTGATGACTTTACACCTAAACTTAGTTTGGGGACATTCAGACAAAGCTGTAGGTTTGACACATGTATGAGCCCCTTCTCACACTGCTATGAAGAAATACCTGAGACTGGTTAATAAGGGAAAGAGATTTAGTTGATTCACAGTTCCACATCATTGGGGAGGCCTCAGGAAACTTACAGTCATGGCAGAATGGGAAGCAAACATGTCCTTTTTTCACATGGTGGCAGGACAGATAAATGAGTGCCCAGTGAAGCTGGAAGCCCCTTATAAAAAACCATCAGATCTTTTGAGAACTAACTCACTATCATGAGAACAGCATGAAGGAACCACCCCATAATCTAATTACCTTCCACGAGTTCCCTCCCACAACAAATGCAGATTGTGGAACTACAATTCAAGATGAGATTTAGGTGGGGCATAGCCAAACTATATTAACTTAGTACCTTGACAGAGATGAGTATCTGCCAAGACACACCAACATTTTTTTATGTTTGAGTATAGGAAAAATATATAATGTTTTGCTTATCTCAATACTATGAGTATTGACTGTGACTTTTCACACAGTCATATCATTTCAGAATGTCTTCAAGCAGTTTCAGGAACAGCAGACATTTAAAATCACTTACCCTTTTCCCAGTTGCTCAATATTTGACATCCACATTTATCATAATAGAACACAACATGGTTGCTATGGATATTGAGATGCTTTTCGTGTTTTCGTACAATTAATGGTATTGCATGTCCAGGAATGCGCAAATGCTACCCATGGAGTAAAGCGATGTATTTTGGTCTTTTCTGTCACAATTCCAAATGCACCCTTTAACCTCTTCACAGGAGAGTGACATGGGTTAGTTGTACACGAGTGCCAAGTCTTACTCGTTATTCTTACCTTCTATTTTATCAGCTCCAAAATAAAATCAATGAGGTACTAGTCAAAACCTCAAGTTAGACCACAGCCTAAATGGCTGATTGTTTCTATTTAAACAATTTTAAGTAGAGACAAATTCTGACACTTTAAAATGTAATAATTCTAAATTGGAGACACTTGAGGGTCACTACCAGAAATGAGGGTTCATGTTATATTTCTAGTAATAGTACTAGATTTTAATCTAGAAGAATTAGGTCTCACCTCTAACTTTCCACAGATCACTTAATCTCTCTTAGTTTACATTTCTCATCTTTGACATAGGAGGATTGGACTAAACCTATCTATAAGCCATTCTTACGGCGAGATTTCCATTAAGCCTATATTTTGGACACTTTTAATTCAGAAAGCATTTGCTAAACAAAATTGAAGTGACAAAATTCCGTTGGCTTCATAGTGCAAATTGCACTGAGCGCATGGTCTAATATTGTTTGTTTGATAATTGGTTTTAAAATGCTTTCTTATAAATTGCACCTGTGTACGTATATATGAACATTAACTTTATTTGCAGTCTAGTGTAGAGCCTTGGCATTTTAAGTACCTTAATCAGAAATCCAAACATATCCAAAAGTGTACATTCCAAATATACTTTTTGGAATCAACAATAGAGGTTCCTTATTTATCAAATGGTATATTAGAAATGGATTTTTTTTTTTTGTTTTTTTGGTGGATGACATGGACAGTGATTATATATGTGGTAACATAGTGTGGCAGGCAGAATAATGCCTCCACCAAAGATGTTTACATATGAATTCCCTGAAACTGTGAATATGTCACTTGCATGACAAACTGCTATTCAGGTCCCAGGTGGAACTAAAATAGGGAGATTTTTTAAATAGGGAGATCATCTTGGATTATCCAGGTGGGCTCAATGGAATCACAGAATCCTTAAAAGTGAAAGAGAAAGACAAATAGGTCAGAGTGATATGGCATCAAACCTGCTATTTCTGGCTTTGGTGAAGATGGAAACTGGGATCATATATCAAGGAATATAGGTGGTCTCCAGATTCTAGAAAGAACAAAGAAACTGTTTCTCCCTTAGAACTTCCAGAAGGAGTGAAGCCCTGATGACACCTTGATACTAATGCATTGAGAGCCATGCCGGATTTCTTCAGAACATTGATAATAATTTTATGTTGTCTTAAATCACCAAGTGTGTAATGCTCTGTTACAGTGACCATAAAGAACTCATACACATAACTGGTATGCGTTTGAGAATGTGGGCAGCCCAGCACCAAGTAGCTTCAGGCCAATGTTCATGCTCTATAATCCGGTGAGTTCTGTGTAGCCCACCTCTTCGCCACCCCCTACACTTCCAAGGGAGACTTTTGCCCAAAGCAACTTTAAATGTGTCTAAAACTGACTTTGGAATATCATTCTTTCTGTCTTGATGGGTATCTTTTGTGAAAAGATCTGGCGTAGGAAGACTATTCTTGAGGTTATCAGAATGTGTCTGTAGGCTAATAAATATTTGTTCTGTTGGTAGGGTTGATCTCCATAGTAAATCAATCCCTGGAAAGCCAAATTTTGGCGCTGATTTACATCGGCAGTCTCCTGATATGGTACAAGGCACCTGGGAACTGATGAGCAGCTAAATTGGCTGAGGTCAGTTGAGAAAGTTTAAAACAAAAGAAAGGAAAACTATAGATTTGACTATAATTGATTCAATAATTATAAATGAACATATTTTATTCATTATGCTCAGCACTATGGACAAATATTTTAAGCATTTAATTTTTCAATGAGCATCATAGAAATTCACACTTTTCACTAATTTAGGCTGACCTTTTCCATCAGTTAGCCTTAAGTCATTAATATTATATTGTCATTAATTTGCTACAATACAATCAGCCTAGGGCCAATTCTGAACATCATAGAATTAGCATGGACATTTAACTCATTATTGAAAATCAAACTTTCTTCTTTGTTGAGTGATAAATAGCCACAGTATGCACATTAATTGAGATAAGCCACCCTGAGATGAAAGAAAGGGGGTTAAATTTATCATTTAATTATAAAGCAATCTTCTGTTTTATCTTCTATATTTAAACTCCTTGACTGCAGGGGCTAGATGTGCTTGCCTGGGTCTCTCCCAAAATGCCTGTCACAGGGCTTTGATCAGCCATGAATATATCTAAATTGCACTCATCAAAAGCACATGTAGTCATCTCTGAGAGAATTAGGGTGAAAAAATCGATAAAATAATTAGGCTCTTTTTTTATGGGAGGTGGCAGATGAATGGGGAGTTTTCTATGCTAAAGAAACAAAATGCATAAGAAAGTTGTGTTCTGCATCAACATTGGTTCCATTCAATGTACGAATTAAGAAGAATTTGGAAAATGTGCCCATTGTGAAGCTTACAATTTAGTGACACAGGTGTCCCTGAGATGTTTTTGTCCAGTGTAAAAATGTGGGAATTAGAAGAGGTCTTTATATACTCAGTGTTTTGGTGAATCATCCTTGCTTCTCCTAGATTTGACTTATGTCTGATGTTAAACTCCCTTTCTATGTTTGGGCAGCCAAGATAATTTAATTTTAATGTTTTCAAAAGCAATGGCTTTGATTCTGAGAGGTAAAGAGACATATATAAGCAAAAGGATTTTAAAAAATATATGAAGCATTGAAATCTCAATTATTAGATTCAATTTTATGTAATGAGAATATTAGATATTGTATATTTAATTATGTGAAATGAACATTGAAGAAAACAAACTTAAAAGCAAACAAGCCAAGAAATATTTAACATTCATTCCCAAAAATTCTTGAGTCATGGGTGACCGCACTTTCTGCTTTTTTGATCTGTTCAATATCTTTCTATAGAGAGCTTACATTGTCAAAAATAAAATAATACAGCCTAAATTATTTTAAAATGGTAAACATACAATCCATTTAATTACATAAATAACTAACAGACCCTATGTTATTTGCTGCGAGTTCACACATTTTCTACAACTTTTCATGACACTTACAAAACTTCGATATTGATCTAAATATCAGCCTTTAATGTGAGAAATACATGTTTCCTCTCAAATACCTGTGGTTTGTGATTTTATCAATCAGCAGGGTAATATGGTATTCTGGGAAATTGTATAGGACTTGCTTTTATGTCCACATACACACAAAATGAAATTCAGATAATCACAGGTATTGAAAATAAACACTTTGCAAGTGCTTGGATGAGCTGAATTCAATTTAAAAAGAAAACTATCACTTTGCCTAAACACATATAATTGTATGTATTTAAATCATTATATACTAATTTGAATTAAAAGAAGGTGTCATAACCTCACATTCAATGTGAAGACCATGGTGTATTATTACAATTCACTGTCTGTGCATCTTTTATCTCTTGGCTTTCTCTCCCGAGAAACTCAGGCAATGAACTGGGAAATCTTACCTTGTAAACACACATCACACACATCAAAAGAACTGGTCTTAAAGGAAAAAGGAAGCTTGCATGTATTATATGTTCTCCCAAAAGGTTTTGTAAAATAAATAGATGGAGCAATCTTTTCAATGATAAACATGATCATTACTCAGATATTTAAGATACAGACATTTCTCTTTGTAGAGTGACTTGCTCTGAAATCTATCCTGGGTCTTCTATCATTCTCTAGAGACAGTGTCTGATGAAGAGAATGGATAATTGGATATTTTATCTCTTAAGCTCTATAATTGTGTTTCCCTATAAACAAAACGGAGGAGGAGATGATTCATAAAGATGAATTTATTTACCTATCAAACACATATGCTTTTATTAGGTTGCTCCAAAAGTCATTGCGATTTTTGCCACTGAAAGTAAAGGCAAGAACCGCAATGGCTTTTAGTCTAGGTGTCGTATCATGCTCAGGGATTATAAAGGTGAGTATTGGTTCCTTTTCTTGTGCTCAGGGCTCACTGTTCGTTATCAAACCTACCATAATATAAATCAGCTCTGTACTGAATGTGAGAGGTAGAAACACTAAGCAACAAGACTTGACAACCTCCTGGTTTTTTGTAGATCTCACCAGAATATAAGTGGCTTCGGGGCAAGGATTTCTCTCTGTTTTGTTCTCATTTGTATCCACAACTACAGAAGCGCTTGGCATACAGTTCAAGAAAAGTTTGCTGAGTCAGCAAATGGTCAGTGCTTTCCAATGGGATATTCTACACTCAGAAATCAGTGTTGCCCAATATGGTAGCAGCTAGCCATATATGGCTATTGAGCGATTTTATTGTGGCAGATGTAAGCAAGTGTATTCGTTCATTCTCACACTGCTATGAAGAAATATCCAAGACTGGGTAATTTATAAATGAAAGAGGTTTAATTGACTCAGTTCCGCAAGGCTGGGGAGGCCTCAGGAAACTTACGATCGTGGTGGAAGGGGAAGCAAATACGTCCTTCTTCATGTGGCAGCAGCAAGGAGAAAAATGAGAGCTCAGTGAAGGGGAACCCCTTATAAAACCATCAGATCATGTGAAAATTTACTATCACAAGAATAGCATGGAGGAAATCGCCCCCATGATTCAATTACCTCCTGCTGGGCCTCTCCCACAACATATAAGGATTATTGGAACTACAATTCAAGATGAGATTTGGATGGGAACATAGATAAACCATATCAAAAAGTAACCAGCTTTTAAATTTAACCAAACAAAACAAATTTAAGTGGCCACAAGAAGCTGTTGGTTACCTTAATAGACAGAACAGGGCTCATGTTTTCATTTGGTGTTTTCAATAGAAAGATGAAATACTAGTTTTATTTTTGGGTGGCTAGTCTAGGTGCAGTTAATTTTCTCTTACTAACTCATAAAACAACAAATCTAGGAAAGGGATAACCCCAAGTTTGCTTTAATATTCTCCATTTATGGTATATATATATATATTTTGAGACAGAGTCTCACTCTGTCACCAGGCACCAGGCTGTAGTGCAGTGGCGTGATCTTGGTTCACTGCAACCTCTGCCTCTGGGTTCAAGCAATTCTCTTGCCTCAGCCTCCTGAGTAACTGGGATTACAGGCACACACCACCACACCTGGTTAATTTTTTGTATTTTTGGTGGAGACACGGTTTAACTATGTTGGTCAGGCTGATCTTGAACTCCTGATATCATGATCTGCCTGCCTTGGCCTCCCAAAGTGCTGGGATTACAGGCATGAACCACAGCCCCCAACCATTTGTTTTTATATATTATTTTATATTCCCTTCTGAATTCTCAAATGGCAAACCAGGAGAAACATTGCAATTCATATCGCAAGTGAAGGACTGAACTCATTCCTCTAGGAGCAGCTCCTAGGAAGTGATTACTAAAAGATCAACAAGCGATAGATAGCAAATGGGCAAAGGATATGCATGGAAAGTTCCTAGAAAAAAAGGAATTCGGCCAGGCACAGTGGCTCAAGCCTGTAAGTCCAGCATTTTGGGAGGCCGAAGTGGGTGGATTGCTTGAGCCCAGGCATTCCAGACCAGCCTGGGCAACACAGAGAAACCCCATCTCTACAAAAAAATACAAAAATTAGCTGGGCATGGTGGCCCATACCTGCAGTCCCAGCTACTCAGAAGGCTGAGGTGAGAGGATCACTTGACCCCAGGAGAATGAGGCTGCAGTGAGCTATGATGGCACTACTGCATTCCAGTCTGAGTGACAGAGTAAGACCTTTTCTTAGGGAAAAAAAAAACAAGACAGAAAAAAGGAATTCAAATGGCTTTTGAAAAAGGGAAGAGATGCTGTGTTTAACACAATTATTATGTAAGCAAATTACAAGTTCACTGAGATATTTTAAAATCTATTACATGAGGAGGAGAAAGAGGTAGGCACGAAAAAGGAAGAGGTGGAAGAGGAGGAAGAAGGGGAGGAGAATGAGCAAATATTGGCTACAGCTAAATTATAACCCAAAGTTATAAAAGTAGTTCCTTCTTGTGTCCATTCAGCGTGAGGACCGTCTTCATTTATTTACCTATATCCAGCTTCCCAGTGCAAAATAAATGCCTGTGATTATGTTCAGGAAGCATACTCTGTATATATTTGCAAGAGACTGGGTGCTGGCTTCTCAGCTGCAAAGACTGCAGTCCCTCTGGGAGGCAATTGCTGACAAGGCGAAGCCACTTTGAGACCACTTTTGCTATCTGACTTCCCATATTCTGAATCACTTGTTGGTGCTGTCTTTCTTGCTTTTATGGAGAAAGAGAAGCCAGCCTGTTTTATGGGGAAAGTTCCCATATCTTAGTAACTTCCCACTCTCAAGTTGACTGTGAGTCGTTTTCCTGTTTGTTTCATCTCTGTCAGTGCACGGAACTCACAGAAGCAGCTGAAGCAAAGAGAATAATGAGAAAACAGACTGGCCAGAAAGAGAGAATTTGGGAATATCTCACCATAAGGAGGGAAGCTAAGAGTTGGGAGAAAACTTAGGTTGATGGATACAAGGAGAACCTGACTTTGCCCACCAAGAGTTTTGAGAAAAACAAATAACAAATAATAATAATAATAGCAGGTAAAATAAAGTGGTGTGAGAAGCATGATCCTGGTACCCCCAACATCCTTCTGTGGCTGACTGTGGCTTTGATTTGAAAGAGAAAGCACATCAAAACATTATATACCCAAGCCAGGGGAGCACATTTATTCTAGACCTGCTGTTCAATATGGTGGCTAGTCAACACAGGTGGTCATTGGTTGCTTCAAATGCGGCAAGTCTAAACACAGATGGATTGCAAGCAGCACATACACATCTTATTTCAAAATATGTTAATAGGTAAAATATTTCCCTGATATTTTAAAAAATTGATTACCTATGTTGAAATAATAATATTGTAGATATAAAGTTAAACAGCATGGGGTTTAGGGTGCCCGCCTCTGCACCACTGAGAATGTGCATATAGCTTTGGACTCCCGCAAAACTTAACAACTAAATATCCTACTGTTAGCCTTACTAATAACATAAATAGTGGATTAACACATACTTTGTATGTTATATGTATTATATACAGTATTCTAACAATAAAGTAAGCTAGAGAAAAAATGTTGTCAAGAAAATCATAAAGAAGAGAAAATATATTTGCTATTCGTTAAGTGGAAGTGATCACCATAAAGGTCTTTATCCTCATTGTCTTCACACTGAGTAGGCTGAGGAGGAGGAGGAAGAGGAGAGGCTGGTCTTGCTGTCTCAAGGGTAACAGAGGAGGAATAAAATCTGCATATAAGTGAACCCACAGGATTCAAACCTGTGTTGTTCAAGGGTCAATTTTACTGAGTTAAGGAAAATATGTTAATCAAGTCCGTTTCTCCTATCATTATCATTGTTTTAATGCATGCTACTAGACAATTCAAGGTGATACATGCGGTTTGCACATATTTCCATTGGATTATGCCATTGTAAATTGCCCACATCAACAAATTTAGGCTGGGTGTGGTGGCTCACATCTGTAATCTCGGCACATTGGGAGGCTGAGGCAAGAGAATCGCATGAGTTCAGGAGTTGTGGAACAGCCTGGGCAACACAGTGGGACCTCATCTGCACAAATGTATCTAAAAAAATTAGTCCCAGCTACATGGGAGATTAAGGTTGGAGGATTGCTTGAGCCCAGGTATTCGAGGCGCCAGTGAGTTACGATCGATACAGTGAGACGCTATCTTTTAAAAATAAATTGAAAAAAATAAATGAATATAAGAGCAAAGACATGAAAAGAGTTGAGTTTCTCTTTAGCTAGGTTACTGTGGACTTTGCCTAGACAGGTGACGTGTGCCTCACATGATCCAGGACATGGCTCACATTTCCTTGGGCCCTCATTAATCCATCCCTAACTCTGCACTCTGAGCATCTCCTCTCCATCTCTTATCTCCTTCTTAGCCCCCTTTCTTTGTTTTCTCATAATGTAAACATTTTCCTGCATTCATTAGATTTAAACCTCATTACAAAATTATTTGTTGTTTTTATTTTCCCTTTCCATACAAAAAAAATTCCCCTTCTCCTCCATACTGTGTCTGGGACATGCTTTCACCCACTACAGAATTGTTCCATCTTAGAATGGGAGAAGTGATGTTGTAACATCACTCCTCCCTTTTCTATTCGGAAAACTTCATCCCAAGACAAACTCTCCCCTCCCCCAAAAAAATATTCCTTAGAAAGACTTCTGGCCATGGAGAGAACTATAGGACCACAGAAGTGAGGAAACATTGCCAGCTTTTTCCGTTTATCATGGTTAGTTCAAGTTCAACAAGATCTTCATTCCCCAAATAAAATTATGCCTGAAACACAGAAGCCAGCTATTTAATACTTTGGTAGACCTGTCATGGAACTATGACAATAAGACTTAAAAAAATATATATATATATATGTGTGTGTGTGTGTGTGTGTGCATGTGCATATATATGTATACATACATACATATATATATATATTAGGCTTAATAAACTTAGAAGTGGTTCCACTTATCTGCCCTTCTATTTAAACATCTACCTTGCCAGACCAGACCTTGCATAAATGCATATCTTTTAACCAGTATCTTCAAAGAAATTTATTTTACACACTCACCAATGAGAGTGTTTTGAGTGTTTTTTTTTTTTTTTTTTTTTTATTGACAGAGTTTCGCTTTTGTTGCCCAGACTAGAGTGCAATGGCGTGATCTCAGCTCACCACAACCTCCTCCTCCCAGGTTAGAATTATTCTCCTGCCTCAGCCTCCCGAGTAGCTGGGATTCCAGGTATGCACCACCACGTCCAGCTAATTTTTGTATTTTTAGTAGAGACAGAGTTTCTCCATGTTGGTCAGACTGGTCTCGAACTTCGGACCTCAGGTGGTCTGTCCACCTCGGCCTCCCAAAGTGCTGGGATTACAGGAGTGAGCCACTGCGCCCAACTGAGAGTGCTTCAATCAGTTGAAATGTAGGTCGTAACTTGTTTCCCATCTAGAAAATGCATGTTTGAAGTAGAAAGTTATTTTGAGTTGTTGATTGCTAAACACCAGTCTTTAAAACACAATTAACTTGGCCGGGTGCAGTGGCTCACACCTGCAATCCTAGCACTTTGGGAGGCCAAGGTGGGCTGATTGCCTGAGCTCAGAAGTTTGAGATCAGTTTAGGCAACATGATGAAATCCTGTATCTACTTAAAATACAAAAATTAGCTGGGTGTGGTGATAGGTACCTGTAATCCCAGCTACTGAGGAGGCTGAGGCACAAGAATTGCTTGAACCTAGGAGGTGGAGGTTGCAGTGAGCTGAGATTATGCCATTTCACTCCAGCATCAGCAACAGACCAAGACCCTGTCTCCAAAAAGCAAACAAATTAACAAAGAGAAAAAATAATTAATTTGCACAAATGATAGAGCCCTGAGAAAGAGCCTACTTGGAGAGGGTATCAGAAGGGTATCAGAGTGCAGATTCTAAAACTTTGTAAATCACAGTCGGTGATTTACCAACCAAAGTTGGTCCCCTCCTTGCTAAGGAAAGGTGAGGAGAACACAGTATATCTTACCTTAGGATTCCCTCTTGGGTAGGCTGAATAATAGCCCCTAAAGGTCTCCATGTCCTAATCCCCCAAACCTGTAGTTATGTGAGCATGCATGGCAAAATGGACTTTCCAGATGTGATTAAGTTAAGGATATTGAGACAGGGAGACTGTCCTGGATTATGCAGGTGGGTTGTTATGAAATGGATGCAGTGGGGTCAGAGTCAGAGAAAAGGATGAGACAACAACAACAGCAGATGCTGGAGTGACACAGGCCATGAGCTAAGGGATGTGAACACCTTCCAGAAGATGGAGAAGGCAAAGAGCTGACTGTTTCCTAGAGCCCCCATAAGAAATCAGCCTGCTGGTGGGAATGCAAATTAGTTCAGCCAGCAGTTTAAAGACTTCTCCAATAACTTAAATCAGAACTACCATTCGACCCAGCAAACCCATTACCAGGTATCTACCCAAAGGAAAATAAATAAATCATTCTACCAAAAAGACACATGCACTTACATGTTCAGCATAGCACTATTCATAATAGCAAAGACATGGAATCAACCTAGGTGCCCATCAATGATGGACTGCATAAATAAAATACGGTACATATACATCATGAAATAGTATGCAGCCATATAAAATAACAAAATTATGTCCTTTGCAGCAACATGGATGTAGCCGAAGGCCATATTGCTAAGTGAACTAATTCAGAAACAGAAAAACAAATACCACATTGATATGGTTTCACTGTGTCTCCAACCAAATCTCATCCTGAATTGTAGCTCCCATAACCCCCCCACTCCTTCCCCCCATATCATGGGAGAGACTTGGTGGGAGGTAACTGAATTGTGGGGTGGGGTTTTTCTTGTGCTGTTCTCATGACAGTGAATAAATCTCACTAGATTTGATCGTTTTATAAAGGGAAGTTGCCCTGCACATGCTCTCTTGCCTGCTGCCATGTAAGATGTGCCTTTGGTCTTCCTTCACCTTCTACCATGATTGTGAGACCTCCAAGCCATGTGGAACTGTGAATCCATTAAACCTCTTTTTCCTTATAAATTACCTAGTGTCAGGTATTTCTTTATAGCAACATGCAAATGGACTAATACACATATTCTCATTTATAAATGGGAGCTAGACAATAGATACACATGTACATTAAGATTGGGACAATGGACACTGGGATTTTGAAAGGAGGGAGGAAGAGGAGGCAAGCATTGAAAAACTTCCTGTTGTGTACGATATTCACTACCTGAGCAATGGAATCATCAGAAGCCCAAACCTCAGCATCACACAACATGCCCTACTAACAAATCTGCACATGTATTCCCTTAATCTAAAATAAAAATGGAAATTAAAAAAGAAAAGATATCAGCCACATGCCAACAGTTTGATTTTAGGACTTCCGGCCTCCAATACTATAAGGGAATATGTCTGTCTTATTTTAAGTCACTATGTTTGCAATAATTTTTATAGAAGCAAAAGAAAACCAATATACCTCCCCACATGCAGAACCTTTGTTAACTTTTCATTTTCTCTAATCTTATAAACTTTCATCTTTTCTTATTTTCCCCTTCTGTAAGGATGCTTGGCTGAAGCTAGCTTGTACTGGTTCATAGAAGCCAACTAAGGTCATCTCCAAATTCAGTAACGACATTTTGTAGTTTGGAATCAGACATCATAGGGGTATTTATACCACAGAACTTGTCAAATGCTATAAATTAGCACCTCAAGACATTCCTTCATGAGACTTCAATTTTCTTTTTTTTTAATTGTATTTTATTTAATTTTATTTTTTTTCCATTTGTTTATTTTATTGCATTTTAGGTTTTGGGGTACACACGTGGCAGTGTGATTTGCTGCCTTCCTCCCCATCACCTACATCTGGCATCTCTCCCCTTGTTATATCTCCCCAACTCCCCACCCCCCACCATCCCTCCCCTATTTCCCCCTAACTGACCCCAGCGTGTACTGCTTCCCTCCCTGTGTCCATGTGTTCTCATTGTTCAACACCCGCCTATGAGTGAGAACATGCGGTGTTTGATCTTCTGCTCTTCTGTCAGTTTGCTGAGAATGATGGTTTCCAGGTTCATCCATGTCCCTACAAAGGACACAAACTCATCGTTTTTGATGGCTGCATAATATTCCATGGTGTATATGTGCCACATTTTCCCTGTCCAGTCTATCATTGATGGGCACTTGTGTGAACTAAAAGAACATGTTCTAACCCAATGCGAGGAAATTGATCAATTTTCTTTAGAATTCACTACTCATTCCCACTTTCTTGGATACTAGTTTTGGGAAAAAATCAGAAAATTTTGCCTTGAAGTACTTGCCCTAGGTTCAGTGATTTTTATTATAATGTAGATATAGCTGGCTTAATATTGACTTGGTTATCACCTAAAATGTACCTAACAGTAATGGGTGTATGTAAAATACTTTGAAGTATTGACATAAACTAGAATTAGAGTAATCTTAGGAAGTATTTACAGGTAGAATAGGTGGGGAAAACAGAATATAAAGCAGATCTAAAGAAATAAGGCAGACTTGGTTGTAGAACAATTGACAGTCTAAATATGCAGAAAGATAGTAGTGAATACAAGAAAGATAACTGTTTAAAGCAATTTGGAAAGAAGAATTAGTTCTAGATGATAGCAGATATTTCCACTTCAGTACAAGCCTTCTATATGTATTAAATATAGGAATAACACATACAAACCACATACTACCTTGTTAGTATAATTCAAAATAACTGATTTTGCATGCATGAAAGAGAAGTGAAACTACTTATACAAATCTATGCCATGATGTTGACATTCGAGACTTCAGGAAAACTGGGGTCATTGAAAGATAACTTTGCACCAGATCTGATCAGGGATAGGTAAAGTTTTTTGCCTTTAAGTCTTCCCTTGGGTGTGTCTTGAATACCTCTTCTCTCTCTTCTGTAGTGATTGATGTATTCTCTTTGGGACTTGGTATATTTTTACACTTTTCCATCTTGCTAATTTTACACATTGGCAGTGAGGATTTCTACTGTTTGCGTCTTCAGCAGCATCTCGGTCCTTTTGTACTTCCACATAGGCTATTTTTACTTTCAGCCTTATTCTTAATCACTCTTGCTGTGTCAGAAACGTAGACAGTAGAGGGCTAGTAAATGCTCAGTGATGTCTCTCCAGAGGAGTTGGGGTGGACCTTTGATTTGCAATGTTTGTCGATTTCTAGGGTGTAAATACTCCCAAGGAGATTGATTTCAAGTGATTAGCGTGATGTCATTGAATGTGGAGTTGGGAGGAAATGAACCTGGTTGACTAGTTCCCCCCCAAATTTGGTGTTGAATATAAAGCAACTCTGGGCACCATTTACTGAAGTCAAACCACATAGTCAAAGCCTGTTCATAAAGCCAACTAAAACAATTCAATAACAACAAATAAACAAATTACCCCATGAAAAAGTGGGCAAAAGGCATGAGTAGACATTTTTCTAAAGAAGACATACAAATGCCAATCAGTCTATGAAAAATCCTCATTTTCTCAAATCATCAGAGGCCATAATCATGATCATTGTGGCCCAAGTCAAAACCGCAATGAGATACCATTTTTGCCAGTCAGAATGGCTATAAGTAAAAACTCAGAAAACAGCAGATGTTGGTAAGGATGTGGAGAAAAGGGAATGCCTATACACTGTTGGTGGGAATGTAAATTAGTAGAACCTCCGTGAAAAACTGTGGAGATTTCTTAAAGAACTAAAAATAGAACTACCACTGATTTAACAATGCCACTACTGGGTATCTACCCAAATGAAAAGAAATTGTTGTATAAAAAAGATACTTGTAACTGGGCACAGTGGCACATACTTGTAATCCCAGCACTTTGGGAGGCCAAGGTGGGCAGATCACAAGGTCAGGAGACCGAAACCATTCTGGCCAACATGGTGAAACCCTGTCTCTGCTAAAAATACAAAAATTAGCTGAGCGTTGTGGTGTGCACCTGTAGTCCCAGCTACTCAGGGGACTGAGGCAGGAGAATTGCTTGAACCCAGGAGAAGGAGGTTGCAGTGAGCTGAGATTGTACCACTGCACTCAGCCTGGCCTGGCAACAGAGGGAGACTCTGTCTCAAAACAAAAACAAAAACAAAAACAAAAAAACAAAACAAAACACCCGCAGTTCTACTTTTATTGCAGCATGATTCACAATAGCAAAGGTATAAAACCAACCCGGGTTCCCATCAGTGATGGGCTGGATAAAGAAAATGTGGTATAATACACTGTGGAATATTACACACCCATAAAAAGAAGAAAATCATATCTTTTGCAGCAACATGGATGGAACTGGAGGCCATTACCTTAAGTAAAGTAACTCAGAAAGGAAAATTAAATACTGCATATTCTCACTCACAAGTGGGAGCTAAATAACATACACATGGACAAAGAGAGTGGAATAATAGAAATTGCAGGCTTATGAAGGGATTGATAAATTAATGGGTATAAAGCACACTATTCAATTGATGGCTACACTTCATTACTGTGCAAGATATCTATGTGACAGAACTGCACATGTACCCCCTAAATATATACTTTTAAAAAACTCTCTTGGCCAGGTGCGGTGGCTCACGCCTGTAATCCCAGCCCTTTGGGAGGCCGAGGTGGGCAGATCACCCGAGGTCAGGAGTTCAAAACCAGCCTAGCCAACATGGAGAAACCCCATTTCTAAAAAAAAAAAAAAGAAAAAAGAAAAATAAAAAACTCTCTGAAAAAAATGAAAATCTAGGAAACGTCCATAATCCATATTGTAACTCAAGTACAGTTATAAATGTGAGGTCCTGCATTGGGTGTCCCAATACAAAATCTGAAAAAAAAATAAATGAAATTGGCAGAGCACAGAAGCGTACATGTGGGAAAGCTACTAGGTTTCAAATCTGGGAGTGTACACCCACCAGCATTGATTCTTATGAGATTTACAGCTCTCCCCATGCCAAGAAGTCGTTGGCACTTGAAATCATACAAATGAGGAGAATGAAAGGATTGTGGAAATACCGACAGCCTTATAGCAGTCTACTAAATATAGAGCTACACAGAGGCAAAAGAGAGATAATTCATGCATTACAGTAAATCCAACCAAACTTTCTTTGAACAGATCAGAGCATCCACAGGAAACAACAGGGTTGAAAAGCTTTTCTCCTTTAGGGAAAAATTTGGCCTCAGATAAGTGTTTATGTTTGTTGTAAAAAGCCGGTGGGGAGGAGTTATACATGTATTAAAGAATAGATATTTTGTAATACCGTGTCCCAACTAGAATAGTGCTGTGGAGTGAAGTTCGTATTTCCCAAAACACAGCCATGAAGCCAGAAAAACCAATGTCTCAGTAAGATGCTTCTATAAAAAAAAAAAAATCTGCAAAAGGCTAAAGAAACTATCCTGAGATTGTATGCTTTTGTGCCAAGATTTTATTTTTGAAGTATTGACTAACCTACCTCTTTCTCTCACCGAATTTTCAAATAGAAACTTTGGCTTTAGGGGACCAGCCACGTAATAGATTCAAGGGAGCACCTGTCTTGTTGGCTTTAATTCCAAGAAGATCAAACCCATTGATGACAATATGCTTGGTATTTCTGTGGAAGGAATTTCCTCAGGGAACTAAAAGTGTACAGCAGGAAATGGGTAGAAAGTCAGAGGACATTCAATACCACAGAAGAACTTGGTCCCGCTCTCTGATTCTGGGAACAAAGACCTAGGGAGATGACATGTCCCTGGAGAGGTTTGGCTGCATGGTCTGCCTAGGTGAAGAGGGCTGCCAGTGGCCTCTCATTCAACATGGATCAGAACTGGAATCCACAGTAGGACAAAGCAAATCTCACCTCCTTATGTGGACCAAATTGAAAGTCCAAATTTACTGCCACAGAAGCTAAAGACCAGAAGGTACCGCCACCTCTCTGCGGAAGCCTCTGCATTTTACAAGCACCCCAGTAAAAACTGTGCGTAGTAGTTGGTTTGCTAAATAAACTGAGATGATATTTTCTTCATTTTACTTTAACTAGAAAATTAGAGTTTAAAAAGTATAATTGTATTTCTTAAATGCCCAAGTTTAAAGACTGAGCTTAACACTAATGACTTTTGAAGATGGCCATCCAATAGGCGATCTAAGAAACCCTGGATTGGAGTGCATGCATAATTGTGTTTTACACTAATTTGCATAAAAACTTTTGATTAATGCAACCAAAAAGTTGAGTCCTCAATCTAGATTCAATATTAAGGTGATTACATCCAAAGGAGAGAAAAACAGGTGGAATCAAAACTAAATTAACAAATAAGGAAGCTGATGGAAAGTTACTTCAATTGCCAGAAAAGTCAGGGCCTATACCCTATACAAGATGTCAGCCTGAAGCAGAGCTATGCTTCAAAGGAATTGTGTCTTAGGTAGAACCCCCATTATTCTCTACTTGCTACTTGTTTCACTTTTACTGGTAAGAAATGATTTCCCATTTAAGAGCTTCCAAAAACCTAGTCGTTGAGCCATGCAGGATTCTGGCTCCAGGGCACCCAGGCTTGGCTGGTTTGCAGTCTGGCACCTGCTGTTGATCTTTCCACGCATATTCTTAGCGTTCTACACTCTTCTACGTGAATACCCGTATAAAAAGATTCGAGACAGCATCTTTCTTTTTGGTGTTAATTTCTAGACCACATTCATTAAGGACGATACGTTTGGTATTTCTGAGGAGGGGATTTCCTTAGGGGGCTGTAAGTGTTTGATGGGAATGCAATAGAGGATCAGAGGACATTCAAGAAGATACTGTCAACCAATTTCTGCACCTGTTCTTAGGGTTCTAAACCTTTCTCAGCCTTGTGCCCCAAATGCCCAAGAATAACTGGTTTAAAGCACTAATTCAGTTTTTCCTGCAAGGCGGTTAATGAGTGATAACTGATGACTTTGACTAATTTAAAGAAAATATTGACTTGCAAACAAATATCTCAAATGCTTTACACTTAACTCCAGTACCAGTGACATTGGGTGTGGATCATTCTTGAGAAGGCACAGTCCTGTTTACCATAGAATATTTTTCAGCTTCTCTAGCGAACTCTACCACTAGATTCCAGTAGAATTTATCATCTCCCCAGGCTGCAACCACCAAAAACGGTTTCTAAATTCTGCTAAATATCGTCTTGAGAACAAAATTGCTCCCATAGGTAGCCATGGAATTATTTCATTTCAAAACTACTGACAGTACGCAGGGTTGAAATCAGGGTTATGCCGAATAAGAGAAAAGATGATCACTACAAAAAGAAAACCAAGCAAAACCAAAAGTTAGCAGCATAGATACACCTAAGGGCAATTTTTCTGTGAATTTTGGCAAGGTATGTTAGCACTGCATTTTTGGGACTAGCAGCCAAAGGAACTTCTTAAGAAATGCAGCCCTTAAATGAACCCTGACAATAACGTATCTGATATGGTTTGGCTCTGTGTCCCCAGCCACATCTTATCTCGAATTGTAATAATCCCTACATGTCAAGGGTGGCGCCAGGTGGAGATAACTGAATTATTGGAGGCTGTTTCCTCCATACTGTTCTCCTGATAGTGAGTTCTCACAAGATACGATGCTTTTTAAGCATCTGGCATTTCCCTTGCTGGTACATTCTCTCTTGCTTGACGTGTCGTAAGACGTACCTTCTGCCTTCTGCCATGATGGTGAGGCCTACCCAGCCACGTGGAACTGTAATTCCATTAAATCTCTTTCTTTTGTAAATTGCCCAGTCTCAGGTATGTCTTTATCAGCAGTCTGAAAATAGACTAATACAACATCAATGCGGATGGACGTTACAATGACCCCCACTGCATTGAATAGATCTTCTATGAGGGTCAGGTATGGTTTCAGGTGAGTTAAAAACCCCTTAAGATAAATGTCACCATGCTAAATGATGCTTTCATTTTGTTTAAAAGCTTAGTGAAAAAATTATTTATCAAAGTTATTTGCTTGGATAAATAAATTTCTATTTGAAGACATTAAAAGAAATACCACCAACAAAAACCTAGTGAGCATAGTTAACTTAGTAAGACAGGGGGTTATAATAACTTTAAAAAGCTAATATTTGGTCCAGGCACAGTAGCTCATGCCTGTAATCCCAGCAGTTTGGTAGACCAAGGCGGGCAGACCACTTAAGGTCATGAGTTCGAGACCAGCCTGGCCAACAGGGTGAAATTCTGTCTCTACTAAAAATACAAAAATTCACTGGGCACGGTGGCACATACCTGTAATCCCAGCCACTGGGGAGGTTGAGGCACAAGAATCACTTGAACCCAGGAAGCAGAGGTTGCAGTGAGCCGAGATCATATCATTGCACTCTAGCCTGAGCAAAAGAATGAGACTCTGTCTCAAAATTTAAAAAAAAGTTAATATTTGGAGTTGGGAGCAATGGCTTCTGAAGGTATATCTCATTCTGTCTTGAATACATTAGGTAGACATCGTTTTTTAAAATGTGAAACTGTTTTTTTTCCTTCCCATGCTTTTAACATTTTTGTATTCTGTACTGAAGATCAAGAACTAAACATTTCACTTTTATGTTTCTCCCATGGGGTACTTTTAAATTAAGTTGGTCTCTGGCTATTATATTTATTTTAATCTTTTGAGTTTGTTTTTCCCAACAATAAAGCCTGCAGTTTACTAATGCACTGTCAGATGATGTTGAATATGCAGGAGACAGAGCCATTATCTGTCTCAGTAAACAGATTTTTCTCATACCAAAAGCTGGAGACTAGGTCAATAAGCTTTTATGGCAACTTGTTAGATTTTTCTTAGGAAATCATAAAGATTTTTCTTTCTAGCTCATTTTCAAATTATATCAGATGATGAGAATTAAAAACAAGAAAGAATTTTATAACTAATATTTTGTAAAATTAGGATCATAAAACCAAGATTTAAATTGATTTTTAAAAATGTATATACCTAGTGTCTTAGGTCAAGTTTTCTAGAAGAGCCTGGAGAAGAGTTCTTGTGTATTCAATTTTTTTAGTAAAAACAATAATAATAACATTTATTGAAGCCTTTGTATGTGCTAGACATAATGCTGAACACCTCACTTGAATTAATTTAATTTTGAAAATAATCATATGAACCAGATTTTATTATAGTAATTTATTTTTTAGATTTAGGGGGTACATCTACTTATTATATGAGTATATTGCATACTGGTAGGGATTCAGCTTCTAGCATACCCATTACCCAAATGGCGAACAGTGTACACAATAGGTAATTTTTCAAACTTCCTGCCCCTCCCCCTTCCATTTTGGAGTCTTTGGTGTTTATTATCTCCATTTTTATGTCCACGTGTGTCCATTGTTTAGCTCCCACTTATAAGTAAGAACATACAGTATTTGGTTTTCTGTTCCTTAGTGGGACTTAGGACAATGGCTTCCAGCTTCATTCATGTTATGGTTAAAGGCCTGATTTCATTTTTTATGGCTGTGTAGTTTTATTTTGGGGAAAGGGGCAGGGCTTCCCCAAAGGGTAGACAGGTTTATTTGGCAGCAGCCAGGGAAATCAGCGGTTGGACTTGGCCACATGCTCCAGCTCGTCCTTCTTGATGGCATAGGAGTTGGAGGAGCTCTTGGTGACATTGATGAGCTCATCTGCCAGACACTCAGCAATGGTCTTGATGTTCCAGAAGGAAGCCTCAAGAGCACCTGTGCACAGCAGCCAGATGGCATGATTCACACGGTGCAGTGGGGACATGTCTGCAGCCTGTCATCTCAGAGTCCCGGTTCGCCCAATGCATGTGGACCACTGTTGATGATGGCGTTCACCAGGACCTGCAGAGGGTTCTCGCCTGTGAGCAGTGGGATGATCTCGAAGGCATGTTTGACGATGCGCACAGCCATGAGCTTCTTGCAGTTATTGCGGCCGTGAATCATCATGGAATTAGTGAGGCACTCCTCAATGGGGCACTGAGCTTTGTGGAAGTGTTTGGTGGCATACTACCCTGCACTGTGAGGCAGGTGCTTGGCATACTTCTCCTTCACTGCAATGTAATCTTGTGGGGAAATGTCGTTGATTTGCACATCACTGGTGCTCCACTTCTCAAAGAGCTTGATGTCAGGGGTCTCTGCCACCACTGGTGCTGCTGTCTCCCACTTGGTCATCCTGAGAGCACAATCTGAGCATCTCTGTCGCTTGGCATGGACCATGCTCCACCCTGGCACAGACAGGAAGAGTGGCTGCGTAGTTTTCTATTGTGTATATGTACCACATTTTCTTTATCCAGGAAACCATCAATGGACATGATTTTCTGAAAGGGACCTCTCAGGAGAAGGGCAGTACAACAAGCGAGGGACAGGAGAGTGGAGAGCTAGAGTGGACATGGTTCCACCTGGAGTTGTATTTCAACTTGCACTTCAAACTTTGTCCCATCTTGAGGCAAAGTAGCTGACCTATGTTCTCCAGGGGATGCAAAATCACTACATTGAGATGATATCGATGAAGTATTTTAATGGTAAAGAAAAGTGGTTATGACGTGTGTTAAGTGAATCACAGACTAGACACAAATCTACCACCAACAGTCTTAACCATGTGAAGTGAACCAGTGAACAAGAACACGTTCCCTACACTAGAATAAGAATACCTAGTATGTGCTCAAAATCTTGTTTAGCAAGCCAATTAAGGTATGACTGAACAATTTACTTTCCATCCTTTAAAAAGGGGTTGATAAATTATGATCCATGACCAAATCCAACTGACCATCTGTTTTGTAAATAAAATTTTATTGGAACACCGCATCTATGGCTGCTTTTGTATAGCAGAATGGAATAGTCTCCACTCTGAAAGGTTTAAAAGAGAGCACGTGGGTGAAGAAATCATTCTCAACTCTTATAATGCTATTGTCACTTCTCCGTCTCACTTTATTTTCCATCAGAAGCACAACTAGTCCTTGTAGGCTCTTATTACAAAGAAAGAAAATGAGATGTAGTAATTAAAGTGAATTGCTTAAGTCCCCATAACTATCTCAAAGCATGTGGAACCAGACATATGTGTGATTTTCAATACACAACCTTTACAATCAATTCATTGCTTTCAAGAAATCAGTAATTATCTATTTTCAGGTATATCCCAGGTTTCCAGAGTGAAGCTAGGGAGTAGAAAATGTTGCATATAAAGGCTCATTATGTTTTAGTAATATTATATCTTTCATACAGGACTAGTTTGCTCAAGTATTTTTTATCATTTGTGGACAATGCAGTTAAGATAAATCCTACCAGGAGATTATGCAAATTTCATGTTTGAATGCATTCATTTTGCATATTGGAAGCTCATATAACTTTTTGTGTAGCATATTTGTGCAGGAATTCTTTTACTAGAAGTAAGAATGTAAAGCTTACCAGAATTCATTATTTGCATTCCTTAAGATGAGAAATATTGTGCTTTTGGATTCTATTACATAATTCTGTGCTGTGGAGCAAAAACAATCTGTAACAGACACTTTATTCCACCTGTTTTTACTGTATTTACTGTAGTCCTATAGATGTAGGCTAGAGAAAAAAATTAAAGTAGCTGCATAAATATACTTTCTCTGTCTTTTTGGGGGGGATCCTTACAAATGAAATGCAAGTAGTTTTGTAAGTATATGAAAGGCAAACTCTCGTGCTGTTTCTCTGTGTTCTTTCAAATAACTATTATCTTCTTTAACACCTGAACATGAATGATGGAACTCAGGATTGGTAGGTATGATGGCTTAGGCTGCACCAGAAGAAGGACAGAGCAGAATTATGATCCATTCTGAAATGATTGGCAGGTGATATTTAGAACTAGGCTGGTCTGGGGCCAGGCACAGTGGCTCTCACCTGTAATTCTAGCATTTTGGGAGGCCAAGGCAGGAAGATTACTTGAGCCCTGGAGGTCAAGACTAGCCTGGGCTGGAATTCAACTGTGCCAGTGTCATTTAAGGCTACCAGTGAGGCAGGATATTTCCCTGACCCCTTCATGGGTGGGAACTGGAGTGCATAAGTGCTGGCAGGGGCAAACTCCACTCATTGCTCCCCCCCTCGTGAGAGTGCAGGTGAGGGAGTGCAGTAGATGGCGTAAGTGGTTTTGGGTGCCAGCAAGAGCGAACTCCATACTGGCGCCATGGCAGCCTCTAGGGAAGAGTGCTTGTGACTCCTAAAACCCCAGAAGTGTTACAGTACCCTTTTAGCTTTGACACGTGCAGACGGCTTAAGTGTTCACAGCTCAGTGGAGGGTCAGTATGACAGCCTTTTGTACTGACACTCATGGTACCCAGGTTCTCCTCTAGTGTCTAGTAGGAATGAGATTGCACTAATGAATTGAAGATGGAAAATATGGGGAATTATATTGCCAGTGAAAGTGGTTCTCCGTAGGAAGGGGAGCTGAAAAGGAAATGGAGTGCAAAAGTAAGCTTCCCCTGGAGTCAATTTGTCCCTCAGAAGTCAAGCCACTTCTCTCCAATGACCAACTGCAGTCTCTGACATCCAGCTGCTTCTCCTCCCTGCTGGCTGAGCCTGGGATTTTTCTGGGCACAGGATGAGGAGGTAGGGTGGGCCATGGGTGATTTTGGAAAAGGCAAAATTCAAGGGGGAAAACAAGGATGTAAGTTCTCACTTTGGGCTATCATTCCAGGCTTTTTGGTTTGAGGGTGGGTCCCGCACTGGGGACCTGCCTTTTTCTGCCCAGAATTTCCCTGCCTCCTGTTTCTATCAACAGTATAGGAAGGAGCCATAATAATTGGACTGTGGTTCTCCAGTAAGTTCTGCATCAGGGATTAGAGTTAAGATAGATGAAAATGTTCAAGATAAGAGAAAGGCTGTCTAGCATGGGCTCAGCTAAATTATGCCGATTTAGTAAAACCTTAAGCCCCCAGGCTGCAGGCTTCATTATTAAGGCTCTGAAGCTGAGTTGGAAGACTCTTCCCTTAACATGAGGTCATCATTCCCAAAAGAATAGCTAGCACATTGTGACTGACTGAACCTAACATTCTAAGAATTAGGGACTACCAGTTTTCTCATTCTTGTAGTCTTGTTATCCTAAGTTGAAACAAAAGTGTCTCAACAATGAGAAGAAGAGGACCTTATTTTCAGGAACGTCATGGTCCAATAGGACCATAAGGACAACACAGCATGCATTTCATAGAAGCTTGGAGAAAAGCATTCTGTGCTCTGACTACAGAAAATTAGTAGACTATTGAGATGAGAAGACGTTTGATCAGGTCTCCAAGATGAGGCATGAGCTCAGTAACTAGATTATGGGAAAAAAGGTTTCCAGGAGAGGGTTACATTGAAGGTCAAAGATACAGGCATTTTATACCCTATTCTCTAAGCCCTAAGATGTGTTGCTTATCTGAAACATAGAATATATAATAGAAAGTAATGGAATCTAAGCCTAGTAGGATAACCAGATGACAGTTCTGCTAATGAGTGCAGAGGAAGACTTGCTGGTTAATGGCTGCTATGTCTTTATTTTTTGGGAATCCTTAAGAATGAAATGCAGTTCTGTACAAACATGAAAGGCAATCTCTTAGTGCTGTTTCAATGTATTCTTTCAAATAGCTGTTATGCCCCTCAATGAGGTTAAGGAAAAACAAAAATAAAAGGGAAAATGTAACACAGTTCTTGAAAACGGCCTGTAGACTGGGTGCAGTGGCTTGTACCTGTAATCCTAGCATTTTGGGAGGCTGAGGTTGGTGGATTGCTTGAGCCCAGGAATTTGAGACCAGCCTGGGCAACACAGTGCAACCTTGTATCTAATAAAAAAAAAATAGCTGATTATGGTGGCACAAGCCTGTAGTCCCAGGTATTTGAGAGGCTGAGGTGGGAGTATCACCTGATCCTGGGAAGTCAAAGTTGCAGTGAGCCATGATGGTGACACTGCATTCTAGCCTGAGCAACACAGTGAGACTCTCTCTCAAAAAAAAATTGCCTGTAACTAAAATTTGCATTATAAAATTACTGAGTATTTTGGAGCTCACTCATAACTAAATTTAGTAAGAAAAATGAATATCAGTAGTGGTTTTACAATTTTTGGTGGCATGGACCCTTTAATGTATTTCATGGATAGTTTAATGTTCCTTCAAGAGAAAACCCCACATACACACAGGAGACACATCATAGGGACTCTAATTACCTAATGGACACAAGTTAAAAATCTAATTTTGTTTTTTAAGATGAGAAAAGTAATTTCTGCTGGGGCAATTCTTTCTGGGATGTGCCCCATTTGATAGGGAGAAATGGGAAAGAGTTATATGTGAAATCCTGTGCTGTAAGTTTTCATTTGTGTCATCACCGGCTGGTTTTATCTGACCTTTACTTGAGGATTCTCTCTCAAGATGTCCAGTTACCTAGGCTCTAGGCTGAATCTGCATCGTGGCATTTTGGTCTCTATAATTTTTCCAGCTGGGAGAGGTCTATTATTAGTAACAATCATAATAATCTGGCTTGATTTTATGGTCAATTTTCCCTTCTGCATAACTCAGAAGGTTTCAGATGATTTCCATCAAGAGGAAAACTTCTCCAGAAGAAAGGCGTGTTTGAACTCTGGATCAGGGATTGTCAAACTTTTTCTGGAAAGAGCTGTATAGCAAGTATTTTTGGCTTTGTGGGACATATAGTTTCTGCCACAACTACTCCACTATGCTGTTGTAGTATGAACATGCTATAGATGTTACATAAACAGATGGACCTGGCTGTGTTCCATTAAAACTTTATTTCCAAAAAAGCAGGTGGAGGGCCACAGATTGACCACAACTACTCTAGACTCTAGATATTCTTAATTAAATGCACATATACAAATATATCTGTCTGCAAATATCCATGGTCAAATTTTATTCCAATAAAAAGTTTTATTTGTTGTTGTTGTTTGAAGGAAGCATAGTTTGTGTTGGCTTTTGACAAAATCAAGAGTGTGAAAAGAAGATCTTTTCCCTGGCAACCCTTTAAGGTTAAAATTCAAATGGGGGCATTCTTTAGTTGATTTTGCTTGACTATAATGTTAATTCTTTATTCTTTATTTATTTATTGACATGGAGTCTCACTCTGTCACCCAGGCTGGAGTGTAGTGGTGCCATCTCAGCTCACTGCAACCTCCGCCTCTCTGGTTCAAGTGAGTCTCCTGCCTCAGCTCCCTGAGTAGCTGGGATTATAGGCATGCACCACCACATCCAGCTAACTGTATTTTTAGTAGAGATGGGGTTTTGCCATGTTGCCCAGGCTGGTCTTGAACTCCTAACCTCAGGTGATCTGTCCATCTCAGCCTCCCAAAGTGCTTGGATTACAGGTATAAGCCACCATGCCCAGACTCTTTCTTCTTTATTTTAGACACATACATTTTATTATGACACTAGTACATAATAATAATGGATATTGCTATGCCTACTTTACAAATTGAAAAGCTAAGGCGCAGAGGAAATAAGTGATTAACTTAAAGCCATATTATTATTAAAGGAGAAAATTGAAAGTTAGACTCAGATCCATGGACCAAATATTTCTACATCTACTTTGAAAATGCTATTAAGTGTTAGGCAAGTGGCTCTTGCCTGTAATCTTAGCAGTTTGGGAGGCAGAGGTGGCAAGATAACTTGAGCTCAGTAGTTTGAGACCAGCCTGGGCAACATAGCGAGACCTCATTTCTACAAAAAATCAAAAATTAGTTGTATACGGTGGTGTGTGCCTGCAGTCCCAGTTACTTGAGAGGCTGAGGCAGGAGGATTGCTTGAGCCCGGGGGGGTTGAGGCTATAGTGAGCTATGATCATGCCACTGCACTCCACCTTGGGCAACAGAGCAGGACCTTCTCTAAAAAAAAAAGAAAGAAAGAAAAATCAAAATACTAATAATGCTACATTTGTTTGTGAAGCATATTATGCATTTGGTAAGAAAAACTATTTATATTTACTGATTATGATTATTTTGAGACACAGTCTCCCTCTTTTGTCCAGGTTGGAGTGCAGTGGCACAATCTCGGCTCACTGCAACCTCTGTCTACCAGGTTCAAGTGATCCTCCCACCTCAGCCTCTCAAGTAGCTGGAATGACAGGCATGCACCACCATACTTGGCTAATTGTTGTATTTTTAATAGAGATGGGGTTTCACCATGTTGGCCAGGCTGGTCTTGAACTCCTGACCTCAAGTAATCTGCGTGTCTTGGCCTCCCAAAGTGCTGGGATTACAGATGTGAGCCACTGCGCCTGGCCATGAAAAGCAATGTGAGATCCCCTCACTTAATTTAAAAGAATAATGAAAGAGTATAGGGAAGCAGTCATCATTCTGTTTACAAGGGTGATAACTAATAAGACTCTTTTCTTTCCATTTGTCCCTTCTCCTCAATCAGGTTTCCTATCGTGGGAGCTGTCCTTAACATAAACAGCAGGGCCCCAAATGCCAGGACGGATACCTAGGAAATTGGTCACTCATGCAGTTTCCACTTGGGGAAAAATTAAGTAGACACCTGAACTCTGGCAGCGCTGCTTTGATACCCCATCAGCACCAAGTCAATTACCTGCCATTTCTGTAGACGAATTATTTGTTCACAAACGCTGGTAGAGTGGGCTGTGCTTTCAGATCCAATACTCAACTCAATGAGCTGAAATTAACTGCTTCTCTCCAGCTGGAGAAAAAACAAACATCCCCAGCTATTTCCACAAGGGTAAAGTGAATTAATTTATTTGCACACACTCTGGAGAACCTGACAGTTTCTCTACTAGCCCAGGAATTTCTTGGTACAAAAATGAGGTTCCTTCCCATCCCTTCACTAGTTTTTAATTAAAAGAAAAATGTAGCCTAAGGGCAAATGGTGGGTGGGTACGGGGTTTATCTAGGTAAAAGACTGAAACAGGAATCATCTCAAGCATTGTAAGAATCATTGAGTAACTTGAGGTCTGGATATGGAAGAAGACAGATGATATATTTTTGGCTTGAAATTATTTAAGACTTCTATTTAATGGAAATTGTCAAAAGATATTGTAAATGCTCTAATCTGTTCTTCCATAAGAACCTGGGACTCACAATTGATAAAGGAGGTGGCAGATTGGCATTTCATTTTGTGCAATTTGAAAATTGAGGCGTAATTTACTGGGTTGATGTTTAATCAATTCTTAAAATCAGCTGATGCAACAACGTATAATTATTGAGCTTCTTCTAGCTACATAGCATTGTACAAAACACTAAGGTGGGTGCAATTTATACCTTTAAGGAGGTGGAACGAGAACAATGTTTTGTACACAATAGCTTCTTTACAAATATTATTTGACTTATAACAATCTTACATGGTTGGTAGAGTAATCCATTTTTTTACTTTTGTGTAAAACCATTCCATATTAATGCCATGGGAACAACAAAAACCATGTTGTAAGTCTAAATCTTAGAAATCACAAATGAAAACTTTTTATTTCAGTTAGTGGAGTAGACTATTTGATGAAAAAGGCTTAGCGAGACACATGTGGAGCCTGAAATTTAAAGAGTATCAGTATGAATCTATTGAAACACTTCTTAAGTGTAAACTAACTAATGTTGGGATTAAAAGGCTTACAGAAAGAAAAAGAATTTATTTTCCTAAGAGCAAAACGTGGGCTTTTGTCTTAGAACAAGATTATGTCTCGGAATGATAACTCCATCCTCCATCAGCACCCTGTTATAGTTGATATAAGATGAAGACTTACGGCTTAGAGATCAAACATTTATTCTGATCTTGCGACTTCAAAAAAAATGGGTGTTCTTTATGAAAATATAAAGATACTGAAAACTGCTTTGACTATTCAATTCTTAAATGAAGGTGACCTCCAACAAGGAATGAAAAATACCAGTCCCACAGTTACATTGAAAAGTCAAGTAACACAGAAAAATGAAGACATGATAGTCTGAAGAATAGGTAAGATTTAATAAGGATGGTTGAGCCTGTGATGGTCAACCTTTCTACATTTTTACTGGGAGGAAATCATAAAGGAAAAAAAAAGACTTAAAACATGGCATGCTGCAGCCTGTGGCACTAGAAAAGAGCTTTAGAAATAACGTATTTTCTTTTAAAATAATTCAGCTAGTGCTATCTTCAGTCTAGAGGATATTTTAATGTGTGACTTAAATGAATGCTCAGTGACCTCTCTGAGTCAAGAACTGGTCATGAAAATAAACACACAATGATAAGTATTTAGAAGGAATAAATTACATCACACATCTTTTTGTAAGTTTAAAGTTGCAGGAATTTTGGCATTTTTAGTGTGCATTTAGTGGCATGTCTAGACAAAATGCAATGCGAAACACTTCTATTTTTCTCTCAGAATTGGAAACATCAAGCTATAGAAATTATCCTTGTGATTATTTAAATGTAATATAGCTGCTTTAGTAATAAAGCTGCAATATAGATTGTTGGCAAAAAAAGACTTTATTTAGCTGCTACATAGTTAGGTTTTCTGATTCTGTCTTCCTTCACTATTTGAACATTGTGAATGAACCGCAGGATTTTGCATGTCCAATATTTGAGTTTTTGACGAGTGTGTGAACATGTTATCAAATATATTAATATATCATTGTTCACATGAGGATAGCAAGCTCTGAATTTTCCATGTTTGATTGATGAAAATGAATATTGTCTATATATTACAATACAATTGCAGGTGTTTTCAGACATAGCAACTGATTTTTAAAAAATCCTCAATAATGGTGTTTTTCTAGTCTCTGACAGTGTCTTTCATTCTGGGAAACAACCAAATGCATTTAAAGCCAAGCCCTGTGAATATGGTGAGTTATCAACATGGCAGCATGACACAGTAAGGAGCTAATAGAGAGTTGGAAAATTTGACAAAGACTGTGAGTTCAGGTATAGCTCAGAGACTCATGATCATGGGTCAGGGAGCAAGTAATCAAATCCTCCTGCCCCAGTTTTCTTATATGCCTGTTCATGAGCTAACACAACACATGTAAAGGTGCTGTGCATTAGTAAAGGTCAACATAGATGATAGGATTACAAATGTGATACAGGAACTGGGCATAACAAATACCAGTAAACAGGGAAGTACTGTCATTGTTAAAATTCGGATATTCTTGAAGCAAGAAGACGGATGGTTTTTGGTATGTCATATGTTATCTTTTTTTAATTTGATTTTTCTAATTGGCAAATTCATGGGGTCCATCATGATGTTGCCATACATATAATGTATAGTGAACAGATCAAGATCATTGGCTTCCCAATCATATCCAGCTTCCCAAACATTTATCATTTCTTTGTGTTGGAAATGTTCAATATTCTTGTTCCAGCTATTTGAAGTGATATTATATATTATTGTTAACTACAGTCATCCAGAACACTAGAAGTAATTTCTCCTACGGATTTTCAAAAATACTAGTAACACAACATTCACAAATAACACTTGGATGCATAGCTTGGGTCCATTCATTTAAAAGTGGTGCATTAAGTAATACATCATGGATTTATGTAGAATTACATTTTTATGTACATAAGCACTTATATATAAAGAAATTAAAGCATCCAGTGATTTTTTAGAAGTTACTAAAAAGTGGGAAGTTCATGAAGTAGAATGAAATGAAATAAGAGCAAATACTAATTCATTGTATGTAGAATAAATGTGTAATTTTCAGTGGATACATTTGGGCAAATGATGGTATTTTCAACAGAAAATAAACACAAGGAAAAGATTTGGGGAACTGGCAGGCTAAAAAACTAAAAACCCTGCAGAAAAGGTCACCTTTTAGAAAAAATACAATTTTTGTATTATTTAATGAGTTGCCTCTCTAAGGACTTTTTTTTTTCATAATCATCATTCATACCTCTATCCTTGAGTCACAGAAATCTCATAAATTAACTTTTATTTTTTTAAACTAGAAGAGGGGAAAACTTGACCACATTTTTTATGACTTCTAGTTCATATTCTTCTTGCTAAAATCATCATTCCACTTTTGCCCAATGCCCACCAATATCTATGAAATAGTAGTAGATTTTATTACATTTCGTCTTCTGTAATATTTTTCTTTCACCCAGACTCTGACTCCTGTACACAACATTCTCCATATTCTGCCCGTGGAGTTGGATTCTGCTTTAACCGCCTATATCCAAAGAGCTCAGTTTTTCCCATGGTCATGATGTTACCTTTGTTTAGTAAGAACGCATGCACCAGTTTGAAGAGATGACCAATGGAAATCTGACCTCACGCTCTGCGGCCTGCAAGCCCTTCATCCCTCACACTCTTCTGAGTTTACCTGGGGACTGCCTGTGGGAACAACGGCAGTAACATCAGGCATAGCTGGTTCACATCAGAAGAGAAATTTGTACTGTATAAAAATGCTCTGTGAAAGCTGCAAACAGTCCTGATGTCCATTGACTCATAAATGGATATACAAAATGTGCCATATACATACAATGGTATATTATTTGGCCATGAAAAGGAATGAATGCAAGCTGCACTATGGACAGACCCTGATGGCAGTATACTAAAGGAAGAAAGTCCCTCATAAAAAAGAAAAGATATTGTATGATTTCATTCATGAAATGTTTAGCATAGGCAAATCCATATAGACATAGGTTAGTAGTTGCCTAAGGTTGTGGAGATGGATGGAGGAACTTAAGGAGGGATGACCAACGGACAGGGCACAGTTCCTTTTTTTGGGCGATAATAATGTTCTAAAGTTGATTGTAGTGATGGTTACACAAGTCTGTGAATATCCTCAAAACCATGAGATTGTACATTTCAGGGGGTGAAATGTGGGATTTATGAATTTTATTTTAATGAAGTTATTACCCTACCAAAAAAATTGTTGAAGGCAGGCTTCGAGACAATGTTCTGCCAGGCAGAACACTGGGCATAGGAATGGTGATATTTCTTAGTCCCTGATTTCTTTTTTCAACCAAAGACTTTGTGTGTTAACACCTGTAAGACATACATGTGCAAGGCTTATAAAAGATGTTTATGGCATGGCTTAAATGCCCACTGCTCTATGGGGACACAGGGTAATGCCTGCTTTAACTAACGTCCCAAGCAGGGCTCAACATTCCAATTTACTATAGTTTTGAATAACTATACTCAAGAACCAGAAGCATTGCTACTCAGGAAAAGCTATGTAACTCCAAGATTGAGTGTCTCTCTTGGTTCTTCACCAGCTGCTCAACATATAAAATAGTAAATACAATATTTGATCAATACATTGATTTTTTAGCTTACATTATGACTGTTTGTTAACAAAGCCAATCAGTAAAAAACAATACAGTTTCTTTAACAAATGTGTCATTTAGAAGCAATTTTATGGTGAGTTCATTCTTACTTTAACTTTCATTTTCACGTATTTGTATCAAATGCTTTCAGGACACCTGAAATACCTCCCTACAACAAGAGTGCTTGGGAGTAGGTTGGATAACACTATTCTAATTGGCTCATTGACCCTTTAACTTGGACTAACTCAATTTCAGTTTCCTTGTCTTTAAAATTTGCCATCTTCTATTGGGCTGACCTAGTTTTTAAAATTCATTCTTCAATCTGTATTCGTGTGTGTGTGTCTGTGTATGCACACATATACATACATATGTTGTCAATTCAGTGTTAAGAAGACAAGAAATGGATGTAAGAGAGAGAAATAAAGTATCCTTTAATGTCAAACCACCTGCTAAGGGTGGATACTGGGAAAGAGAAGATCTTCTGGTTCACTTCAAACCCCAAGTAAATTTTCAGCTGTAAAATTTTGGCAGTAGCTGTGGAAAGCCAATTATCTGTATGAGAAAACAATATTTTGGAGAACTTGCTGATCAGTCCTGGTCTTGAGAAATGATGGAAAGGGAAGAGATAAATCATTGAGAAACATGAAGGTAGGAAATTCTTGGGGTTTGGGTAAACTAAGAACTTGGTTTTTTCCTAAATAGTCTAGAGCAGGTCTTCTTTTCAACTTTTATTTTAGATTCAGGGAGTACACATGCAGATTTGTTACCTGGGAATATTGCATGATATAAAGCAGGTTTTGAAGTTGTTAATGTGCCTTCTCTGTGATCATCCACTCCTCTCTAACCTCCCCAAGTCAAATCTTAGTAGAACTACAGATTACTTGCAAGAGTTGGATGTCATAGCCAACTTTGGAAGGGACCCTCAGTGATCCCTACCTCCTGATCTTCATGTCCTTGTTTATTGAGTGTGGGTTAGACTGGCTTCTACTGAATAGAAATGTAATCTAACCTATTCTGAGGTTAGATTATAAAATAGCAAATGCCATGACTTCTATCTCACCACTGTATCCTTTCTTGCTCTCTCACTTAGTCATTTTGGTGAAGCAAGCTGCCATGTAGCACTAGACAAACTGGCAAGGAATAAAGGTGATGTCCAGCTAACACCAGTGAGCATTCGAGGCCCTCAGTCCCCCAGCTTGCAAGCAAATGAATCCTCCCAATCACTCCATAAGTGAACCTGAAAGATTTCCAGTGGAGATTTGACATGACTATGGGGCTGGCTGATACTTCTAAAAGATTCTGAACCAGAATACCCTATTAAGCTATGCCTGGATTCCTAAACTACAGAAACCGTGAGATAATTAATGCTGTTACTTTAAGCTGCCTAATTTGGGGATAATTAGGTTATGTAGCAATAGATGGCTGGGTGCAGCGGCTCACACTTGTAATACTAGCACTTTGGGAGGCTGAGGCAAGAGGATTGTTGAGGAGTTCAAGATCAGTCTAGGCAACGTAGTGAGACTGCATCTCTGTGAAATAAAATAAAAGAAAAAGCTAGGCATGGTGGTACATGCCTGTATTCCCAGCTACTTAGAAGGCTGAGGTGGGAGGATTGCTTCAGCTCAGGAGTTTGAGACCCTGGTTCTTAAAAAAAAAAAAAAAAAAAGCAATACATTACTAATACATGGTGCTTTTGCCAAAATAAATAAATTAGAGGTAGAGACACAGGAGACTATGTGTCAGATGGCACACATTGTCTGAAAAAAAATTGAATTAACTCATCACTCTCAGGTAAAGCTACTTAAAGTCAAATTGGAATGTGAAAATATAAACATCTTTAAACTATTTAAAAATGCCATAAACATTTTGAATCTCATTTAATTTGCAATGGAGAATCTGAGTTCTCTTACTTAGACCTTAAGCACAGAAGTATAAACACTGGAAATAACGAACTAAAAATTTAAGCAAGCTTTGTTTACAAATTTTAAAGCAATTATGGTATTTGGTAAATATGTCTTAGGAAGGAAAAAGTCTTGTATCTTGAGATGGTAGCATCTTGTATTGAGGAATTCTCTTTGGAGTGAGGAGGGTAAAAGAGGTTAAAGAATATAGTATGTTCTCTTGCCTGGACATGATGACTCACACCTGTAATCTCAGCAATTTGGGAAAACAAGGTGAGTGGATCATTTGAGCCCAGAGTTAGAGACCAGCATGAGCAACATAGTAACACCCCATCTCTGCAAAAAATGCAAAAATTAGCCTGGCATGGGGGCATGCAGCTATAGTCCCAGCTGCCTGGGAGGCTGAGGCGAGAGGATTGATTGAGCCCAAGAAGTTGAGCGGCTGCAGTGAGCCCTGATTATGCCAGCCTCGGTGACAGAGTAAGACCCTGTCTCAAAATAAATAAATAAATAAATAAATTCTCTCCAGTATCACAAGAATACAATGAACAAGGAAGAAGTCCTCTAGAGAGGCTGGTGAGGTGGAGGCTGAGTTTCCTTTTAAAGTTTAAACTATATAAGATATGCTTACTTTTTAGTAACCATTTTCTTTCTTCTATGCTCAAAAAGAAAGAAGTAAGGAAGACAGGAAGGCAGGCAGGCAAGCAGGCAGGAAGGAAGGAGAGAGAGAAAGAGAAAAAAAGAAAGAGAGAGAGAGAAACCAAAAGAAAGAAAAAAAGAAAGAAGGAAAGAAAGAAAGAAAAGAAAAGAAAGAAAGGAAGAAAAGAAAAGAAAGAAAGGAAGAAAGAGAAAGAGCTCTCCTAGATCTTTAACTTAACTGCAATTTAAAAAATGTAATCTGTAAGGAAAGTAGCCTGTAGCCGTGAAGTATACAACAGAAAATCTTGTAAACGCACAATGTTTTGTTTTGTTTTATTTATTTTTTGCTGTAGGTAATTGGACTTGTCTTCATTTTAGCTGTAGAATTACCTAACCCCTAAGTCTCTCTCTACACACACAGACACAGGCATACACAGATGCGCAGGCGCGCGGGCACACACACGCACACACACACACGTACCATACTGAAGCAAGAAATTTTCCCTGACCCCTTCACGGTGGGAACTGGAGTGTATGGGCACTGGCAGGGCGAACTCCACTCACTGGAACCTGCTGCGCTCAACCCCTCAAGTGAGGGAGTACACAGGTGAGTGGGTACAGAAGCTGGGGGGAGGGGTGCTTTTGGGCATGCTTTTGGGTCCCAGTAGGAATGAACTCCGTGCTGGCCCTGTGGCAGCATCTTGCTGGTTGCCCACAACCCCTGAAGCCCCAGAAGGAGTGTTACAGTCAGTTCTGCTTTTGATTTGCCATCTATGGATGGCTTAAGTGTTAACAGCACAGTGGAAGGTCAATATGACAGCCTTTTAAACCACACTCATGGCACCTGAGTTCTTGTTAGGCGTCCAGGAGGAACGAGGTCACACGAACATGTTGGAGATGGTTAGTGTGGAGGATAGGAGATTTTATTGCCGATGGAAGTGGTTTTCAGTGGGAAGGGGAGCTGAGAAAGGAGACAGAGCAGGAAGGTAATCTTTGGAAGCTACGCCATCAAGCGATCCCTCTAAAGTGAAGCTTTCCCTCTAAAGTCAAGCTGCTGCTCTCCGATGTCCAACTAAAGTAGTCTCTGAAATCCAGCTGTTTCTCCTCTTCTTCGCTCTCTGTCAGTGGAGACTGGAGTTTTTATGGCACAAGATGGGGGATGGGGCAGGCCATGGGTGGTTTTGCAAAAGGCAACATTCAAGCAGGAAAACAGGAGTGTAGTTTCTCACTTTGGGCCTCAGTTCTAGGCTGAGGGTGGGAACGTCGCTGGGGAACCGCCTCCTGCCTCTATCAATACCATATTTCCCTTGTTGGTCAGCATGTTTAAAAATCTCAGAACTGTGCCTTCTCCATGCAGATAACTTGAAATACAACATGCCTTTAACAGATTCAAAACCAAACACAATAAAAATTCCCATTATTTACTTGATTGTAAAGAAGGCGGTATACGGGTAACCAACCCTTTTTAATTTTTCTTTTTTTTTCTGCACCGAGCCTTCCCTTTTCCACCAAATTCAGTCAAACTTTCTGGTTGTAGTGAAAGGAGTTGAAGTCAGGACAGCCCAGATTCTAATCATAATCTGTCACTAGGAATGGCCAGGTCACTTCCAATCCTTTTTCAAAGAATGATGAGTGAGTTTAAATTTCTTTCAATTTACGTTCCTAACTACTGTCTATTCTTTTAATGCAAGTTTTCTCACATATGAGTTTTTTTTTTTTCTGTTCTAATCTCATGTCCATTAATCCAGTTGTCTTCTTTTAATTTAATTTCCAAGGTAACACAGCAGCCTCCTCAATGCCAATTCTGCCCCATACAGCACATCTTACATTTTAAAATCACACCAAATAATTATTTTAAACTATGGGTTTGACTAATCTTATTAGTTGAAAGACATTCCTCAGTTTCTTGTTATCCGTCCTCCAGGGACCTTCCCAATGCTGCTCCAACTGCACTTTCAGCCCTAACATCCCCACTAGCTGGCTTACAATATCTTAAATTATCTGGAGCTTTTCATCAGTTTCATGCTATTTTCCCTGTCAGTGGTATTGTTTCCATTTCTGTTTGGGAGTAAAAATCCCAACTAAGCAAATGTTTAACATAAAGTAATATAACATAAATTTAATATAGCATAACCTTTTCATGTAACATATATTTTAACCTAATTATTTTTGAGACAGGATCTTGCTCTGTTGCCCAGGCTACAGTGCAGTGGCACAGTCACAGCTGACTGCAGTCTTTACCTTCCGAGCTCTAGCGATCCTCCCATCTCAATCTCTTGAGTAGCTGGGAGTACAGACACTTACCAGAAGCCTGGCTAGTTTTCAATTTTTAATTTTTTGTAGAGACAAAGTCTCCCTACATTGCCCAGGCTGTTCTTGACCTCCTAGGTTTATCTGATCATCCTGCCTCGGCCTTGCAAACTGCTGAGTTTACGGGCTTGAATTACAATGCCCAGGTAACCTAACATTTTTTAACCAAAGAGAGTTAACCTAACAAATTTCTATGTGTGCAATACAATGTTGTTGGCTCTAGGTACAATGTGGTATAGCAGATCTCTACAGTTTATTCATCTTGCTTAACTAAAGTTTCATGTCCATTTATTATTTGGGTGTCTTTTAAATTGACCTTCTGTAAAGGTGAGGGAAAGCCCCATGGTCATGACCTTGATGGTTTACTTATATGATTTGCATCCTCTTTCTTGTTGCACAGGGGATGCAATCCATCCATACCTGTCAATATGATATTGCTAATGATAGAATACTGTCTCAGAACAGGTTAAGTGGTAAGGCTGACATTATTTTAGTAGAGTTGCGATGGAACAGTGTAGGCACACATCTGGTATAGTGTTCAGTAAGGTTTAATTCTTATGACATTCCTCATGGTACAAAAAGAGGTTAAACATCAAAACATTGGGTTTGCATGGTGTTTTCCCTTGGTGTTCAGCTGCTTTTTGAAAGCACTTTTACTTTATGTTGCCAGGGATTCCTGAAAGATGGGATTTTCTTTTTCTATGTCAATGTAACAAGTCAATATGAATTTAGTGCCGTAAAACAACACCCATTTATGAGCTCATGGTGTCTGTGGATTAGACCTCCTAGCATAGTATGGCTCAGCTGGTTCTTTCCTTGGAGTCACAAAAATAAAATAAAATTGGAGGCAGGGTTGTCTTCCTCTCTGGGAGCTTGAGAAGAGAATTGTTTCCAAAATCATCCAGGTGGTTTGGGAGAAGGCAGTTGTAGAATGGAGCTCTCTGTTTATTGACAAGCTGTTCTTAGCTTCCAGGGGTTCTCACCATTTCTTGGTTTCTGGCTCCCTTTGAAGCCAGCAATGATGAGTCAAGTCCTGCTCATGCTCAGAATCTCTCTACCTCATCCTTACTCTGCCTCCCTCTTCCACACATCTCTCTAGGACCTTATTGACTTTTAAGGGCTCATGTGATGACACTGTACTATGCGCATACTCCAGGATATTCTGGTTTAAGGTCCACCGATGAGTACCTTAACTCCATCTGCAAAGTCTGTTCACAGCGGACTCTGGAGTCCTGTTCGAATGAATAACCAGAGGAAAGGACTCTTGGGAGGACACCTTTTGAAGTGTACCACTAAGATGGAGAACAGTTAACCCCATGTCCAGGGAAATCTCTAAAGCCAAAATCAAACCAACAATGGAATGATAGCACAAGCTAGAGGCAAGATGGGGGGAAATCAATGCTAGGCGTTCAACCATGTGATCCTCAGATTCAGATTCTTCTTGTGATTCAGACTCAGAGGAAGAATGCAGATCCTGCTCCTTTGAGGTAGAGGGTAAATGCAGCAAATGGCTTCAGATAGTAGCTGTACCTACTCTGTGCTCTGCTCTAGTATTCCTTAGCAGTATTGAATGTCATGCCATGATACGCATTTACCTCTGTGAAAGATAATATAATCATGAGACGTAAAGTCACTATGCCAAAGGGAAAAGCGAAGCTTGGAAGTTGAGTCATGCACAAATTCCCTGTCTTTTGTTCCCAAACTGATAGCTGTAATTTCACAGCCCTGCGTTATAGCTTCATCTATAAGCCGGGTTCCCACAATGATAGAAGGCCATGCATCTCCTCAGATGGCCTCACTCACAAATGCTCACAAAGAAATTCCTTGTGAGTCCCTAAATCTTTCAGAATACATATCCCCAATATAAAGTAGCCCTAAAACCAAACTCTGCTGAATCTCTTCTTAACAGTGTCAATTACTGGCTTATCTTTCCAGATATGGGACAAGGACAAGACTAGAAATAATTCCTGCACCCGTTCCAAGACAAATGTGGGACTGACTTTTTCTTCTATTCCTTCTTTCCACATATTTATCCTATATTAAATGTAGATTTACAGAGTGTGGGATGAATGCATGATTGACTTTTCCTCTACTGCCTTTTCCACTGTAAAATGCAGATTCACTGGGTGCTAATCAAAGCCTCTCAAGAATGCAGGCCACTTGCCTCATTACTTGTCCATCTCCTGTTTTTTTCTTTCCCCCTTCTCCTTCTGTTTGCTCTTTCACCATTAAATATTGAAGTTCTCAAAACCCTCTGGAAATAACACAGGTCACAGATGTTCCTGTGATACGTGTTTTTCCAGGGTGCATCCTCAACCTAAACAAAATAAAACGTTCATCGATTGAGATCTACCTCAGTCCCTTTTTGGTCTAAACATCCTAGTATTTTCTTTTAATATTCTCTCCACTGGAGAATATTGCTTTTTCTCATGGAAGGTTTTCCAAGATCTCCAAATAATTCTCCTAGAGAAGGAATGTGTTCCCTTTTCCAGGAGACCTTTGCTGGTCCTCCTAGGCCACCTTTGCTGCATCCCCTTCAATGTTTCTCTACAGAGGACGGCACTCTGCCATTCCCTGGAGCACTCATTGCACTTTTTGCCTGCCTATCTCTAACTCTAGATTCTAGCTCTTTCATCTTTATTTCTGTGCAGCCTCTCAACGGTTCCTGAGATATGGTCAGCAGTAAATCAATATTTGCAGAACGAAGTGTTATTATGATAAATTAAATAGCAGGTTGGTGATAAATTGTGTTGCTGAACCTTGCTAGTGAAAGGCGCACATAATTATTATGCTGCAGCTTTAGTGGTTACATAGTGAAATCAAGAGTTTAGTGTATTTCTTTAGGGCTAAATGACTTTTTTGTGAATAACAAAAGCACAAAAGTACAATTAAATTTAAATATTTATGGTATGTTAACTTGCTAAGCCAAGGCAGTCAGAAGAAGAATGTCTGAGAAAGCCACAAGTCAACCCCAGGGGGAAATAAAAATCAACACTTGGTCTGCAGACTTGCAGCTAATTTGTTGTAACTAATACTATGGCTTCCATGGACAATGTCAAGAATAAAAGATTGCCACTGGAGTCTTGGTCTTTTGAGAACTGAGATTTATCACATGCTATACCATTAAGGGTGTGTGGGTAAAAGAGGTTTTGAAAAGTCTCTGTAGCCATCCTTGGTTGCTTAGTTGAGTCCTTGTCAAAGGTAGTATTTTACCCAGAAGAGCGATCTGCAATTTGTACAAAACCTTTTAAAATACCTTTGCCTATGCTTTGCGTGTTGTCATTTGGTCACCTTCCTATGTGCCGAAAGTCTAAAAAGGAAGCATCAATTATTTTAGCAGTAAAGGAAGACAATCTCAGTGCTCTAAGTAGTTTGCCCACTAATTAGTTAGTTTAAGTGGCCCATAAATTAATGGCATGGAGGGTGCCAGGAATTATTATTATTGAATGATAACAATGATCTAGATGTGTGTTTATTTTCTATTGCTGTTGTAACCAGTGACTGCACACTTAGCAGCTTAAAGCAAATTTCAAGTATTATCTGTCAGTTTTATAGATAAGAAGTCAGCCTGGGCAACAGAGTGAGAACTTGTCTCTACCAAAAAAAAAAAAAAAAAAAAAAAAAAAAAGGCCAGGAGTGGGGGTATGTGCCTGCCTATGGTCCTAGCTACATGGGATGCTGAGGTGGGAGGATCGCTTGAACCCAGGAGATCTAGGCTACAGTGAGCCAAGATCGCAGTATTGCACTCTAGCCCGGGAGTGTCTTCCTGTCTCTTAAAAAGAAGAAGGAGAAGAAGTAGTCATCTAGGTGGCAAGTGGCTCAACAGGGTTCTCTGCCCTGGGTCTCACAAAGACCAAACTCTAGGTGGTCCCTAGATTGGAGTCTTACCTGGAAGTTCTGAGGGGAAATCTGTTTCTGAGCTCAGTGAGGTTGTTGGAAAAATGCAGATGTAGAATTGAAGTCCCCCTTTACTAGCTGGCTGACAGCTGAGGGTTATTCTCAGATTCTAATCTTTCCATTTTAAGGGCGATGGTATAGACGTCTACAGAGAGTCTTTGGTCATTGTATGAATGTGCATGGGCTATCATAACAAACTACCACAGACTAGGTGACCTAAACAACAGATGTTGACTCTCTCACAGTCCTGGAGGCTGGAAGTTCATGATCCAGGTGTGGGCAGGGCGGGTTCCTCTGGAAGCCTCTCTCCTTGGCTTCTAGACACCATCTTCTCCCTGTCTTCACATATCTTTCCTCTGTGTGTGTCTGTGTCTTAATCTCCTCTCCTTAATCCTACTGGATTAAGGCCCACTTTAGTAACCGCATTTAAAATTTTAAATTCTCATTTCGAACCTCATTTTAAATTCCCCTTTCAAGGATATATACAAATACAGTCATATTCTGAGGCCCTAGGGGTTAGGATTTCAGCAAGAGCTTTTGAGGGGCAGATGATTTAGCTTATAAAAGCCACGTAACAGCATTATCAAAGGTTTGGGGTATTAAAACATGGATGCCGGGAGGAGGGGATGTTATTTAGTCTACCACAAAGTTGAACCCTTAAAAAACAGCAAATAATTGGGTATATCATGAGAACGAATACCCCAAAATTTCTGACATTTTTCTGTATCAATGATAAGTGTTTTTCATGAACACCTACTGCATTATACTTGAGACAATCTGGCTTCCTGAACCCCCAGTTGAAGGGCTCCCTCATATTTATGTGGGATAATATGCAAACTAAGCTATGATTCATCATCTTTTTTTTTTTTTTTTGAGACAGTCTTGCTCTGTTGCCCAAGCTGGAGTACAGTGGCATCATCCCAGCTTACTGCAACCTCCACCTCCCAGATTCAAGAAAGTCTCCTGTCTCAGCCTCCCCTGAGACTACAGGCATGCGCCACCACACCCAGCTATTTTTTGTATTTTTAGTAGAGATGGTATTTCACCATGTTGGCCAGGCTGGTCTTGAACTCCTGACCTCAGATGATCCTCCCACCTCAGCCTCCCAAAGTGCTGACATTACAGGTGTGAGCCACTGTGCCCGGGCCTATGATTCATAATCTAACTATCACTGACCTTGGATATCTTGAAATACAAAAAAAAAAGTCACCAAAGTCACCCAAATGTAATTAATTTTAGTGTTAAATAATTAAATTTGATCTTATTATTAAGGTTAATATCACCTGGTAAAGAGACTCTGTTCTGTCCAATTGAGTAGCCATCAGCCAATATGGCTATTTAAGATATAATTAGGACTTAAAAAGAAATTAAACAAAATTTAAGATTCATTTCTCAGATGTATCAGTCACCTTTTAAGATATCAATATCCATGTGTGACTGATGGCTTTGATCCTTTACCTCATAAATATGGAACATTTCCATCATCACAGGAGCTCTATTGGATAAGACCAGTCTAGACAGTAATATTCTGATTTTTTAATGATGCGGTTCCCTCAAGCTCATGTATCCTGATAAAGACCATTACAGTCTGGATACAGATTTCTTGTTACAGCAGTATTTATGTTGATTAATTTATAAAAGGATAATTATCTATTAAATACAGAGCTAAAGAAATTAAGACCACCATTTATATTGAAGATGTCAACCAATGAGGAAAAGTAATTTACAGAAGATAAATTTGTCTGCTTCATGTGCTTGGTTCAGTGTTCTGACAGGTTTCCAGGGAAGTAATGCTGGTTTTCATCTGATAATGATGGATTACACCCAGCCAACTCCCAAATGCTTGGCTTCTTCCAGTTGATCATTCTTAGACTTGGTCTTTCTCTAAAACAAAGTTCAAATAAAAATTTCTGAACTGTGGAAATTACCTGCTGATGTAGACACAGTCATTGTTTTATATAAAGAGGAAAAAACCATTTAATTCAAAGTGTATTAATGTAACCTTGGGCTTTTGTATATATGCTAGGTGTCAGAGAGATGCAAAACCTCATAAAAGTCCTTTAGGTTTGTTTATTTATGGATACCACCAAATGCTTACATAACTTTTATTTGAATTCACATAAAACATTGATGTTTTAGGACAAATTTTAAAACTGGACAGATCTTTGAAACGTGATGATTTTGTATATGCCCTGGTGATAATTTAAAGTAATAAGGTATGGATTCGCCATGAACATCTAGAAATGAGACTTATTTGAATAGAAACAGAGGAGTGGATCTGTGAAGGACAGCCTGCTTTGGCGTCTCTACCGGAAAGAACAGAATCTCTTTACCTGGTGACATTAACCTGAATAATAAGGTAAAATTTAGATTATTTAACACTAAAAATAATAAGATTTGGATGATTTTTTGTATTCCAAGGTATTCAAGATTAGTGATGGTTAGATTAAAAACCAAAGCTAAGTTTGCATGTTATCTCACATAAATATGAGGGAGCCCTTCTACTGGGGGCTCAGGATGCAAGACTGTCTGAAGTATGATGTAGCAGCTGTGTAGATAATGTTGGTAGTTCATGGCCTCATAAATATCTGTGTACCTGGATTTTGGTGAATATACTCTTGGTATTTATAAGGCCAATACTGTCCAAAGGTACAGATATCTTTTAAACGAGCAATGGCTAAGCCTGTACCTATCTCCCAGGTTGTGTGACTCCACGTGTACATAACTAGTATATAAAGATTTTCTCCGCATGTGAATGAGAACTCCCACCTCACTGGTATCCTGTCAAGTCTCCATCTATTAGACATCAGTAGCATGGAACCATTTTACCACCTACAATTTCTCGCCAGCCCAAAATATATGCAACACTGGAGGATCTCTGCCTCTACATGGTGAAGCCTTCTAATTTTTTGTTCTCAGAGGTGTAGAAGAAAGCTCTACAATTAAAATGTCAGGACCTCAAATCATGACACAACCACTCCCCTTTGGTTCGTTGTTGGGTGGGTCATTAAACTATTCTGAGCATCTGATTAAAACTACAGATGCACACAAACAACTATCAGTCTTGGTTGTCAGAAATACCAAATCTAATGCATATAAAGCACCAAGGCTGTGTACACTTTTCTTGTAAAACAACACATTGTAAATATTTTACGCTTTGCAGGCCATCTGATCTTGTTATAGCTATGTAACTGCTATCGTGGCTTCAAAGCAGCCACAGACAATATTAAAACAAAGGGGGCACATCTGTGTTCTAATGTAACTTTATTTACACAAAGCAAATGTTTGCTGATAGGCAGGTAAAAATTCTGTCACCATGTTTTTTGTCTGCTCTCACACCACAGCAATCAACACAGAAGAAGACCTCTGTGACCAAATATGTAGGGTTTTTACCCACACACGAAACAGTGGACACCATCTGGTTGTCCTCCAATTCAGTTCTGACACTCTCTACTCAGAGATAGCATCAGATCCCACGGGTTAAGGGCTCAGTCCCACAGACCACCCTCTTCTTTTCCGCAGTCAGAAATCCAGGCCTCTGGAACTTCTGACCAAGCTACTTCAAATTGGGGTTCCCACAGTCTCCTCTTTGGGTATGATTAATTTGCCAGGGCACTGCACATAACTCGGGAAAACATGTTTAGTTTTTGTTAAGCAGGATATTTTAAAGGATGCTGATAAACAGCCAGATGAAGACACATAGGGGGAAGTTTGGAAGCATCTCGAGTGAGGAGTTCTGTAACCATGGAGTTGGGGTATGACACTGTCCCAACACATGAATGAGTTTTTCATCCCCCTCCTGTTGACCTTTATGTGTTCAGCTCTCTGGAAGCCCTCTGCACCCTGTCCTTTGTATTTTTATGGAGGCTTCAGGACATAGGCATGATTGATTAAACCATTGGTCATTGGTGATCAGCTTGCTCTTCAGCCTATCTTATATCTCTGGAGGTAGGGCATGCAGCTAAAGGTGCCTACCCTCTAATCCTGCCTTGGTCTTTCTGGTGACCAGTGCTACCCTGAACCTATCAGACAAAAGACACATTAAAGACCGCACTTAGGAGATCTCAAGGATTTTAGGAGTTATGAGCCAGAAACCATGCACGAAAACCAATATGTATAAACGTCATAACACCACAGCCATATTTGCCCTGGGATGTAGATTGTAGAGTCTTGGTTTATAGTATCTAATATTGTTTGGGCAAAAATATAATAGTTGGCCAGGGGACATTGCCATATAACACTTTATGTCCTTCTCTCGCTGCAAGTCTCCTTAATTTTAACACTTGATGTTTATAAAGTAACATTTTTCTACTTTACCAATAATAAAATTTCACTTTTTAGCTTATGATGTTCAGAATGAAGGAAAACCCCATATTTCTTATTTATACACTTTCCAAAGTCACATGGAAGATGAACTATAGTTGTCCACAACTTTAAGAATTGGAAACAGTCTAGAAATAATGATCAAATTCATTCTGCTTTCCAGCTGCTTATTACCTATCCGTCTTTGACTTGGAAACTTTAAAGTATTTAGGAGAGCATTGTCACCAAAAGATGAAGTTATTATCAACCTGCTGCAGAAAGCTTTTCAATAATTGAGTAAGAAAGATTATATAATCTCTGAGAGCCAACACAATAAACACAGTTTGCTTAGATTTCATCCTTTTGAAATGTGGAGGCTTATTTCCTAAATCATGCTTGTGATGTTATGATTGCGTGTAAATAAAAGCGGGATGTCTAGATCCCAACTTGTACCTGCTATAAAATTTACAGTATTAAGTTTCTGTGTTGAATTTTCTGACAAGATCTAGGGATGTGTCCATCTGCAGAACTTTAAACTTCAGATGCTTCTATGTGGTGAGGCAAAACACCAGCACACAGCTACCGACTTCCAGTTCAATATTATTACTAATGAAATTCTGCTAATAGTTATAAGATGCACAGAGATATGATTATAGAGCCCTCCCTACAAGACAAGAACATGCTATTGTGAATAGTGCTGCATAACGAACAAATTGTGAATAACGATCATACTGTGAATATGCTCATGTAGCTCTATTCACAATAGCAATGACATGGATGGATTCAACCCAGATGCCCATCAGTGATAGACTGGCTTTAAAAAATGTGGTACATGTGCACCATGGAATACTATGCAGCCATTAAAAGGAATAAGATTATGTCCTTTGCATGGACATGGATGGAGCTGGAAGCCATTATCCTCAGCAACCTAATGCAGGAACAGAAAACTAAATACTGTATGTTCTCAGTTATAAATGGGAGCTGAATGATGAGAACACATAGACACATGGAGGACAACAACACACACTGGGGTCTGTCAGAGGGTAAGGGGCAGAGGGAGGGAGGTATTAAGCTAGGCTTAATACCTAGGAGATGAGATGATCTGTGCAGGAAACCACCATTGCACAGCTTTACCTATGTAACAAACCTGCACATCCCGCACATGTACTCCTGAACTTAGAAGTTGGAAAAAAAAAAAAAAACTTGGTAAGAGTTGCTCATACCTTCTAGCTTTGAACCCTCATAACAAACCTAGGTGCCCATTGTATGGCAGATGAAATGGAGATTTAGGACAGTCAATAATTTGCATCACTTGTAAGGGACAGCCAGAATCCAAATGTTTGTCTAAATGATGTAGCTTTAGGGATATAAATGGACGAACGTACTACCTATGACTCCCTGACAAGACTAGTGCCCAGGAATGAAATGAGGAGCCTCTGTCCTTGGCAGCTGGTGTATGAGGCTGGATATGGTGAGACTCTGTGGTGAGTAAGGTATGGCTTTAGAAGCTTGGTCAGGACTCTATTGCAAGCAGTGACAACTGCTCTGAGAATCTGTGCCTATCCTGAGGCTGACCAGATAAGGCCAGGTGATTACATCCCTTCTCAGGAAATAAGGTGGTAGCCATTCATAATCCATTTATCTCGATGATATACTGATTGTTGTTTCTGATTGAGAAAGAGAATGAAATGAAAATGAATAAGAGAAGTCTGGGTTGAAGAGTTATTGACAAGCTAGTTTGACTGGAGTATAATTAAAAATATGTAGGGAAGCCTTCCCTATAAGAGCATGCTACTGTGAATAGTGCTGCATAATGAATATATTGTGAATAACACACATATTGTGTTCCTGTCCCATTGCTGCAGCAGCTCCCGAAATCAGTCTTCTCTGATCCTAGACATTGAAACTCCCCTTAGTCATAGTGGCCAACCCCACACTCTGTGCTAGTTTTGTGCCTCACCATGTAGAAGCAGCTGATGTGTAAAGTTCTACAGACACACATATTCCTACATCTTGTTGGAAAATATAGCACAATAATCTAATACTGTAACTTTTATAGCACTTACAAGTTGGGATCTACACCTTCCAGAGACCCTGCATGCTTATTCTTAATTTACAGAGGCAGGTCCTTCTCACCATAGTTTCTCCTGATGTGTTCTTTTTTATTTTTAGAGACAGTGTCTCACTCCAAGTTCAGTGGTGCAATCGTAGCTCACTGCAACCTTGAACTCCTAGGCTCAGGCAATCTTCCCACCTCAGCCTCCTGAGTAGCTAGGACTAAAGGTGCCTTCCACCTTGTAGAGATGAGGTCTCACTATGTTACTTAGGCTGGCCTCAAACTCCTGGGCTTAAGCAATTCTCCCACCTCAGCCTGAATAGCTGAATGAAAGATGCATGCCACCTGATAGAGACAGGATCTTCCTGTGTCACCCAGGCTGGTCTCGAACTCCTCAGTTCAAGCGATCCCACCTCAGGCTCCTGAGTATATGGAACGAAAGATGCCTGCCACCTTGTAGAGATGGGATCTTGCTATGTTACCCAGGATGGCCTTAAAATCCTAGCCCCAAGTGGTATTCCATCTCAGCCTCCCAAAGCACAGGGATTAGAGGGGTAAGCCACTGTGACTGGCCATGTTGTTTCTTTAATATCTACTTCACGTCTATCTATTCAGGAACTTTCTGGGCTCTCTTCAAAGATTAGCCCTCAGTACTGTTTCTGTGTGGTTCTCAGAACCCCTTCTCTCTGCAGACCCCTCCCCCTTGACTCTTTCATGATAAACCCCCTGCTTCAAGAATTGGACGAGGGTGGAAATCAGTTTGTCTTGTTGTCCACAGCAAAGTTCTGTGATTACTACTATGAGTCAAGACTACACCCTGGAATGTTTTTTGTCCTCTGCAGATAATGAGCATTCCTTGTACACATCATACTAAAAACAATTTCCATAACAAGTATAATTATTGTGATTTTTATTAATGTCTTCCAAATGATAATAATAGCAACTGTGATAACACTTATGCTGTTGATGCATGCCAGATATTTAATCTTTGAGGCAACATTATGAAGTGGGTATAATGAGCATCTCCACTTCATATAAATGGAGAATTGGCACCTCTGTAACAAGTATGGAAAGCTGACCAATAGAAATGTTGTCAGCCAGGTGCAGTGGTGGCTGATGCCTGTAATCTCAGGATGGAAGGATGAAGCATTAGGATCATTTGAGGACAGGAGTTGAAAATCAACCTGGGCAACATAGCAAGACCCCATTTCTACAAAAATAAAGAAAATAATTTGCTGGGCATGGTGGTACACACCTCTAGTACTAGCTACTCAAAAGACTGAAGCAGAAGGATGGCTTGAGCCCAGAAGGTCAAGGGTACAGTGCACTGTGATTGCACCAGGAGTTCAAGGCTACAATGTGCTGTGATTGCACCACTGCACTCAAGCTTGGATAACAGAGTGAGACCTTCATCCCTAGAAAAATTTCTTTAAAAAAAATGTTGAGCTATTGAGTCAAGAGTCCAAGAGCTGAGGAATAATGCAACTTTGCTCCTTTGTTAATATTAATTCAATTTAACAAATTAAATAAATATTAAACCACACTTGTCTGGTGCAGGTACAGGGAGTGTGACTAATATCTGTCTTGCATCAATTTACTTCCTGATAGTTCATTTACTGTGGTATGAACTTGGACAAGAATGTAACCATTCTGTACCTGTTTCTTCATCTGGAAAATGGGAAGGAAGCATCAATGTGTACGTCTAAGGGGTGACATGAGTTAACTTACAAAATGCTTATAAGAATCATGATCTACATTTGCTGTTCATAAACAACAGTTATTGGAAGGCAGTTGAGTACGTGTTTATGCAGCTTGGTGAGGTGAACAGATCCAAGATATAAATTTGGAGGTCAGCACGTAAAGATGCTACTGGAAGCCATTAGGCTGGATGATAACTCAAGGCAAAAGCATAGTTTCTTCATTTTGAAAAAAATTTAGGAAGACTAAATTGTATTATTCGGGGTTTTCTAAAGAGACAGGACTAATAGGATAGATGTATATATGAAGGGGAGTTTATTAAGGAGTATTGACTCAAGCAATCACAAGGTAAAGTCCTAAAACAGGCCATCTGCAAGCTGAAGAGAAAGGAATCCAGTACGAGTCCTCAAACCTCAAAAGCAGGGACGCCCACAGTGCGGCCTTCAGTCTGTGGCCAAAGGCCCAAGAGCCCTTGGCAAACCACTGGTGTAAGTCCAAGAGTCCAAAAGCAGAATGTGGAGTCTGTTGTTCGAGGAAGCATCCAGCACAGGAGAAACATGGAGGCTGGAAGACTCAGACGTTCTACTCCTTCCACGTTCCTTTACCTGCTGTATTCTAGCCATGCTGGTAGCTGATTGAATGGTGCCCACCCAGACTGAGGGTGAGTCTCCCTCTCCCAGTCCACTGACTCAAATGTTAATCTCCTTTGGCTACACCCTCACAGACACATCCAATAACACTTTGCATCCTTCAATCCAAGCATATTGACACTCAATACTAACCATCACAAAAGCGCACAATTAAGAGAAAGGAGAAACCTGAAGTTTAAACCATATTGCCCAGCATTGCAGAATCAAGCCTTTCTAACTGAATGTATTGGGAATAAAATGATTATTCTTTCTCCAGAGCTACTTCATTTAATCATCCTTTGCCCTAATATATTAGTTTCTTCTGGCTACTGTAAAAAAACCACACACACAAAGACCATTTGCTTAAAACAATGGAAATTTATTCTCTCACAGCCCTAAAGCTCAGAAGTTGAAAATGAAGGTATTTCCAGCCTTGGCTCCCTCTGGAGGCTCTGAGGGAGAATCCATTCCTTCCCCCTTTCTTAGTTTCTGATGGTGGCTGGAAATTCTTGGTGTTCTTTGTTTTGTTAGATGCATCGCTGCACTCTCTAACACATCATCACTTGGAGCTCTTTTGGTGTGTTCCTATATTTCAACCTTCTTCTAAGGCCGGGCACGGTGGCTCATACCTGTAATCTCAGCACTTTGGAAGTCTTAGGCGGGTGGATCACCTGAGGTCAGGCGTTCGAGGCCAGCCTGGCCAACATGGCAAAACCTCATCTCTACTAAAATATAAAATAATAATAATAATAATAAAAGCTGGGCATGGTGACACATGCATGTAGTCCCAGCTACTTGTGAGGTTGTGGCAGGATAATCACTTGAACCCAGGCAGTGGAGGTTGCAGTGAGACGAGATCATACCACCGCACTCCAGGCTGGACACCAGAGTGAGATTCAGTCACAAACAAAACAAAACAAAATCTTCTTTTAATTTATCTTATAAAGACTCCAGTTGTTCCGTTGGGGTCAACCGTAATCCAATATGACCTCCTCTTAACATGCTAACACCTGCAAAGTCCTTACTTCCAAAAAGAGGCATAATATTTACAGGTGCTGAAGATTAGGATTTGAATATGTAGATGATACAATTGAACTCATTACACCTAATAATCACCAACTGAGATAATGTTTTGGAAATTTATGTAGCAATGTTATAAACATGTAACCTAAATCTAAAACCTTCAGGCACACTTTATCACCAAGTGAGCATTGTCATTTATTGAGCCTGGATGGTCTAGTTTCTGGCAGTTGACCAACCAGAGGCAGCAAGAAACTAAGACATGGAGCTAGATCCTCCCCACCTTGGAGGACAGGGAAACTGAAACCCAGCTGCCTGGCTGGGAGGAGATGGGAAGTCTGAAGCAGTGCATCAGTATAAAGAAACTTCCAAGAGTCTTTCTCTTGGAAGGCAGTAGGAGAGTCTGCAACAGCCACACTCTACATAACCAAGATGACACCTTGTTGCTGCAATGTGTGTTGAAAGTTAACAGAGCCATGTGTGATGGGTCATGTCCAAGAACAAGGTTCCCTTCTCAGGAGAGATCTATTGAGACCAAAGCAGGACCCCTACCCTGCTAAGATTAGGGTGCTAGGATCAGACAAGTCTTGAGCCAAACACTAAGTCTTGAGACTTGAAGCAAAGAGAGCAGACTTCAGTTTTTGATGTTGGTCCCAAGGCCAAAAGTCAACAGAACAGGAGCCAAGGAACCAAGAGTGAGAAGATTGAGTCTCAGAGTGTTGACAAGTCTCTTAAATCCTTCTGCCTAAAATGGAAATTTAGGAGTGAGTCCATGGGGAAAAGAAGTAAGCTAAGGTTTGCAGGTGCAAGGTCACAGACTGTAGGAGAGATTGGGAACCAACATGCTTGGGGAGACCTCATTTGATTATCAAAGTCTTTGGAAAAGAATTTGGGGGCTTTTCCTACAACTTATGGAAGACGCAGACTCACATGAACCCTCCTTCAGCTTGGGCCCAAAAATACCAAGATCCTGATGTCAACCTGAAAATTAGCATAGATTATTAGGGCATTGAATAAATTCTTGAAAGCGATGCTCTAAAAATAAAATGAAATGGAAACTCGTGTTTTAAATATTGATGATACTGGCACCACTGCAGTCCTTTGATATAGATGTTGTTGCTGTAGGCTGAATTAATTAATTAATTTGCATCAGGCCTCCAAAACTCAATGTGCTTCTTTCTAAACTAATGTGCATGTTCACAAACAAGTCTTTAAGGCAGATGTCAAAGTAGGACATCAAACCTCACCTCGGTTTCCATCCGTTCAGTGGCTTCAGTTTGACAATCCTTATGGAATCTGCTAGGGCTCTGACAATTTCAATGCATAGTGGAGACACATTTGGGGAAATTTATTTATCACTGGGAGCCTTCTAAAATTCAATACAGAATAGCCCTTTAAGCTATTGGCATTACAGTGTAGATCCATTTGGTTTATGGTGGTACAGAAATCTCTTTCCAATATTGTAGGAAAAATTGTGAAATTTTTTTTTTTGAGTGAAGTTCATTTTTTTTTTTTAGTGGTTATCACTGATGAGAGTGTAGATTTTTCATTTTATATTTTCATCTTTCTGTTGGTAATTATGTCAGTCACTATGTTAACTGTTCATGATGTAAGGATGAATATGGGCTGTTCTGCCCATAGGGTCCCCCGGTTGTCTATGGAACATCCATTTTCCTGTACTCTGTTGCTCTAAACTTGTTTTGCTTTTACCTAAAAAAAGATGAATAAGACCCAATCGTTACCCTCAAGAGGTTTAAAGTTATTACAAAGAGACACACTTTAAAAAGTATTAACATTATATCATAGTGTTGACCAGATGTCCACACACTCTAATTGCAGGCCATATTCATCTTGTGCCTATTTTGTATGATGAGGAAAATAATTTTTTTACATGTTTAAATAATTGGGAAAAAATCAAAAGAAGACTACTATTTTGTGACGTGCAAATCATATCAGACTATTGTTACTATATGATCCAGCAATTGCACTACTTGGTATTTCTGCAAAGGAGTTGAAAACTTATGTATATCCACACAAAAACCTTCACATGAATGTTTGTAGCAACCTTATTCATCATTGCCAAAGCTTGGAAGCAATCAAGACATTGTTCTTTAGTAGCTGAATGGATAAATAAACCATGGTACATCCAGAAAATGGAATATCACTCAACACTAAAAAGAAAGAAATTATCAAGCCATGAAAAGGCGTGGAGAAAATTGAAATGCATTGCACTGAGTGAAAAACACCAATCTGAAAAGGTTACAAAGTATATACTTAAAGGATATTCCAGAAAAGCCAAAAGCTTGGAGACAAAGATCAGTGGTTGTGGTTGCCAGGTATTTGGAGGAGGGTGAAATATGGTGGAGCTCAGAGGACTTTTAGGGCAGTGTAGCCACTTCGTATGATACTGTAGTAGTTATTATACATTTGTCCAAACCCACAGAATGTAAACACAGAGTGAACCCTAATGTGAACTATGGACTTCAGGGGATGATGATGTGTCTGTGTAGGTTAATCGAGTGTAACAAATGTACCATTCTGGTGGAAGATGTTGGTAGCGGAGGAGACTGTTTGTGGAGGGGTAGAGGGTAGATGGGAACTCTCTGTATCTCCTCTCAATTTTGCTGTGAACCTCAAACTGATGTTAAGAAAACAAAGTGTATTAAAAGTATGTGAAATTCAAACATCAGTGTCGACAAATGAAGTTTTATTGCAACACAGCCACACCCATTTTTTGCATATGGTCCGTGGATAATTTCACGTTATGGTGGCAAAGTTGGGCAGTTGAGTCAGAGACCACATGGCCTGCAAAGATGGAAGTTTTTATTATTTGGTTCCTCATAGAGAAAGTTTGATCATCTCTTCTGGTGATCCCCTGGACTATCCTATAATTCTGAGCTAGGCATCATCATGACCAAAGCAGGAGTAATTAGCTTAGCTTTTCTGCATTATTCAGAGAGATTTTTCAGCTGTATCTTGAAGAATGAGGTCGGGTTGAGGTTTCCAGGACCTTTTTGTCATCTTCCCACATTGGTATTGTGCTCTGTAGCATTTATTGGGACCAACACACATCACTGAAGGCACCAGGGGCTGTTATTTCAAGAAAGTAGACGGAGGACACTAATTTCTCATGCTGCCATTGAAGGGACAGCCTCACCCGCATAACTGAGTTGTTGACATGTTAATTTTTGTTGTTTTAACATCCAGTTTAGAATTTTCACTGTTGTTCTCCATAATGGCATCAATATATAAAGTCAATCTCCCAAAAAGACATGTTTTAAAACACATTGCCTAATGTCAAATTACTCATATAAGGAGAAGATTTCAGCCTTGTGATTTTGTAGTGTGTCAACCTGCCTAAATTACTTATCCTAGAATCCTCCCACCTGTGTGTTTCTATCTTTTGTGTCCCACAAAAGCCATTTTTATCCTGGTTTTGTGATGAAGCAAGGACCCCCAATTAAGGCCTTATGAAAGTCAAGGAAAATCTTGAGTTCCTTCAAGGGAAATTCCAGGCTAGCCTTGAAAAGCAAGTGAGCAATTTGATTAGCAAGAAGGTAATGGTACTCTAAAACAACAGCCAAGGAAGCTAGAGCCAGGAGACACTAGGTTACCTATAGTAACTAAAGATAACACCTTAACATAAGTCCCTGAGTTATTTTTCCAAAACCCAGACCCCCACAAAATGCATCTACTGGCATGTAGACCTTAGTTAAGGGGCAACTGAGGACTGAATTCTAACTACCATTCTTTATTTTAAATTTCTTCCTGAGGGGCCTGCAGGAAGTCACGTCCATGAGCCAGAGCTAACATTCTTTTCTGCTGACCCCAATTTTTAAACAAAGCTTATTTTCTTTAGCTAATTGCAAATCAGAGAATCTTTCAATCTACCTATGACCTGTGCGTCCCCTGCTTCAAGATATCTTGCCTTTTAGGACAAAAGCAATGTATAACCTCCTTGTATTGATTTAAAATTTTGCCTGTAGCTTCTACTTTCCTGAAATTTACCCCTGTGTTTACGAACCCTTATCTGCAAGCCACCAGGCAGCTGGGGTCTTAGGCATGAACTGCCCTAACTCTCTTTGCTTGGCGCTTGCAAATAAATGCTTCACTTTCTCTCACTGCCATCCTACTGTTAGCGTTTGGCTTTGCTGTGCCAGGCAAGCAGACCTCAGTTCAGTCCTGTAACAATATCAGGGCAAAAGTGAAGCTGCAGCCATGTTGCTTTTTTGCAGTCAAGATTGGGGAAACAAACGACAGCTGTGGTAGCTCAGGCATGTTGGCCCTTAGCTGTGGCCTCACCTCCTTTGCATGGGGGTAGCCATGGGACCTGAAGCTGCTCTACTTTTTTCTGGACTCCTTTTCAGGTGTGCATGCAGCCTGTGAAAAAGGGGCCAAGCTTTTCCTGGAGGATGTCCCAGCATCCAAGTTGAGAGCAGAGACAAACAGATGTGGATCATAGATCGTCCTCCTGTTTCTAGATCATGCCCGTGGCTCCCAGAACATTCTCACTCTCCAATTTTACAGGCAGCTTCCAGTCCAAGAACTGAGAATTTCCCCTGTGAAAGGAAAAGAAAAATTCACGACCCCACTTTGCTGTGCAAAAAATAAATAAATAAGCTAAAAGGTGAAGCATGCAAGAAGTTGCTTTTCCCTTTGTTCCTAAGCAGATAGCTGCAGATAAAAGGCTAAGCATCGCCACAGGTGGCTGCTCTGTGTTCACCTTATCTTATGTAAAGTGCCCATTTACTGAGTGCAAAAGGAATACACGGTTGACTATTCCTTTACCTGCTCCTTTTCTCTTGCAACCTGTAGATTGAGCAATGTGACCATACCCTCCTTCCTTCTCCTCCAGCCCACATTTCCCCTTTAAAAATTTTAGCCCTCAAAATCATCTTTGGAGAAAGGCACAGACCACAGACAGTTTCTGTGATTCATGTTTATCTCTTCTGGACATGTCCTTCATCTTGGCAAAATAAACTTCTAAATTGATTGGGACCTGTGTCAGATACTTTTTGGTTTACACCCTCAAGGAGAAGCCAGGCTTCCTCATTGCCCAGTTGCACTGGGAGTTGTTTGCTGTCTTCTGTGTGCTGATTTGACATGTTAATCACTTCCTTCTTAGTTGGAAGACAGAGTTAAGAGCTCAGTGATGTGGTTTTTATATAGTTCCCTGTCCTTCCATGCACGTGGGTCACCACCACCACCACTCTACATGAACAGTAACCTCCTCAAAAACAGGGAAGTCACAGTCTACTCCCATGTCCTTGTTCCTTTTCTGATGCCCTGAAAGATATTAATGCAGGGTAGCATGGTTTTGCAAGGCACAAACACATGCTACCTCTTGAGTCAGTGAACTAACACTTTAGCAATCAAAAGCAAAGGTCATGGTGATATACAGAGTAGTGCAAACGGACTCACTCAAAATGCAGCATGTGGACAGCAGGCAGGATTTTAAATTTTATATCTCATGTGTTTGATTGCAAATAAAGATAACTGTAATATTCAAAACTATCTAACGTGTAGGTTATCGTAGTAGACAAACAAGCACTCATTGTGTTGTGTCTGGTAAAAACACATCTAGATGTAGGAAAGGAAAACTTTATTCAAAAAGATTATTGTAATAAGGTGGGGTACTATACTAATAATAGGAAGGAGAGTGCCTGCATATGGAGTTATAGAGAGAGTAAGATCTTCATGCATGTCAAAGATCAGGCGGAAAGGAATTTAGAGACAAATCACTGAAAAGGACCAGACGTGGGTGAGTGGGTGGCATAATTGGACCAGACAATGTCTTCCTTGTGGTAAGGTCAGTTAATTCTCAGGAGAGGCCCTTAAGAGGGTCTGTGTCCTGGCTCAAACTGAGATTGGGTCAAAGTTCAGGAACCTCGGGGCGAAGCAAAGAAGTGTAAGTGAATTGGGTCTAATCCCATGAATGAGCATTGCATTCCGACGCATCTGTGGGGAGCAATACTTTAGCTAATCTTTGTGAGGCAAAAATTAGGAATTTGAAGGGTTTGTGTGTGTCTTTGTCATAAGTGAAAATAAAAGTGGGAGGGCATCCATGAATCTTCTCTAAGGCATAGGGGGAAGGGTGGTTTTTGTAGTAACCGGTTTCTCAGAACCCGCAAAAAAGGTAGAGGGGGTATTTCTTCATCGTCACTGTTTTCTTGTAGCACAGGTGAAGTTTAACATTGTCAATTGCATTCATGACTTCTGGTTCCTTCAATAGCCTTCAAAGTCAGGCTACTCATCCTTAATGTGTAGTGTTGCATGTACACACACACGCACACACGCACACACACACACACACAGAGCTCACATTTGCCCTGTGCACTGGGATAAATGGGTGAGGTAATTGAGCCCAGTCTCTCTACCTTGGTATACCATTAGGAAGATATGCTATAAAATAGGTACTATTATCTCCATTTTTCAGAAGATCAAAATGAATCTCAAAGTGGTCAGATGAATTTCTGTAAGGTGAGATCTACTTTTCTCACTTCTCTAACTTTCCTGCTTAATAGTAGGACAAGGTTCAAATTCCACTGGCGTGTGATTCCAGTCTTCCTGTCTTCTACATTTTTACCCAAAATGACCACAGTTTAAAAAATTGGTTTCAGTTTTTGAGACAGTGTGCTTCATGGATGTCAAAGCAATAAAACTTGAGGACAAAAATCTAGAAAAGTAAGATGAGCATTCACTCCCATCATCTCAATGAAAAACTGCAACCTGTCATGATGTTTTCCCTACCAGAAGGTAGAGATTCAGTTGCTGGGTGTGGGTTGGAGGAAGACACAGAAAACTTGAGACACAAAAGGAGCTCTATGTTTGAGGCAAGATGGCAAAATGGCAAATAAAACTCAAAATGATGTCCTTCCATTTTTTCTGTGGTTGCTGTCTGGCGTTTTTCTGCAATCACAGTATGATGAGAAAGAAGCTACATCTGTAATTTCCTCTGTGATAGAGTAGACTGTTAGGGAAGATTCACTTGATAAACAAATAAAAGCCTCAGCAAGTTCTGCATGCCCACTGGCAATAAAAACATTTAAAGAGGGCTAACAAGCACGCTTTCCCTTTCCCTCCCTTTTCTGTCTTACCTATTCTTAAAATGCATCCAACTGAGATGTCAAATACTTTGCAGAATCTCCTTATCCGCAAAGCAAGACCAACGCTTACAACCAAATTGCAAAGAAAAATATTGGGTTTCTAGATGGCCTGATTTAGAAAGAATATATTGAACCACAAATAATGGATTAATGGATTCTTCACGGTGGTACTCAGCTGGATGAATCATGACGGCTTGATTCAGCAGTGGGAGTTACTTATGGGTGCGGGATAATCAGGGCCAGAGGAGCAGGTCCTGGCTGCCTTTTCCTTGTGCGTGCTCGGAGGTGGCCAAATATCTTTCCAGATGACAAATGGGCCATGCCAGGGAGTATAAAATGTACAGGTTTGAAATGTGCCGTGCTACGTTGGCTCTTGTGGAGAAAAGCTGCAGAAGGGGCGAGCTGAACTCACCCTGCATCCTTGTCTTCAGAAGCTAAAGCTCAGATCACTCTGTGGTCATGGGCTGGCAGGTGCAATGAAGGGTGAGGAGTTTGTTTCTGGGACACTGACTGAAAAATGACTTTAATCTGATATTCATAAGCCATAGCACTGGCAATTGAAGAAAAATGATTTCGTAATGGAGGCCAATGTGGTAGAGGTAAACGAAAAGAAACACATCAAGATGCACGTGTGAAATTGGTTCACCCAAAATATTTGTATCCTTACTTCCAGGATGGAATGGCGTCTTTTCCAAAGCAATGACTTTGGAAAAAGACGTGGGGAGGTAGTTAACTGTGGTTGGCTGGGAGGGAAGTGCAAAGAAAATCTCTGAAGCAAATGTTTTCTATTTTGAACAAAACAATACATTCTAGTCCCTCCAAAATCCCCCTTTCCCTTTCTAGAGACTAGGTGAAATTCATATTTTAATTATGTGATTGCTCTTCCAAATGGTATGACATTGTCACCTATGAATTACCAAAACTGCCTCTTTTATCTCCTTCCCAGAATGTATAAAGCAAAGATCTAAATGTGATTTCGGTGAATATGTACTTTTGTTTTTCAAATGGCAGAGGACAAGAGGGACAAATGAATGTCTTAATCCTACAGCCCCCTCCTGGGGAATCTTTGCCACAGGGAAATGGAAATGACAGTGGGGCTGAGTGATCATGTGGTTCATCTCTCCGCCTCTTCCTCTACCAACCACCTCCTCCTGATCTTCCATCAATCTCCACTTTTCTACTTTTGTGCTTTTATTCCTCTCCCTCCAGGTTCTCCCAGGGGTGCACACACTCATTTATTTATTCAGCAGGCACACAAACGGTTTACACTGAGTTCGAAGGCAAAGCAATTATATTCTTAATCAAATCAAGATGAATGAACTCAGGAAATAGACTACATAATTTCTTGTTAAGAGCAAGCATCTCTCTGAAAAAGACCATAACATGTCTCCAATGGTGTATGCCCAGTGGGTCTTGGGATGACTCAAATCTGTTTGGCTGTTTTCTGAAAGTCACAATGTTTTTCCAAATAATTCAATTTATTGGGGAAAAAAATCTTAAATCATCTATCTGAATGTGGAAGTCAAGTATACTCCAGAATATCAAGTATATTCCTTAAGATTGGTTGGAATGTTAAACTCCAAAGTATATTTTTATTTTTTGGGAGAGAGACTTGGAGATTTAAGTGATTCATCCAGTCCCTTTTAGCATTATTCACTTCCAGGATTCAAATCAATTTTTCAACCTTTGAATAACTTGGACTAAGTTTCCCCTCCACATATCGGATGTTTTTCAATGAGCCTTTTACAGTGAAATAATGATGCACATAAATCCTCTCTTCTAAAAGGAAAGATTAGGATTTAACCTCCTCTTCAATTGAAGATTTGTAGACTATCTCCATTAAAGGTAAGTTATTCCAAATCAGATCCAGGTAGTTAATCAGTTGCTATTAAACCAGAGTAAATTGTGCTACACTGGGTTTTAATGGTGAAGATTTTTCTACTGAAAAACAAATACTGCTAGACTATCCTAAAGACCTCTGATGCAATATCTCTTCATTAGGGTGCAGAACACTTGTTATATTTTCAATATGATATTCAAAGGTTAAATGTTTTTATTAATAGCACTGGAAGTATTTTAGTCTGAATGCCACAGAGAGAGAATTAGGATAACATGAAAGATCCACTTCTAAGGGCACACACTGATAAAAGAATAATACCTAATTTCTACATTGAACGTTCAGATTGCTTTCTTTGGGATTTATGTTTTATTTACTGGTGAGGAAATGACTCTTTAACTATATTTAAACTGAGGTTGCATGAATATTTAAAGTGATGGTTTCAACCAGTGGAACATTTTCATTATGGGATGAACAACAGAAAAAATATTCCACTCAACTTTCTCAGAAAGATTGCAAAGCTTTAAAACCATTCTTTTAAAATATTGATATTCACTATCTTACTTATTAAAATAAATAGACTGGGAAAAATAGCCTAGCACTTGTCCTTTATATTCCTGCATTAAAAAGAAAATTAGATAGACCCTCAAAATATGTAAAGCAGTCGCCTAAAGGCTGAAATGAATCTAGTATAATGGCCCCAATGATATCTGGCCTGTTCTTACAACTTTATATGCTCTGCATCCTCAAAACCACTCAGCAAACGGATTGTTGCTATTATGCCCACTTTGCAAAGAAGAAAATTGAGGTGGCAAGATATTAAATATTTGCTTGGAATCCAAATTTAACAAGGCAAGGAGATGGATTAGGTACCCAGGTGGGCCTGCCAACTGTGAGTTTGTAACTAAACATCCAAGGACAGAGGGATTCTGTCCTCTTCAGGGAGGAATAAAACTCACATCCACTAATCCACAAGATCAGGGACTTAGTACAGATAATTGTAAAAACATTTATCAAGTAACTGTTGTGCACAAAAACACAGAGTACCATGAGAAGAAAATTATACAGAGCTAGGCAAGACAGGACTCCTTTCAAAAGCAGATGATACATGAGAGAGAAACAAACTCTAATAATTATAGAAAAAACTTTTGGTTAATAAGAAAAAAATAACTTAACCAGGATACTACATACTCTGAAGAATATTTTTAGTATTTGATTTGATTTGATTTGATTTTTGGAGACAAGGTTTCACTCTCACCTAGGCTGAAGTGCAGTGGTGCAATCATGACTCACTGCAGCCTCCACCTCCCAGGCTCAAGCAATCTTCCCAACTCAGCGCCCAGAGTATCTGGGACTACAGGTGCATGCCACCACATTGGGCTAATTTTTAAATTTTTTTTGGTAGAGATGGGGTCTTGCTATGTTGTCCAGGTTGATCTCAAACTCCTGGCCTCAAGTGAGCCTCCCACCTCAGCCTCCCAAAATGCCAAGATTATAGATATGAGTCACAATGCCTGGCTGTTTAAGAATGATGTTTAACTATTTTGTTTATTTTTTTGTTTTGCATGAAAACATTATAATCCTGTCAGCACAATATTGATTAAAATTTGTACTTATATTTTTTAAAATATGAAGTTGATTTTTAAGGGCTCATTGAATTTAGATTCGACAGATCTTTCTTATCCCAACGTATAGCTCCTGTTTCTGGTATAGGTTTGGGTTTTTTCCAACAGAAAAAAAAAAAAAGGAATAAAAGACAATATGTAAGACTATCTAAAAACTGGTTAGTGTCTTTCTTTGGTGTTTTTCTGAAATTTAGCATAGCTGCCAATCAACTCTGGAAATGGTTATCTTAAGGTCTAAAACAACACTGGAGTGAGATTCACAAGATAAGAGAAAAAATACAATCATGCCACATAACCACATTCTGGTCAATGACAGATCACGTATACAATGGTGGTGCCACAAGATTTTAGTACTGTATTTTTACTGTACCTTTTCATGTCTAAATATGTTTAGAAACACAAACACTGACCATTGTGTTGCAATTGCCTGTAGTATTCATTACAGTAACACACTGTACAGGTTGTAGCCTGGGAGCAATTGGCAACATCAAACAGGTGTGTAATAGGCTATGCTGTTTAGGCTTGTATAAGCACATGCTACGATTGAGCAATGAAATCACCTCACAACCCTTTCTCAGGATGTATCCCTCTCGTTAAGCAATGCATGACTATCAGATTCCCTTTTAGCCTTTGACATTAAGGCATTTATACTCTACTGGGAAAGCCAAATTTCACTGAAGTAAAAGAGACCACTATAAAAAATATATATTCAACTCTCAGGTGTACTCTAAGGGATAGGTACTCCAGGGAACAGAGAAAGGAGTGAGTGATGAGAAGAGCTATGGGTTTGGTTCCCATGCTGTGGTTGGCACAATAATGTAGAAAATAAAATACAATTTCAGGAACCTCTAAATTTATGATACTAAGGAGGGAGTTAAGCCCTGGAAAGTGAGTCATGTAACATGTTTGTAATTTTCCTTCTTAGATAATAGCTTAACTCTCTTCCCTACTGCTCTTGTTCTGTAAATGACTAGGAGAGACCAGAGACTAGGCCTTCCCCTTCCAATCACGGATCTTTGTTATAGGTTAACTGGCTCCTTTATTGTCCTGTACCTACCTCAGACCAAATCGTATCCAAAACCGCTTCACAGTCACATCTTCAGTGTGGAATGTGAAATACACCTTTCCTCAAAGAAAAAGTCTACCTTGACTAATCAGATCACTGTAACTGCATCAAACATCATGCTGAAAGATGTTGAAATTCTGTTAAACTTCTCTGAACATTGTCTATATAAGCAATCCCAAACTTCCACATTTTGAAACACCAATTTCCATTATTTGTATTCTGTGCTTCCCAGGGCAGCCTGCCTTTAACTTTGAGTTTGAACAAACCCTCTTTAAACTAGATTCTGACCTTCTTGATTGAAGTTGGCAATAATGACCCCCCAAAGATGTCGACGTCATAATCCTCAGAAGCTACAATTATGCTGTTACGTGGCAAAGGAAAAAATTTGTTGTTTATTTAATGTCAGGTTTATTTGATGTTGGGTTGATGTTATTTGATGTTATATTTCTAACTAGATGTGTAACTTTGTGTTCATGGGCAAACAGCAAGCCTACAATGTAATTACTTGTTTCTGTGATGATTGAGGTGTACAGGAAATATAGTTTATACTTTTGCTGTCTTTTATTTCTAAATTTTAGTGTTCAACACTTATTTACCTAATATCAAATAAAAACCAAATGTTTTGGTTTGATGTTATGCTGTAATTGCTGTTGAGGCTCTTAATCCACTGACTGCGAGATGGGGAGATCATCCTGAATTATCAGGTGGGACTGATGTAATAACAGGGGTCCTTCGTAATGGAAGAGGGAAGAAGAAGATGTCAGACAAAAAGATGTGAGGACTGCACCAGAGTCAGAGAGAGGCTACGTTGCTGGGTTTGCAGATGTACAGAAGGAACCATGAGGCAAGCAAAGCTGGAAGTCCTTATAACTTGGAAAAAGCAAGAAATCACCTTTTCCTTGAACATCTGCGGTACACAATCCTGCCAACAGCTTGATTTTGCTGCAGTGAGACCAGTTTTGCCTTCTGATCCCCAGAATTGTAAGGTAATACATTTCCGTTGTTTTAAGTCATTCTGCTTTTGGTAATTTGTTACAAAAGCCAGAAAAAAAACCAAACACATGCAAATACTCGCTCCAAAAACACTAATCTCAGACATTGCAACTGGACTCGTGCTTCTTTCTTCCAGAAGGCGTCAACCTTACCTTTCTGATGCTGCTGTGGAGAGCTGCAGCCTGGTGTGGAAAAGCGTATCCCTGGCACCATGCCATGGTATAGATAACTCTTCACACTTAGTCTCCACCTTAAAGCAGGGGCCATGTCTTAGTCATGTTTGTATTTCTGTTGAATATTATGTGGGTGATTAATAAAGATTACAAGAGGACACAAATAAACATACACTAAAGTATTTAAACATCAAGTTGGTTGAGTAATCTCAATGTTGCCAAGACTCAACCACACTACTCTAGGACTGGTCATAAGATCATCAGCTTGATTGTCACAGGAGCTTGTTAGAAATGCAGAATTTTAAACCTTCACCCCAGACCGTGTTAATTATATCCTACATGTTAACAAGATACCAAGGAGGTTCCCGTACAGATTAAAGATTGAGAAGAACTCCTCTAAGCCAGTGGCTCTCAACTATAGCTGCACATTGTAAATGAAGGTCAGCATCTGGTTTTATTGCTTTAAGAGGTGGCCTTGACATCAGGATTCTACACAAAGAGCTCCTTGGGTCATTCTAATGTGCAGCCAAGGAAAAGAACCACTCTTTCAGCATCAACACTGTTTTTCACATAAGTTGGTTTTGTATAGACCTACAAGAGCGAGCCATCATTCACGTAATATCAATCCTCAGTCCAAGATGTACCATATTTATGGAATAACCACTTTCTCTTGTCAATCCTTTCTTCTTTCCTTTCGGGAAAATGTATTTCAGATATTACATTTCTACAAAATGTAGAACATATTTCTCCTTGCAAAATAATCTTATATTATTTAAAGACATGTTTCTGATTTGAAATAAAAAGGTGATCCTTTAAGAAGTGAGGAATACTCATCTTAGAAAACACTCTAAAAATTCTCATTTCAGTATTGTGAAACTCAAATTATGTTTTATTAAAAAATTGATAAAACTTTGTTCAGGGCATATGTCACAGATTTGCTTATTTTGAAAGTAAATTGTGGAATATGCAAACAAAATGAGTGTCTGGTTAATTTCATAACATTCCAATCTTAGAAAGCCAGTGAAAATATTTTTATCTTAGAGGTATTAAAACGTATTGTGTTGTTACCTGTCAAGGCAAACTAAATTTCAAAATGTATCAAATAAATGTGATAGTTATTGGCTTTGTCAAACCATATACATTTGTTTGAAATTTTGCTGTTATTAGAGTAGGAAAGGAAGACTTCCGCAGAGGTGTTGTATTGAAATCTTTTATGTTCCCCAACCGCCTTTCTTCTCCAACTCTTATGCCATCACTTCTGTGTGGTGCTTTACACAAGTATAATTGGACAACAACCTTCCATGCTGCTTGGCTCAGGGCTTCCCTGACATTTCAGCATGAGATATCTGGGCAGCCACAAATCATAGTGCCCATGATATCACCCTTGGCCACTGGGTACCATGAGTTGTAAAATAAGTGACTTCACCCTTTGCTGTCCCAAATGGACAGTTCTAAGGTGTATTTCAGAGACTTTTCAGAAGGTCCCTGATAAGATTGAACATGTGATTTTCTGGGGGTGAATGAGTCAATGAAGCATTCTTATACTGGGTGTTCTGTTTTATTTCCTTTGTTCTAGATGCTTTCTTCCTGGAACTACATTCTTAGCTAAAGTATCCACCCACAAGCTTTTCTCGCCACTGTTAAGGGAAGCCTAAGTAAGACAATAACCACATTATTTGCTTATCTTTCTTTCTGCTAGCTGGCATGTTTCTTTTGAAGATGAAGCTTTTAACTCACACATCTTTGCAGACCCTCACAACTCTCACACAACTTGGAATAAAACAGGCCCTCAAAAATTATTTGTTGAATCAGTGAATGCATTTCAGGATCCCACTTCTCCAAGATGTTTGCTTCTGATGATGATGGTGATGGCAATAATGATGATGATGATGATGGTGATGGTGCTGCTGCTGCTGATGATTGTGATGTTGATGGTGGTGATGGTGATGGTGGTGATGGTGATTGTGATGGTGATGATGTGTGATGATGATTGTGATGATGTTAATGGTAATGGTGATGATGAAGGTGATGGCAATAATGATGATGATTATGGTTATGATAATAATGGTGATCATAATGATGATGATGGTGATGATAATGATGATGGTGATGATAGTGATGGTGATGATGGGTGATGATTGTGATAATGATAGTGGTGTTGGCAATAATAATGGGGATGACAATAATGATGATGATGATGATGGTGATGGTAATGATGGTGATAATGATGATGATGATGATTGTGATGATAATAATGGTGATGCTGATGATGACAGTGATGGCAATAATGTGATGATGATGGTGATGGTGATGATGATTGTGATGATAAAGATAGTTATGGCAATGATGATGATGGTAATAGTGATGATGACGGTGATGATCATGATGATGACTGTGATGGAGATGATGGTGATGGTGAGGATGGTGATGGGGATGATGACAATGATGGTGGATGGTGATGGTGATGATAATTATTTTGATGATGACGATGATAGTGATGGTGAGAATGATGATGATAGTGATGGGGATGATGGTGATGATGATGATGGCAATAAGGACAGTGATGATGACAATGATGATAATGTAATGATAAACATGCAGACATCCTATGTTCAGTACAAAAGCTGAGCTCACAGATTAGCAGACTTCCATGGTTGATTCCTTACCTGAGGGTGGGTCACATAGCAAGGTCCATTTCTATGCAAGGCAGAGAAGTAATCATGCTCAATTCCAATTTCCTGAATTTCTATAGCAACAATAGCTGGAGTGTTTGACCACCATCAAATATTATTCTAGTTGGAGTCCATATGTCCCATAGGAAGGCAAGCTATGCATTCCATTTATACCTCAAACTGGCTTATCAAAAGATATACTAGCACTTTTAGTAAATCCTGTCATTTGCAGCCAGGCATTATGCAAATCTAAATAAGTCAGATGGAGAAAGACAAATGCTGCATGATCTCTCAGATGTGTGGAATTCTAAAAGTTGAACACATAAAAGCAGAAGGTACAATGATGGTTACTTGGATTGGGGAGTGGGAGAATTGGGGAGATGATGGTCAAAGGGTACATACTTTTACTTATTATAAAAGATGGACAGGCTCTGGAGACCCAATGTACAGTATGATGATGATAGTTAACAATACTGTATTATATACTTGAAGTGTACTAAGAAAGCATATCTTAAGTGTCCTCACTACACACACACACACACACACACACACACACACAAGCCCTAACTGAGGTGATAGATGTGTTAATTAACTTGATTGTGGTAATCATTTCACAATATATGCATGCAGCAAAGCATCACATTGTACAACTAAAATGTGTATGATTGCTTTTCAATCTAACTCTACTATTGTCTTCTTATTTTGCTCTACTGTGTATTCTAAATTTTTATAATATTTTTATTAACTCTACTTTCTAATTTTTCATTGGGAAATAGGTTAGATATATTTATGTGGTCCTGTAATGGTGGCTTTAAAGTATGGATGTTATAATTTAAACTGCTTTTCTGCTTCTAATATGTCACTAAATCTTGTAGCTGCATATTTAACCATTAACTAGTATACAGAAGGTCAGTGATTATACAATGGCAAGATCCTACCCCCTCTTCTTTTGATATATGTTAAACATAGAATTAAAGTAAGAAAATTTTAAGGTGACTATCCATGGAAGTATAAAATAATAGGTTAAACAGATTAATTTCAATGTCATTAGGAACAAATGGTATTAAATTCAAAATCCTTAGTGATGATGGAACAATTTTAGAAAAAAGGATAATACCATTTTATTATAAGATTAACTTAAATATATGAATTGGCATGTGTAAAGAAAATGGCCAATATAGATGCACTATCACAGATTTACAGGAGGTGATACTTTATAGAAAAGTAATTGCAAGGTTAAGTGACAATTATGAGAACAACATAATTATTAAGCATTCTACAAAGCATGATGACTCTTCAAATAAAATATCATGTTACTTATGTTCTACTTTTAGCACACATATAACTACTTTTGCTGTCTGATAATCATCATTTGTTATTACTGAAAGCTTGCTTGAGTTTTGCTTATTTATTTTTCCCCCATTTCTTCCTGACCTACCTTTTCCTCCTCCTTCATTTTATTTCTGGCCTTCATGCATCTGAAACCAGATGACTTTCTTGGGAGTTAAATTATTATGAGGTGGAAGTGGCATGATATAAGAAAGGTTACAGCACAGAGGGATACTCCACATTTGTACTCAGAAATTCTTCAATTGGAAAAAAATATTTCTTCTGTTTTTCAAAGAAAGTGTGCAATTTCTGGAAAATCCCCTGGATAAAGTAATGCCTGAAGTGTGTTGATAAAAAGCTAAAAGAAGAAATTTTAGAAATTACCAAATAGAGGCATTTGCAATGTGCATGGGGTTCACTCAGAATTAACACTTTGTTCTGCATTTAATAGCAGGGCCATTCAGCATCATGCAGACATTGCAATTGGAAGGCAATGGTTTATATTCATGACATCTGTGTGATTTTTAAAAATGAAATTCTAAAACTTATGAAATATGTGGGATTTTATTGATTATTGTCTAGTGTCTATGATGATCTGGTAAAGTCATAATAATGTTTCTTAGAATAAGTGGCAGATAAAGCCTAATGCCAAAGACACATAGTTCATCAGGTGGCATTGGTCCTTGGGTTTTTGATAAAAAAAAGCTTTTTGTCATGTAAATTATTCTTAGGGTTATCTTACCAAGAACTTCTTTTCTTTTCTTTTTTTTTTTTTTTTTTGCCATTTAGTTTTTGGTTCCATATGGAAAAAATGGCTTTATATCGTAAAAGCTCACTTTGGAATCTTTCAGCTAACAGAGACTTTGGGATTAAAGATACTATTAAATATAACCCACAAGAGAATACTCATTTTTAATATATATACCCACAAAGCCAACAATGCTGGTTTATAAAATAAGAGTGTCTCATTATGAGCTCAATTTTCTATAATCTGACACTGTGTGAATACAGTTCGAGATTTCTTTCATTATAATTAAAAAATAACACTCTGACCTTGTTAGCCACATCAAGATAACTAGAAGCAAAATTTATTCCTTAAAACATCCTGCATATGTACATTTATTAGAGAAGTTAACGCTATTTGAAATGAGCTGTATTTTACTCTATGATCATCACAAAGTCTTTGAGCCAAACAGCACAGTCATTATGTGGACTGACACAATGTATTTTATTTCATAAAGGAGTACAGGTATGTTTTACTGTACAACCACATTCTCCTGAATCTAGGCAGTAGAAATATAGGAGCTGGAGGTAAATTATCTAACATAGTTAGCAGAAGTTACATTTCCTTCAAACTACTCATGGATTACCTAGGACAAATTATGATTCATTCTTTGTTGTAACAAAAATAATCAATTTGTAAGTAGCAAATTATTATGTCTATGGCTAATATTTTAACTATTATTTCTCTTAATGTAGATTTCTAAGGAGACTATATGCTCACTAACATTTGGAAAATATTGACTAGAATTGCAATAGCAATTCAGTTCCTAATTTTCTTGTTACCACATTTGTGGCATTCCTGAAGATATCACCCACTTTGAATGGATGACTTACTTTATTAAGCTATTCCCTCTATGAGAAAAGAGTAGTGAAGCTGATACAGTACACTTCATGTTTCACCCTCAAATCACATGAAAAAAAGGCCTTAAGTGGTTTAAATAGCCACACACACAAACAATGGCCTATAATGAGAAGCATCGCAGTATCTGCAGAGGCCACTAACTGAGAATGATGCAAATGACATACAAATAGAGAGCACACTTTGAATCTGAATTTTTAGGGGTTATGACAGTGATTCATAGAGAGGAACAGTTGACTCTGAAATTAACCAGACATTATTATAATTTACTGTTTTTCTCTTAATTTTTTATTTTTAATTATTATGGTTATACAAATGTCATATATATGTATGGGGACATGTGATATTTTGATACAAGCATACAACATGTAATGATCACATCAGAGTAATTGAGGTATCCATCACCTCAAGCATTTATTATTTCTTTGCGTTAGGAACATTCCAATTACACTCTTTTAGATATTTTGAAATATACAATAAATTATTGTTAAGTATAGTCACCCTATTGTGTTACTGAACTCTAGATTTTATTCCTTCTAACTGCTGTTTTTGCAACTATTAACCATCCCGGTTTTATCCTCCCCTCCTCATTACTCCTCTCCCTAGCCTCTGGCAACCATCATTTTACTTTCTATCTTCATGAGTTCAATTAAAAAAATTTAGTTCCCACATATGAGTGAGAATATACAAAATTTTCTTTCTGTGCACTTTGTATAATGTCCTTCAGTTCTGTCTATGTTCTTGCCAGTAATAATATTTTATTATTTTTTTTTGGCTGAATAAATTTCATTGTGTATATGTGCCTCATTTTCTTTATCTATTTATCTGTTGCTAGACACTTACCTTGATTCCATGTCTTAGCTATCATGAATAGTGCTTCAGTAAACATGGGACTGTAGATATCTCTTCGTTATACTTTGGGTATATACCCAGTGGTAAGATTGCTGAATCATATGGTAGTTCTATTTGTAGTTTCTTGACGAACCACCTGACTGTTTTCCATAGTGGCTATACTAATTTACATTCCCACTAACAGTGTACAAGTGGTCTTTTTTTTTTTCCACATCCTACCAGCGTTTGTGTAATTTACTCTTATGCAAACTTGACAGACTGTGTTCTTTTCCTTATTCTTTCCACAGTTTTTAAGCATCAGTACTTTGTCACACAGAGTAGTAGGCTTGAAGAATAAGAAAATATTCCTGGTTTGAAAGATCTTGAAATCTAATAAGAAAGACAGATAAATAAATGAAGAGTGATGACATAGGGCATGGCACCTGGAGAAAGAAACCGCCATGATGCTGGTATGAAAACTTTAGGATACTTGGATCGATTCTTGCCTTATCCCATATCATCTGAGAAACAGATGTCCAGATAAGAGTAAATATACAGGGTTTTATTCTGCAAAATGCCAATGTGAGAGAAAATGAAGAGAAAGCCATTTGCCTTTTCTTCTGTTTCTTCCATTTTATATAAATGGATTTGTCCAATGGGTGCCCTATATTGACTGTCTTTTTCAGTTGGTGTGATTATTTTCAAGGTGTATCCATGATGTTCCATGCATCAGTCCGTCTTTCTTTTTATTACCAAATAAAATTTCAATGTATAAATGTATCACATTATGTTTATCCATTCATCAGTTGATGCCCTCTTACTCCATTTTATCAGTGCCCCTCAATATCCCTTGTGCTAGTTAAAAAGATCTGTTCCATCATGCTACCCTGTCTCAATCATCGTGGTCTCTTCTCTATGATACAATCCTTGGTGTTAGTTCTCCAGGACCATGACAGGTACTATGAAGATTCACAGTCAGTTTCTCTGAGCTCCCAGCTCTAATTTTCAGCCGTTGGACAAGACCCAACATAGCCACTTGCTGCTGACAATTATAAGGGCATGATTTGCTTCCAGCCTTAGTATCTAGCTTCCCACTTGTATTAAACCAAAGTGGGCCACCATATTTCTTTCATTGCACATGGAGCACACTTGAATGTGATCCAGAATCCCTGATAGGCATATTTCTCTTGTGTGTAATTCATCACTCTCTGATTTTTGCTTACCTAAGTATCATATTCTGTAGAACCCCAGCTCAGGAATTTCACTTCTGTGTGTCCAGTGAAGCCTATATTGCACCAACAAATGCTCAGGTAACAAGAATAAAATTTAGGGAAGAGACACAGATCAACTATCTGAAGTCAGAAGAAAGTAAATAAAAGCAGGCTGATTTTGGAGGGAAGTTGACACATGGATAAAACAATCCACAAGTTTGAGTTTTCCATTCTTACAGATTTTAACCAGAAAACACAGCACAGTTAACACTTCAGCTAAAATTCCAATAGAAATCCTATGGTTTTTCTAGCCAGAGGAAATTGAAGAATTTGGAAAACGATATCCTTTGGAAAGTGAAGGGGTACATCCCAAAATGAAAATATTCACACCCAAGGAGCCCTAAATTCTGCATAAAAATTTCTCTCAACTCTCTGGCTGACACATGCATGAACAATTCAGACACAAATCATCTCAGACCCAATTGAAAAAACTAGGTTGAGATTATGTCTGTCATCCAGAAACTGTGTAGGCATTTGGAGTCTAGTGAAAGTGTTACCCAGAAAAAGAGGTCTTGAACCAAACCTCAAGAGAGGGTTCTTGGATCCTGCTCAGGAAGGAATTTAAGACAAGTCACTGAGTGTGGTAAAAGAAGCAAGATGATTAAGCGTATATTGTTATGGGTATTGGGACAACTGGACTTTCTATTGTTGTCGGAGTGTGTCCTTGTAGGTATCTTTAAGCTGTTTCCTCAACTATAAACATCTGACATGGGTCATGACTGGCAAGAAATGTGCCTTGCTAATTTTAAGATGGAGTTGATTTTAAAATGGTGACACTCTGGTTCTCTTAGCCACCTGCTTCCTTAACAAAAACAATTATCAGGCAAAGCACACACACACACACACAAGTCACATAAATGAATAGGGTCCCCAGTAACCACAAAATAACATTTCCAATATTCAGGACAAAATCCACAGTTACTCAACATACAATGAACAAGGAATATGGGAAACATTCTCAAGAAATAAGACTATCAACAGAGACCAGCCCCCCTTTCCATCAAGAGGATTCAGATGTTGGAACTACCAGACAAAGTAATTGTTTGTAACAACCATTATAATATTCTTCAGATGGAAAAGAAATATATGTCCAAAATGACTGAGAAAATGGGGAATATCAGCAGAGAAAAAGGAACAATGGAAAAGAAAATCCAAGTAGAAATACTGAAAGTGAAAGATACAATACCTGAAATAATTAACTAGATGAATTTAGCAGCAGAATGGACAGAAAAGAATGAGTGACCATAAAGACTGATTTCTAGAAATTATTGAGAATGATGGAGACAAGAGAGATTGAAGAAAATAAGCAGACCACCTAAATCAGTATCACAATGTAAGAAATATTTAATGTGTAGTTAGAATCCCAGGGGGAATGGGGAAATGCTACACTAAATATAATTGAATAGAATTTCCCCAATTCGGTGGAATCTTGAAAGCTGCCAAAGGAAAATGATGCATTACTTACACTTCAGATAATCCCTCAGTCTTCTTCACAAATATGGAGACCAAAAGTCTATGGAGGCACATTTTTGAAGTGTTGGCGAAAAAATGTTGAATTTTATATGAAGCAAAAGTGTTAAGACTGAAGGTAACAAAAGGTACATCTAGGGAAAAGAAAACTAGAAATGCATCACTTGCAAAATTGAATAATAAGAAAACCTAAGAATTGAAGGTAAAACTTAGATCTTCAGAAAGAATGAATAATATCAGAAATGGTAAATATCTAGGTAAATGTAAAAGCCTGTGTAATGTACAATAAGTTGGGTGGGGGGAGTTAGTAAATGAACCTGAAGAGTTGTGAGTTTTCCGCATTTTATGTGTGGTGGTTCAACATTAACTTTAGGCTATGAAAAGCTAAGAATGTGTGTATTCCCTATTGCAACCACTAAGGACAGCTCAAAATCCAATCAATAATTGAAAATAGAATCTAAATACCTGAGTGATAAAATAATCTGTACAACAAATCCCCATGACACAAGTTTACATATGTAACAAAACTGCACCTATACCCTGAACTTGCAGTTTAAAAAAAAAATCACAAAAGTAGTCAAGAAAAGAAGAACAAAAATTAAACTGAAAGATAAAATTAACTTACAATAAATATTCATTAAATAGAAAATTCAATAAAACACAGAAATCGTCACAATGGATCAATAAGCAAAACCAATACACAGTCTATAAACAAGTGTTTTATACATAGTCTGAATGCAAAAGAATGGGAAAAAATATACTGTGCATGCAACAAGCACAAATATGCTGAAGTGACTGTATCAATATCAGATAGATATGGCAATATATGTCTCCAAAAAGACTTTATAAGAATGTTTCTAGCATAGCTTTACTCATAATAGCCTCACATTTAAAATTGTCCTAGTATAGCATTAGTCACAGTAGCCAAGAAATAGAAACAACTCAAATGTCCATCGGCAGATGAATGGAGTGTAGTGTATTATTCCACTTAAATGACGTTTCAGGATGGGCACAACTAATCTACAGTGGGTAAACGTGAAGATAGCAGATGCCTCTGAAGGGAGTTGAGATGGTGTTGCTGAGGCTAGACTTCATTGGCAAGCAAAAAAAATGATATCACTGGGGTGGTGATGTTTTCTATCTTGAAAGGGGTTTGGTTTTGCAGGTGTATATGTATGTCGAAACTTAGTAAATGTATGCTAAAATGTGTGCATCTCATTTCTTTCTTTCTTTCTCTTTTTGTTTTGTTTTGTTTTCTTTTTTCTTTTTTTTTTTTTTTTGAGACAGAATTTCGCTCTTGTCGACCAGGCTGGAATGCCATGGTGCGATCTTGGCTCACTGTAACCTCCGTCTCTCAGGTTCAAGCGATTTTTCTGCCTCAGTCTCCCGAGTAGCTGGGATTACAGATGTCCCTCACCTGGCCTGGCTAATTTTTGTATTTTTAGCAGAGACATGGTTTCACTATATTGGCCAGGCTGCTCTTGAACTCCTGACCTTGTGTGATCCACTCACCTCAGCCTCCTAAAGTGCTGGGATTACAGGCATGAGCCACTGAGCTTGGCTGTGTGCATCTCATTTCATGTAAAACCTACATCAACAGATATAAACAAACATTAAAATCTAGTTCCTGTTAGCATACTGATGAATTGAGAAGGTAATGTACTAATGTGTGAACTTTGCTTTGAAATGAACCAAAAAATAAGATGGATGGATGAAGGGATACAGGGATGCATAGGTGGATAGATATTTTATGAAAATAGTATAGTAATCTATGAATTTAATAAGACTATAGTAATTTAAAGACACCTACCACATAAATTGTGATAGATGGACACTCACTTTAAATTTCTTTCAATGTTGCTTTATATCTTAAATTTTTCTTAAATAAAATATCGAAGTTAGAGAGAGTCATCTCAAATTCTATGTTCTGTTTGAAGCCTTCCTTTGAAGTTCCTGCTTGTTTCCCTAAAATCCTGTCCTGTGCATTCACTCAACGGTCCAAAATTTAGACACTCTTGGTGCATAGCATATGCCAGTCTGTTATGCATCTTTGTGTTTTTCTGCTATCTTCAAGAGAATGCAAATCACCTAAAGAAAAAGATGATATGATTTTTCACTTCCTTTTTCTAGCGCATAGCATACAATGTCCCCTAGATTCTTTATGAGTGTATTAATATTAATAAGAAGCTTTATTCTACCCTAGAACTAGACAGTTATTATTAATTCATAACTTAAGAAGAGATACACTGTGTGCTTGTTTCAAAATGTCACATGTACCTCATAAATATGTACTACTATTATACATTCATAATAATTGAAAATAAAAATAAATAATACTTTTTTAAAAGTTCACCATTTAATTTAAAATATCATCACAATTTTCATAATACTTTTAAGGTTGGAGGCAAAGTAAAACATTTGTTATCTCCATGTAATTTTAGAAAAAAAAATATGATCTCAACATTTGAGACCAAAAGTATACTTTGTTGGGTGGAAGACAATGAAGCACTGAAAACATAGAGCCAATTTGCTCTGATCTCTATGTGGCCCCTAAAACTTTGGGAAGACTGGAGCTAATACAAATGGGAATTTCTCCTTTGGGCTCCAATTAAATCTAGTCATCCAACTAAAATTCAGACGCTTTCAACTTTTCCATAATCTGAGAACCAAGTTGTATTTTTCCATGTAGTGAAAAGCTCATCCTGACTCACTGAGAACATTGCCAATTGAATAGTCCTCTGAAATTATACAAAAACAAAAGAAATCTACAGAAAGAGCAGGACACAGACATACTGTCCCAGCAGAACTAAGAATCACAATTTGTAACTTTACTGACAAACGCAAAACCCAGGAGGCTATTTACACAGGACAGTACTCTGTAAGCAGTTCTCAGATCTGTTTCATGCTTTCGATTCATTTATTTTTTTTTTCTGAAAATAACATACACTGGTGCTATTTCTGTATTCATTCACTTTGCCCTGTATTACAACAGTTTTTCCTAAGGCTTTATTTTCTTTATCTTGTTTGTTTCTCAGTGATTCTGTCAGTTTTGCAATAATGTGTATGCTTTTGAGGTTTTCTCTTCCTTTTTTTGAGAGAGAGTCTCACTCTGTTGCCCAGGCTGGTTGGAGTGCAGTGATGTGATCTCAGCTCACTGCAACCTCTGCCTCCTGGGTTCAAGTGACTCTCATGCCTCAGCCTCTTGAATAGCTGGGACTGCAGGTGCACACTACCACATCTGGCTAGTTTTTGTATTTTTAGTAGAGACAGGGTTTCACCTTGTTGGACAGACTGATCTCAAACTTCTGACCTCAGATGATCTACCTGCTTTGGCCTCCCAAAGTGCTGGGATTACAAGTGTGAGCCACTGCACCTGCCCTGAGCTTAATATGAAAACCTTCAGAAGGTATTTCACTTTTTTCAATTATGCCCCTTTCCATTAAAGATCATACTTATTAGCCTTTATCTCTGAACATTATCAAAGACACAAGATCCTGTTTTGCAATTTCATATTTAAGGATATTTTTCCCAAATGACTGATATGGTGGAAACATCAACCTACTCATCAATTGCAAGATTTATTTGTTAAACCTCAAATAATGATTTCCTTACATATTATTCACATTATTAACTGAGGGCTGTTGATATTGTGTATTATCTTCTAGGAAAATTTTAGTGAGTCTATAATTTAGAAAGGAAAAAGAAAAAAGAGATCTACTTCTGCCAATTAATTTTTGAAGTGCATCTTTAAATACAAAGTTGAAAGCATGATTTTTCTGTTCATCCTTTGTCTCTCTTTTTAGCCAGTACAATCAAGAGTCTTGGAAGTGAAAAAAATACCTATTTAATACTATCTGGTTATTTTTGTGTTGAACTAGTCATCTTCAAGCTAATTGATTTTGTTGTACCATGATTATCCACCACCCTATATGAGGAGCTCTTCATTGTGCTAGAACAAAGCCTGGTCATGAGTCTTCTCTTTCCACTGAAGATCCAGTAACTGAACATGAATTGTGGCTCTATTACATTTGTGCATGCCAATGTTTCTCTCCAAACAATGAAAGACAAACTCCAGTCTCCAGGCTTGACACTGTAACTGCCCAATGGGTTTCCTTTGCCAGCTGCCTAGACAGAGCCGATTTCTAAAGACAGGGGAATTGCAATGGAGAAAGAGTAATTCACACAGAGTTGACTGTGCAGGAGACTGGAGTTTTATTGTTACTCAAATTAGTCTCCCCTAGCATTCAGGTATCAGAGTTTTTAAAGATAATTTGGTGGTTAGAAGCTTGGGAAGTGAAGAATGCTCATTGGTCAGGTTAGAGATGGAATCATAAGGGGTTAAAGTGAGGCTTTTTTTGTTGTCTTCTGTTCCTGAAAGAGGTTGCATGGCTCCTAAACTATAATATCTAATCTTGTAGGTAATTGGTTAGTCCTGCAAAGGCATACTGGTCCCCCGGCAAGAAGGGGGTCTTTTTGGAAAAGGGCTATTATCAATTTTGTTTCAGAGTCAAACCATGAATTGAATTCCCTCCCAAAGTTAGTTCAGCCTATGCCCAGGAATGAACAAGGACAGCTTAAAGGTTAGAAGCAAGATGGAGCCAGTTAGGTCTGATCTCTTTCACTGTCATAATTTTCTCAGTTATAATTCTGCAAAGGCAATTTTCACACCTTTTCCATTATTTGTCCACACCTGGTGACAACCAAACACCAAGTTCTACCTTAGAAGCTCTGAAAGTCATTCTTACCTCTCTGCAAAAATTGATTTTTTGACATCAATGCTAGTTTACTCTTCTGGTCTCTGTGTCTCCCCCAGTCACTCCAATTTTATCTGATTGTAGGAAATTGACCTTGATTTCTTTTCTTCCTATTTACACACACACACACACACACACACACACACACACACACACACACACTTTGTCTCCAGGAAATAGCAAAAAGTGTCCCCTTTATTTAGTAACCCGTTTATATGCCCAACCTCCAAGCATGTTTCCAGACATGGCATCCTCTGCCCATAGCAATTTTTGCCAGCTCCTAATCCTGCTTACTCCTTCCTTTTCTAGCAAGAGAAAGTACCATATTTATGAAGTATATACCTCATAGAACATTGCTATTCATTGGCCAAATCTTATTATAAGTCCACAATAATAATACCAACTCTCATTATTGAATACTTACGTGCCAGCCACTACACTAGAAGTTTTACATGTAATTAACTTATTTAGTTAAGTAAATAAATTACATATAATTAACTTATTTGATTAACTTTACATGTAATTAATCCCTATCATGGGATTTCCTATCTTTGTTTTTCTCATTTTATAGTTGAGTACATTGTGTTTTACAGAGGAGACATGGCTTTCTCAAAATCACAGAACTAAGGAAAGTTGTTTGCTTTTAACGTTTGAGTTCTTCGACTGTCTTTGATGTGAACTTCCTGCATAAAATGTGCCTGATGACAGGACTTCCAATGTCTTTGTGAACTAATTACTTAATCTGTAACTACTTGTAGCTAACTTAATTTATTAGCTGCTCATGAACAAAGACACTGAAGTTTTTTGGGGAAAAAAGTGCACTCTTTGTGGGTACGATCATTGCAGTTACCTATCTAAATAATTCAAGAAAGATCCCAACTGAACTGAAAATTTTGAGTTCACTCTTCATTTCTGTTTTTGTCATTATTTGGGTTTAATGCTGCAAGGTTTGGGGCATGTCTACTTTACTGAAATATTATAGATCGACTCAATCAAGCTTCAGAGACTGTATAATTTCCAGAAAAATGAGATTTCCCCCATCTTCATTGATCCAAATAAAGCCTCTTTTTGAACTTTTCTTATTCTTCTCTAATTGGCTACCTTTAGTTAATAACTTCACTGTCTTAGAAGAGTGGATAATTCAGTAATATTCAAAACATTATGTTGGTTTTATCTTTATCATAAAGATAGCTATGTGTCCATGGCAACTCTAGACTGCCTCTTTGACTAGATTTTCCATGATGATTTATGTAGAAGAGAAGATCACATTATTATTATTTTTTAAATTTCACTTTGGATTCATCTAGTATTTTTAACCAGTCCTCATTTATATATGATCAACATAAGACAACCTCACTTTCCTCTCATAGGCATGCAATATTAATGTGGCTTTGACACCTAAAAATCTATATAATAACCTATGACGACTTTATATACTTTTAGTTATGGTATTTTGAAAACATTGCGTTATATTAGGTCAAAGTAAACTACCACCTGGACACGTCATTAAACTGTTGTGTAGAAAATTGTGCTATTTTTGTGTTTAACTGTTCTTTAGAAGTTGTATATATTAATAAATTAGACATAAGCTTATTTCTTTAGCAGCATTTATATTTATACAGTGAAAAGAAATGCATTTATCTATAGACTAAGTCTCTTTGAAGATTGAAAAATGCAGAGGTAGTATTCTGAATGGGATTTGGGAATTCAAATCTTGGAAATTACTAATAGCTAACTTTACACTTTTTAAGTAAAAATGCCATGTAAGGTTTGGAGTCTTAAAAATCCCCACAATTTAGCATGGTAAGAGTTTTTGAGGGATAGAAGTGTGAGAATACTTAAAATATTTTTAAGGGAAAGATATTTAAATCTATAGCCTAATGTTTTTATCTAATAATTAGAGGAACAAACATTTTAACTGTAAATATTGAGCCAACTGGAACCATGCAGAATGCAAATAGGCATCTTTTTTTTTTTTACACTGGTGAAGCAAAACACTGGTTTAATAGCATTGAAATAGATGTACAATGAAACAAGCAAAAAATAATAAATAGCTGGTCAAGATGTTTATGCCTCAAATTCTGAGATGGGCATTACCAGGAAGAAGCGTTGCTAGGGAATTGAAATGTTCTGCTTCTCTAAATGACTCCATTTCTGCTTGTTCAGCTGAGAAGCATTATATTTTATTATGTAATACCCAATTCAGATAGCAGAGACGGGGGATATTGTGGGAATCACATGCAATTTAAGGCTGGAATACCTTGCTTAACTCTGGCTGCCTGCTGTTTTACATCTATGTAACTAACACTGACCACTTCCCTGAAAACAGTTTCCCATTACTCTTTTCTAAAGAGTAGATACATAATATATTTCCCACATATATCACATGTTTGAGGGACAAAACATGTGGAAACAAATTTTGTGAACTATGAAGTACTCCACATTTTGCATACAAAAATATCCTGCATACACGTTGAGGTTACCAGGAAGAAACATTTTTGCTCCTTGAGAATAAAATCTACAGAGGGAAGATAAGCTTATGTCTTAATAATAATGTTTTGGACACATAGAAAAGTTCAAGTCCAGCTTCACTTTTTTCAGAAATTAGGTGGGGGTCATGATATTTTCCCAGAAAATGTTCCATACATGTACATTTGCTGTGGTCAGAGTGATGACATGAGACTTTCTAAATACACAGCTCATGCAGTGTACAGCTGGGGTAATTGGCCATTTATCTCATTGCATAATGCAAAGTGCTCAGATGTAAACCCGTTATTATCCAAAAGGCATCATTGCTACTGAAGCCCCATAAAGAATTCACTCAGAGAGCAAAAACAGTCTTATCTTAATAGTGTGTACATAACATAGCCTACAGACAGGCTTCAGATTACCCCATGAAATCCCTACAAATTAAGAAAGAAGCATTCAGAATTACATAGTGAAAAGTTTCCTTATGGAAACCAAGATTTGTAGGCTTTGACTTCTACCGTAATGTGGAGGGGCATGGAGTTTGTGGGCGTGGGTGGGGTTGAGCAAAAATGACAGCCTGAGACTAGGATTCTGTAGACACGGGTTCCTTGAGACATTTTTTAAGAAAGTAAGCTCAGTTTGCTTTCAAAATAGAAAGTTACTATCAACCACCCATTTATCAAAATCTGACAACTTGTTGAAATACTACCTTTCCTGGTGAGAACACCTCTCTGCATAAGAAATTGGAGAGTTTTCCCCACTTATATAAAAATGGCACCCCCTTTGGTTGTCCCAACATAGTGTCTTTCCCATTTGGTAAACATGGTAATAGATTGTATTAGTTATTGATTATTGCAGAACAAATTATTCCAAAAGGTAGTGGCTTAGAATAACACACGTGTGTCATCTCACAGGAGATATGGTCAGGAATCTGGGCATAGTTTAGCTAGGTTCTTTGACCTTAGTCTTGTTAAGGCTTAACAGGGAAAGAATCCACTTTCAGTTCATGTGATTGCTAGCAGGATTTGATTTCTTATAGGTTGGTGGGTTAATGGATAGGTTGGTGGGCTTGATGACAGTTGAACAGAGGTTTCTGTTTGTTCTTTGCTGTGCTAGCTTCCAACACATGACAGCTTGCATCATCCAAGTGTTCAAGTCAAAAAAGTAGTAGACACTGCCTGCTACTAAGAAGGTGGCCACATGCCTTTCTGAACCAATCATAGAAGTGAGATCTCATCATTTTTGTAGTATTCCATTTATTAGAAAGAAGTCTTTAGGTCCCATCCACACACAAAGAGGAAATTATAACAAGGGTGTGGCTATTCAGGATGTGGGGTTATTAGGAGCTCTCTCAGAAACAGCTGAGCCCATAAACCTGCCACATGGGAATGAAAAGATATTCAAAGAGATAATGAATCCTAGGCCTTGAACACACTTCTGGGTAGAGAATAACCAATGAATCAGTATACCGAACCTCAGTGTTTCAGCGTAGGTTATAAGCAAAGTTATTTTTAAAATACTGGAAAATTATTTCCACTGCTTTTCTTTTCCCCTCACATGATTGTAACACTCTGCATTGCAATCAAATTTACTTAGACAAGGGGTCAAACTCATCTTTCTTTTTTTCTTTTTCTTTTTGTTTGAGACAGTCATTCTGTTGCCCAGGCTGAAATGCAGTGGTGTAATCTCGGCTCAGTGCAACTTCTGCCTCCCAGGTTCAAGCGATTCTCCTGCTTCAGCCTCCCAAGCAGCTGGGACTACAGGCACACACCACCACACCCAGCTAATTTTTGTATTTTTTTGGTAGAGATGGGGTTTTACTATGTTGGCCAGGCTGATCTTGAACTCTTGGCCTCAGTTAATCCGCCTGCCTCGGCCTCTCAAAGTGCTGGGATTACAAGTGTGAGCCATTGACTCATCTTTCTTAAAATATAGATCTAGGTTAATTCAGTTGGCTGACCAAGGCTGTAGTGTTGAATATTAAAATTGTTTCCAGTTTTGAGATAATATATTTGTATTTGTAATCTATTGCTGCGTTAAAATATCCCCCCAAAACTTAGCAACATAATTATTAACATCACAAGTTCTGTGTGTCAGGGATCCAGGAGCAGATGAGCTGAGTCCTCTGGCATAGAGACTCCTATAGAGTTGCAAAATGTCATCCAGGTCTGGGGTTTTGTGTGAAAAATTGCCTGGGTAAGACTGCTTCCAGTGCACTGACGTCACTTTTTGCTAGTCTCAGGTCTTTGTTAGCTGTTCTTTTATATGTGGTCTTCATCATAGGACATCTCCAATGGTTGCAAACGGTATCCCTCAGAGGAAGCAAGTGAGAGTTGACACACAAGATGAAATTATAATCTCAGTAGTGGTGGCCCATTATTTTGCTGTATTCTATTAGAAGTAACTTCCTTGGTGCAATCCAAGCTGAAGGGAAGGAGCTGCATTAGGGTGTAAATATCACAGGAGAAAATAATTTAGTGACCTTCATAGATGCTACCTATTGCAACAACTAATGCATATTTCTTTCTTGGGGGAGGTCAGAGTTATGTATGTAAATGGGGTACAAGTGCAATTACATGTATAGATTGTATAATGGTCAAGTCAGAACTTTTTGGGTATCCATCACCTGAGTAATGAACATTGTACCCATTAAGTAATTTATCATCATTCATATCCCTTCCACTCACTCACTCTTAGGAGTCTCCACTGTCTACCATTCTCATCTCTACATTCACATGTACCCATTTTTTAGCACCCACTTATGAGTGAGAACATGTGTTATTTGTCTTTCTGTGTCTGGCTTGTTTCACTTCAGATAATAACCTCCATGACCCTATTTCCATCCATGTTAATGCAAAAGACATAGTTTCATTGTTTTTATGGCTGAATAGTATTCCATTCTGTATATATACCAAATTTTCTTTATCATATATTTGTAAATATTTATGTATGTATGTGATTGTTGTATTAGTCTGTTCTCATGCTGCTAATAAAGACATACATGAGACTAGGTAATTTATAAAGGAAAGAGGTTTAATGGACTCACAGTTCCACATGGCTGCAGGGGTCTCAAAAAATGGCAGAAGGTAAATGAGAAGCGAAGTCATGCCTTACATGGCAGCAGGCAAGAGAGTGCAGGAGAACTCCCATTTATAAAACCATCAGATCTCATGAGACTTACTCACTACCATGAGAACAGTAGAGGGAAAACCACCTCCATGATTCAGTTATCTCCACCTGGCCCTGCCCTTGATATGCGGGGATGATTATAATTCAAAGTGAGATTTGGTGGGGACAGGAGCAAACCTGTTGTTTGGAGACGAAAGCAGACAAATTGTGTGTGTGTGTGTGTGTGTGTGTGTGTGTGTGTGTCTGTGTGTTTAATATGAATTGACGTCATAGGTTGCCAATCCATGATTCATTTAATCCCCTTCCTTAATGTCACCAATATTTTCATTTAGTGTCCACCACTTATCCACATTGGCCATGTATCTCAATGGAGGTTGAAACTGCCCCTAATGCTGTGCTGCACCTCAGTTGGCTTAAACCAATCAACAAATGGAGGACATGTGACCCAAGTGGTCCAATTGCAGCTAATATTGGGACTGTAGTTGATCATGCTTAGGTAGGAGCATTTCTCTTCTATGAACACAGTAGTATGTGGGTGTGATGGCTGGTATGCAACAGCCACTTTGACACTACGAAAGGGTGTAGGCTGAAAATGCAGCCAACTCCCTGCAAAAGGCAAGACCAAAGGGATCTCAGAAAAAAAATGGAAGAGGAGTTGCTGGTTACACCAACCCTAAAAAATGCCCTACATCTGAATTTCAGCTACATTTACCAACACACATCACTCTTTTTCAAGCGAGTTTGAGTACCTTTTTTCCATATTTCTTGCTAATCAAAATTGTCTAACTAAGGAATTATGTCTCAAAGAGTGGTCTACCATAATTTACACATCTAAAATGTTGAGTTGGTTGAACCAATGATAAAGACAGAAACAATGAGAATTCCACTATTCTGGGATGTTAAGTTGATTATCATTAGCGAGTAGTTACAAAACACTAAATTACCACTAGTGGCCAGGCGCCGTGGCTCATGCTTGCAATCCCAGCACTATGGGAGGCCAAGGCAAGTGGATCACCTGAGATTAGAAGTTCAAGACCAACCTGGCCAACATGGTGAAATCTTGTCTCTACTAAGAACACAGAAAATTAGCCGGGAGTGGTGGCAGGCATCTTGAATCCCAACTACTTGGGAGGCTGAGGCAGGAGAATTGCTTGAACCTGGGAGGCCGAGGTTACCATGAACTATCACGCCATCACACTCCAGAATGGGCAATAAAAGTGAAATTCCATCTCAAAAAAAAAAATCACCAGTTATTTCTTGGGATGCAGTTTCTGTACCTATCAAGGTTTAGGGCAGTTGGGAGGGAAAATATAGGGTGTTGGAGTGAATTAGCTACTTCCTGAAGTTCTCAGTAAGCCTAAAAGCAAGAGATAGAATTTTCCTAAATTTGGGCCATGTAAAATCAGAGAGGTGGGAAATACAGATTTTGTAAGAGAAGCCCTTTATGCCTAAAGAATATAATTCAAAGTGTCTTGAAAGATCCAAAGTCTCTATCGACCCCGAGCTACAGTCTGTGCAGTAGACACCCTCTTCTGCACCCCCTTCTGTTCTGCCCATCTGTTCTCAGTCTTTCCTGAATTAGAAAGCAGCAACTCTATTCTTCAAGCTACTGAGGCCAAAAATAGATGGAGTCATCCACATCTCATTTATTCCTTACACATTCTTCAGCCAGAGTCAAAACCAATCCAAACCCTTACCCCTTTGCCCCACTTTCTCCATCCCAACCTGGTCCAAGTCCTTATCACTTCTCCTTCAGGTCTTGGAGGCAACCTGCCAACCAGCAGCCTATTCACAACTCAGCAGCCAGGTGGGTTCTCTGCAAATGTAGGTCATGGGGTTGTGTCACTTCTCTGCTCAAATCTTTTGAATGGTTTCCCATCTTGCTCAAAATAAAAGTTAAATTGCTAGCAATGGCCTAAAGGTCCTACTTGACATGGAATTCTGTTACCTTTCTGGTCTTATCCCCAATTCCTTATGTTGCTCATTCTAGTCCAGCCATAAAAATCTCCCGTGGTCTTTTGTAAAGTCATTAATTATATATAGGCTCCTGTTCTATGCATTTGCACTTGCTAATTGTTCTACCTGGGGTGCCATTTCCCAGATATCTGCATGGTTCCCCCATTGGACATGCATGGTAAACTGTGCCCCAATTTGTTTCAGGCCAATATTTAAATGTCATCTAATTCAAAAGATCTTTCTTGGGTCCTTCTTTTAAAGTAGCAACTTATTCCCCATCACTGTCTAACTATGCCATTTTACCCTATGTCATTTTTCTCTTTATTGTCTCTAGATAGACGATATATCTGTTGATATGGTTTGGCTGTGTCCCCACCCAAATGTCATCCTGAATTGTAGTTCCCATAATCCTCACGTGACCTGGTGGGAGACAATTGGATCTTGGGTGCAGTTACCTCCAAGCGGTTGTCCTGACAGTGAAAATTCTCACAAGATCTGATGGTTTTATAAGGGGCTTTAGCCCCTTTTACTTGGCACTTCTCCTTGCCGCTGCCATGTGAAGAAGGGTGTGTTTGCTTCCCCTTCTGCCATGATGGTAAGTTTCCTGAAGCTTCCCTATTCCTGCAGAACTGTGAGTCAATTAAACCTCTTTCCTTTATACATTACCCAGTCTTGATTATTTTTTGATGGCAGTGTGAGAACTGACTAATACATCTATTCATTTGTTTTCAAATGTCTGATTTCCCCCAGTGGAATGAGTGACCTTATGACAAGGACTGCATCTTATTCCATCCTATTTCTCCAGCACATAGAATAGTGCTTTTGGTATAGTTGGTACTGAAAAAAAATTTTTTTAATAAGAAGAATGTAAAGAAATATTTTATAAATCTCAGGACCCACTCCCCCAAACATCTTACACAAAGAGGAAGGTCATTGCAGCATCTTCTTCCAAATGAATAGCTCTTACAATGTGTGCCAACCAGATTCCATGGAGAGGTAAATGTCCTCAGGCACCTGGGAAGGACAGCCTCCACAGGACATTCACAAGTAAATCCTTTGTGAGCCTCCCAGAAACAAGGACATGCCAATCATAACTTCAGTCTACAATCCATCAAAGTCTAGCTCGTAAGACTCCACACTGTTAATGTCCATTACAAGTTTATCCCCCCAGGTGCAAAGTCAAGAGTTTTTCCTCCATTTTGCAGAGATAGCTACATAATTGACTCTTCCTTTACAACCTTTTCTCTTCAAATATTCACTTTCTCATATGAAAAATGCAGTATTTGTCTAACCACCTACCTGCCCCTCTTCCTCCATGCCTCCCCACATTTAAGGAAATGTATAAATACTAAACCTCCTGAAAACCTCTTTGGAAAAAGAGTCAAAGATGTGTCTGTGGCTTGTGTTTTCCCCAGACATGCCCTAAAATGGCGGAATAAGTCCCAAAGTTTGAGAATTATGTCTGTCACTCATGTTAGTCGTCAGCAGCAGAAGCAGGTGTTGATGACTTTAATAGAGAAAATGTTGGCAGAAAAGACAAATCTGTCCCCATTTACCAGTGCATGCTCAACTTAGTACAGGTTATAACACAGGAGTGGGGATGTTTAAAGCTCTGTAGGTGATTTGAGTAACAGCTGAGTTTGAGAACCACTGTGAAATGTTCTCTATCTATCTGCCAAGGAATATGACCAAGTTCTTTGTGATGTAGGAGGCTAGATAAAGAACTAGGGTCAGGGAAGAGTATTCCACCTGAGAATATCACTTCAAGTTGTCCAGAGTCCAAAGCCAACATTAATATTGGCCATGATTCAACAGAATGATTGGGGCATTGAGTAGTCTAGGCACACCCACAAAGAATTGCATCTAGGAGATGGAGATTCTCAGACTCAACAACTATGATGAGATCTCCTCTATTTTCAGCCCTTAGGATGAAGTGAAATCTGCTACAAACTTAAGGAAATTGTGTCACAAGGGATGCTCAGGCCTTGCCAACACCCATTGTTATCAGTTCAAGATTTAAGGTAGTCATCTCTTTATTCTTTCCACATCTAGTGTCCCATACTTTCAGTCTTGCTTCCCAATATCCGCTTTCTAAAGGGACATGCAATTTGCAATTCTCTTGTTTCTTCTTCACTTTGGCCTACACAAAGACCTAAATGCCCACTTACAGTGTATGGCATTGACCTTGTCACCCAACATTTACCAACATTGTGGCCTACACAAAGACCTAAATGCCCACTTACAGTGTATGGCATTGACCTTGTCACCCAACATTTACCAACATTGTTCATTACCTTTATTTCGTTTTATTCCAATTATGAAAAAAATTAAAATTGTTTTGGCTTTTCTTTTCATGAATAGTTGAGATAGTGAACAACTGATAGATTTATTGTCTTTTTCTTACCTTTTGACCCCAGTTTTGTTAAGGTTTTTTTTTTTTTTTTTTTTTTTTTTGCTATGAAATTTCTAAAGCCTTCTTTCTTTTTTTCTTTCCTTTTAGTTTTTTTAGAGACAAGGTCTCACTGTGCTGCCCAGGCTGTTCTCAAATTCTTGGCCTCAAGCAATCCTCCTGCTTGACCTCCCAAAGGCCTGCAATGATAGGCTTGATCAAAGTAGATCGAGCCTGGCCAAAGTAGAGCCCTCTTTCTATCAGCCAAAGTGGGGAATTGTTATGGAGCCAGAGCACCTGGTCACTGTTATGTAATGGTTTGTCTGTCTTATGAGACACAAGACTAGCAAAAATATGTGGCCTCTTTGCATTGCCTGAATAATAAGCAAGCCAGCTATTTGAGGCCCTTTTGCTGTAAGTGACTCCCAAGATTTATTTGGAAATTTGGAATTTTACTTGCCTGAGTAAAGGCCTAAATGCATTTCCCTTAATATGAGCTGGCACTCACTTTTTCATAGCAAAACCTATGAAAAGATTCACATCAGTTGCTTTTGGAAGAGTCACCCTCGTATTCTCTGGAGGGCCTTGGTGGAAGGCCAGTGTCAGCCTGTTTGTCATTTGCACAGCCATCAATATTCAGTGAGCCATACTATTGGAAGGATTGGAGACACTTCAGATAATTAAGATTTCTCATCTTCAGAGGGAAGGCTGAAAGCACATATATTTTGTTGGAGAGTAACAACTGATACAGGGCAAATACAACAATTTGACCAGTCTGTCTGTAGAAAATTTTTAAAAAACCCATGTATGATCTAAACTCATGGTAACCAACCTATGTTCCATAGATACAGGCTATTTTGTAATTAAAATGTCGTTGGAACACAGCTATGCCCACCCGCTTATAGAGACTGTGGTTAGCTGTTTTTCCACTACAATGGCAGATGCCAGTAGGTGATCCAGAAACTCTATCATACACAAAGCTAAAATTATCTACTACCTGGCCCTTTATAGAAAAAGTTTGCCAACCCCTTGTCTAGATGAGAAAGAGAAGAGCTAAGTATAATGTCAGCAAACACTAAGGCAGAATTGTATGTTGCAAACATTTGTGCTGGTTCTCATTTTGCATTGAGATTTGCTTATGGATTACGTTGGGTATAGTACATTGGTAATTTTATATAGTTTACAAATCCATAAATTTATAAACTATTTTATATAGTTTATTAACCTATACATCTTCACAATAATGGGTTCTTGCTATGGTTTTATGACCAAGAAAGTTTATTCTAAACATGGGATTAGATAATATTAGTGTGCACTCTTTTATGGTTGCATTGGATTATTATTTTCTTTCTTTCTTTGAAATAGGAAGAAATACTTTAGACATGAAAAATATACATAGATGATCTTTATATCAAAGGGTCACCAGCATTATAAAATGTGCTAAGAAGGTTTTACACAGTTTATATTTTTGAAAGAGTTTATAAAGTTAAGGTATTCTTTTTTTTGAAATTTTATTAAGATTCACCTATAAAACTGACCAGACATGGTGCTTTTTTGAAGGGACAGAGCATAATTTTGACTGCTAATTCAACACAATGCAGTCCCGGGTCACAGTTACCAAAGTAGGCAAAGAATTGTCTATATCTATAGAACATTATGCGATGTGAAGAGAGAAAATAATAATGGAATGTCTGAGGTGCATTAGAGGTGGAAGAAACACATCCTATACATACTCTTACGTTTCCAGTTCAATCTTGTATGCTATGTTGCTGTTAACCGTGAGGAAGCTGTATTGGAGTTTCACTGTTGGCCTCAAAAGTTTAAACTCACAGTATTGATTCTGAACAGTCCTTGTTTCTCTTAGCAAAGTCAATTAATTATTTGGACCAGAATTTTTTCAGAGGGCAATGGATGGGTAAACAAAACCACACCTCTAAGTTTAAACCTTTCTGACACAACTAAAAACAACACCATTTTTTAATTCTCAAAAGGATGCCGATGGGTATAATAAGCTGTATGTCACATGGGTGCCCAAGGATTGGATTGTTTCTAGCGTTATTTTCACATACTAATAGGAAAAAGAAAAGTGTCTTTAATGTTTATCTTGCCTAAATTCATGTTTGCAGTCAGAAATTTCACATTGTAGAGTTGATTGATGATGAATAGGTCGGTTCCCTATTCAAGAAATTTCAGGCTAGGTGGTTAGTTGCTAAGTGAATGATATTTTGTGAGTAAACTTTCTACATTAATTAGCTGGCTAGTAGTTTTATAATTTTGCTATTTTTAGGTTTTCTTTGTACAAAAAGTTCATGAGTAGGACACAGATTTGTTGTATATCATTTTACAGAAGGCGAAAGGTAAACATCGTTAAGTAGAGTGTCTGCTATCAGTTAACAAAAGAGCGGCAATCCACTCCTGATTCCAGAAATATCAGACTTCTTCCTAAACCACAGACCATTAGAAAATTACCTTCCTTAGAATGTAGTGTTTCCTTAAATATAATACGATATTAAAAAAAACACTTTGAATATTTTCCTGAGACATCCAAAAAAAAAAATCTCCTGAACTTAGGAACCCTTCACAGAAATAATCACCTATCTAATGAGGTTTGCTACATAATTTATATATTTATATGCATTCTCTTTCACTCCTTGGCCTTCAAATACACATTTGTTGTATTGTTGTTAGTCTTAGGGTCAGGAAGCAATAGGTAACAAGGAAATGAAAGATGAGTTTGCATTTGAAATTCTGCAAGGTCGATCATACTCTAATAGCTACCTTCATTGTAATGAATATATCATAGGGGCGATCACTGAAGAGGAGGTAGCATTTAGTTATATGGAAATCACAGAAATCCCTGTCTACTGCTTCAACCAGGGAGACTCAGTCTATAGAAGAAGCTTTTCAAAAAGTCAATGCTTATTGTAGTACGTGGTGCTTGCTCAACCTCTCCTAGAGACACTGCCCTTTGGTCTAATGAAACCTTGTATTTTATCTGTTGTCCCTTTCCTCAAAGACTATCAGTAACAAATCATGAGGACAGTCCTATTGCTCCATTTAAACTTGCACAATATAATAAAACTGTTTTCCTGGGAGACACCCTGCACTGGATATTGGATATATAAATATACCATGCTCCAAAAGATTCAGACTTTGGATAATTGTGTCCTATCCCAGAAGTTAAAACAATGGTATCTCATTACAGAATCAGCTGTGACTATAACGTGGCTTATTTAAAGGGGGTCACTTATTCTTTGCATTTAACACAGCGGCTCCTCAAGGTCAGAGGCAAAAAGCCTGCTTCCTATGAAGCGACACCATTGTATAAAATTTAGAAAGCTTCCAATTTGTAACTCACCTTGTTCATAGTCACATATAGATTAAGCAGACTTTGCTATTTGTGACCCTAGTCCCTCCTCCATCCTGACAGTATTTTAAAGTCGGCTTCTGAAGCAAATGATCTGGGTTTAGATTTGAAAAATTGCATCTTCATCCGAGATTTTACAGGAATTCATGGCAAGGTCACCAGCCCTCAATTCTTCCTGGAACAATGCTGTTTAGCAATTTTGGTCCCAAAAGCTTATTTCTTAAATCATTCAAAATATTAAAATTGTACTTTTGCTCCTAAGATTTAAATTCTGGGAAGTGTATCAGGAGTCAGTGGGTCATAGTCACTTGCAATTGCTAAATGATTTTATTTGAGAGTAAATCTGATAGCTTTGAGACAGTGTATAAATTGAAATCCAGAGAAGAGACTTTGTACAGAAAAGCAACTATTTCCAAGAAACTGTGCCTGGGATGATAAAATTGGTATCACCTGGTCAAAGGATATTAGAACAACTTGTCAATAAGGAGAATGTCTTTCTTTCCTTTCTTCTTCATGGGCTGCTTTAGAAATAGTTTCAGTTTAAGAATCAATTAGGTCTATTGCATCAGTCCATTTTTCATGCTGCTGTTAAAGAGTACCCAAGACTGGGTAAATTATAAAGAAAAAGAGGTTTAATGGACTCAAAGTACCACATGGCTAGGGAGGACTCAGAATCATGGCAGAAGGTGAATGAGGAGCAAACTCACATCTTACATGGCTGCAGGCAAGAGAGAATGAGAACCAAGTGAAAACTATCAGATCTCATGACACTTATTCACTACCACAAGAGCAGTATGGGGGAAATTTCCCCCATGATTCAATTCTCTCCCACCAGGTTCCTCCCACAACATGTGGGAATATGGTAGCAATAACTCAAGATGAGATTTGGGTAGGGGCACAGCCAAACCATATCACCAATGTCTGCTCACCCCCATATTTAAATTTTGCTGTATCCAAATATCCCCCTTTTTTTACTGGGTTCAAGCCAAATGTCACTTCATTCACCAAAATGCCCTGCTTTTCTTTTAGAGGTAATCTATTTTAAATACACGCATGTGTATGTTTATCGCAGTGCTATTCACAATTGACATCGAGTCAACCCACGTTCCCATCACTGACAGATTAGATAAAGAAAATGTGGTACATATGGACCATGGAATACTACACAGTCATAAAAAAGAGCAACATCATGTTCTATGTAGCAACATGGTTGTAGCTAAAGGTAATTATCCTAATTAACATAGGAATGGAAAACCAAATGCCACAGGTTTTCATTGATAAGTGGAAAGTAAACATTGGACACTCATGGGCATAAAGATGGGAACAGTAGACACTGGTAGCTACTAAAGCAGAAAGGGATGGAGAGCTCAAGAGTTAAAAAACTAACTGTTGGGTACTCTGCTCAATACCTGAGTGACAAGATCAATTGTACCCTAAACCTCAACATCATACAATATACCCAGGTAGCAAATCTGCACATGTGTGCCCTGAATCAAAAATAAAAGTTAAAGATACTTTAAAAAAGTAACCTTTTTTTCTCTAAAACCCAGTAAACTGGTTTTTTTTCTAAATTACATGCTTCATATTTTCCTTGTATTACGTCTATTCGTGTGTTTGCTTTTTAACCTTAATTATACTATCAAATTCTGTTTTTCACTCTAGAGATCCCAGGATAGAGTACTGCATGTAATAGGTACAAAGACAAATATCTGCTTAATGAATTAATAATTTGCCTCAATGGATCCTCAAATATAAATTTGGATCAACCAATAATTATCACCAAGTTTCTCAAATATTATCAGGCCATATAAATAATTGAAGAAGTCTACATCACAAAGAATTCCTGCTATAATTATGCAAGGCCTCTCCCCCCAGTGATGAAATTACATACTTCAGATCAACCCCACAGAAACTCAAACATTAGCAAATTCATGAGATGTGTTTCTGTTGCCACCCCAGCACTCAAATTTAGCTGCATCAATATGGTCTTTGCTTGACTCATGATGCCATCACATTATCCCATTTACAAGTTTGGCCATTCTTGATATAGTTTGCAAAATACTTGTGAAGTATAGGCTGCTTTCATGCAAAAGGTATTAATAAGAGCAGAAGTCTTCATCTAAGACAACCAATTATCCTTAAGACTAAAAGCATAAGCAAACAGTTAATGAATTTGCTGTTTTTCCATTCTTTGGAACTTTATGTGATCTCTAGTTAAAGATACTGTAATTAAGGGGAAACAATGAATAACAAACTTTCAGTATTTTTTTTCTTTTTCTTTCTTTTCTTTATCTTCTTTCCCTAGAGTCAACCAAATATAAGGAAGGAAGGAAGGAAGGAAGGAAGGAAGGAAGGAAGGAAGGAAGGAAGGAAGGAAGG
>NW_022436957.1:2408400-2534420 GCF_009761245.1 Sapajus apella
GGGAGGGAGGAAGGAAGGGAGGGAGGAAGAAAGGAAGGAGAGGAAGGAAGGAAGGGAAGGGAGGAAAGGGAGGGAGAAAGAAAAAAAAAAGAGAAAAGTGGTACATAATTTCTTTTTTTTCTTTTTTGAGACAGGTTCTCACTGTCACCCAGGCTGGAGTGCAGTGGCATGATCACAGCTCACTGCAGGCTTGACCTTCTGAGCTCAAGCCATCCTGCTGCCTCAGCCTCCCAAGTAGCTAGGAATACAGGTGTGCATCACCACATCTTACTAATTTTTGTATTTTTTGTACAGACTGGGTCTCGACATGTTGCACACGCTGGTCTTGAACTCCTGGGCTGAAGTGATCTGCCAGCCTTGGTCTCCCAAAGTGGTGGTAATTACAGGCATGAGCTACCATGCATGGCTAAGCTAAATTTAACACATGGCTCACTTAGACTCATTTTTGTGCCACAAACAAACTAGGTATTTTGTCAGTCTTTCCCACTAAGTAAATAACACATTCATGTGCTTGGCGCAAAGCAAAAAACGTGGAAGACATTCATTGTATCGGCATTAAATCCCCCAAACACCCCACACCTACTCACATACCCAGATGTTGCCATTTTCATCCAAGCTGCCATTATGTCTTACACAGAGTCCTGGGTGGTCATAGCAGGGCTATTTCCAAGCAGCTCCAGGAGATATCAGCATTAAACTGTTACGAATCCCCTGCTTAACTGGGTTCACCATAGCATGTAGAATGTAAGCTAAGCTCCACTTTGGAGTCTATGCGGACTTTGTGACTGGCTTCCTTTCTACTTTTCACCCTAAGTCTAACCATGCCTCCTTCTTCACTGTGATCCTGCAACACTGACCTTCTCTCCCTCTTTCCTGAAACCATAAAGCTCACGCATATCTCAGGGCCTCTGATTGCTCCAGCCACTGGCTGGACATCACAGCCCTCAGATCCTCCTGGGATGGCATCTTCTTACCACTGGATTTCAGGTATTGTTAACCTAAATTTCCCCTAGGAAATTTCACCTTCTCTCTCCTTACCTGAGTTTATTTTTTTTTCTTGGTTTTTTTATTTTTTTCTTTTTTTTTTTTTGAGACGAAGTCTTACTCTGTAGCCAGGCTGGAGTGCAGTGGCGCAATCTCAGCTCACTGAAACCTCCGACTCCCTGGTTCAAGCAATTCTCCTGCCTCAGCCTCAGGAGTAGCTGGGATTACAGGCACCACCACATCCAGCTATTTTTTGTATTTTTAGTAGAGACCAGGTTTCACCATGTCGGCCAGGATGGTCTCTATCTCCTGACCGCGTGATCCGCCCACTTCTGCCTCCCCAAGTGCTGGGATAACAGGCATGAGCCACTGTACCTGGCCGGTTTATTTTCTTTAACTTTATTCAGCGTATCTAAAAGAGGCTTGATCACATACTCATCTGTTCATCTCTTGCTAGAAAACTCCACATACAGTAAAATATAAGATCTGTGAAAGTGGAGCTGTCCTCTGTTTTCTCATCACTGTATCCCATTACCTAGAAGGATGCTTGGAGCTTGGGTGGGGACATGCAATGAATAATTGTTGAAATAATTATTTGCTTTACCATGGACTGCATTTAATTGTCATCGTGCCCATTGGGGTGCATGAAGCATTTATCTGAATACACATGAAAAACATGGTATCACTCTAATAACGTGTATTAAGACATCACTGATATCTAAGGAGTGTAGGCAAATGCTGTTTGATTCTTCAGGGTTTCCTCATGCAAGGGCTAAGGGAAAACTTCCCCTTCTCCTCTGAAGTTTTGCTGAAAAATCAGCTCTCAAAAGGTAGATTAATTGGAGGAAAGGTATATAAATTTTATTTACATGTACACAGGATTATTCAGAATGAAAACCCAAAGATACAGGGAAATTGTCCATTTTTATACTTAGTTCAACAAAGTATGGATGACCATGTAGAAATATGATTGTGTAAAAATGGCCAGATTTTATGCTAATGGACTGGGTGTGGAAACCCAGCCAGGCCTGTCTGTCTAGATTCTTCTTGGCCTCTGAGCAGTGCTGCCTTTCTCTTAGGTGTGGGGCAGGACAATCTCTGGAACAGGGGTCTTAGGACCTACAGTCAAACAAGGTACATCGGGTCATATCTTCATGGCCAGTTTTTACACAGAAAGGTGGGTATGAGTAGAGAGTCATTTGTTTAGGTTTTATGGCTGGCTTTGGGAAAAGGGATTTTGGTTTCTAGGGCACACCTAGGGGAAGAGAAATTCTAGTTTCTATGGCACATCAGGGGAGAATGGAACTGAGATTCAAGAGGGCAGGAGAAGGTCAGAGAGAAACTTTTGTTTCTGAGGCTGCTACTGCTGAGGCCTGAGTTTAGGGGTGTTGTTTGCTGAGCCCCAGACACTCATTAAGTAATTAGTCTCTGCATGCAAACTATTCTCACGTTGTAGCTAAATCATGGTGGAGCTACGGTGATTAATAAGTCCCTCAATCTAAGTTGCAGTCATCATTTTTGCCCTCCAAGTTAAATTGCATTTCAAGATTAGCTTTTTAAAAATGGTGCATAGGATTTCATTAAAATAAAACTTTTTACAGTTAGGGTGTTGTTTGAACTTCCATCATTAAAATTGATACTAGATAGCTTCTTCACATGGACATCCAAGTGTTCAAAAGAATAAAAGGCACAGGATTGTACTCCCTGGGTGTACAGTTATTGGGGCCATACATTTGCTTAAGCTATTAGAGAGATTCCTTTGTGGTGGAAATTAACTTACTTGCAATTTTTTTCAATGACTATTTCATGTGCTAAGGTGTTGAATCTCTTTTTATTCTCTGCATGAGTGAAGTAAGTAGAGCAGGCCTGGTGTGATTCCCTGATTTATGTTGGGCAGTTAGTGGCCTGTCCAGTCTCACATACACAATAGAGAGCATCGGGTTGGAGGTGGTTCAATAACTAATTTAACCTCAAACCTAATTCTTTTAATGATGTATCAATCATAGCCCCTTAAAACGCCTGTGTCAAATAAAAATATACAGCTTCAGCTTGAATTTAATTAATTTATACGGCATTCACTTTACCTTAATGAACACCCCTCTATGTGGCCTGAATAATTATGAATAAACATAAATTGTAGTTCCAATTTTCTCTGTCCATGAAAAGTAAAACCAAGAGAAATAAAGAAAAAAATCACCTACTTACTATTAAAGACAGGTGATGTTTTCTTTCAATCATGGGATGCAGGTGGGAAAAGAAGAGTGGGAAAAAGAGAAAGAAAAACAACTGAATAGACTTAAGCACCTATGTTAAGCAATGTGTGAGATATTTTAAATATTTTACCACAATTGGTCTTCCAGAAAAGTCTATGAAGAGGGAAATGGGTTCTTGGAAAGGGAAAGTGTTTTCTGCTCAAGTTGGCTTGGTTTGGAATGGATCATTTTCTTTCCATTATGTTATAATGCTATACCCTCTGAAACTGAGGGCTAACCTGATTAAGCCTGCCAAATATTAACTGCCTTGTTTGCTTTTAATGCTCTGTGTCTAGTTAGTCTTAAAACATAGAGCTGAAAGTCACATAGCTAATCAATCCCCTAGCTTTCCTATAGATAGTATCTCTGACACATAGGTCAGCATGCTAACAGTTGCTTCAAGTTGTTTATCAGGAACTTGAGGTCAGGTCTTGTACAGTTCAAGCCAAATTGAGACCATGATCCTTCATCTGTGCATGCCCGAGAAGTGAGCTTCTGATGTCAGAGGGCAAAAAACTCCTCCCTCAAATCATACAAACACTCCCATTTTCTTCATATGTGTCCCATGGAGAGCCATGAAGCTTAACTACATGAGCAGAGACTGTGGACTCCCTCACTTTTTCTTACCTCCAATCACCTTTCCCCATGCCGCAGACTGTCATCCTCTTTCTCCCATAAACATCCCTAAAATGCCATTCTCAGGAAGGTAGATCTGAGAATTGTTCAGTCACCTTCTTGCTTGGCGGCCTCATGAATAAACTCTTTCTCTCTTGCAAAACCCATCATTACAGTTATTGGATTACTGTGCACAAAGAGAACGGGCCTAGTTTGGTATTGCTTTCAGAGATGGACAGTAACAATAATTACTCAAAGCCAGTGGATTCTCAAAAGTAGGCTGGTAGAAAGGTTTGGGTTCTGTCCTCAGGTGTGCTGATTGGGTAAGACTCCAAACTTTATAGACGCTGGATTTTGTCCTTATTTAATTAGGCTCTTGAGCAGAATGGTCTCAGAGGTTAAATTCAACTCCTACTGGCCACGGAGTATCAAAAGCTGTTTTGTTGTTTTCTAGGAGTTAGGCCACAGCTCTGAATATAACATAAAGACAACTAACATGGCCTGTGTTGCTTCTTACTTAATATAGACAGATGTAAGTATAATTTCAAATGGATGACATTGACCCCGCAGCGAGGCAAACAAGAGTAGGCAAATGCCAATGCAATGAAGTATAACACTTTTGCTCCTTACAGTAAACATACTGTAACTTAGGGATTTAAAAAAACTAACGCATCTATAGGAGACTTAAAAAAAACTTGCAGGCAAAAAACAACCCCACTAAAAAGTAGGCAAAGGACAGGAGCAGACACTTTTCTATAACGGGCATATATACAACCAACAAACATATGAAAAAAAGTTCGATATCACTGATCATTAAAGGAATGCAAATCAAAACCACAATGAGACACCATCTCACACTAGTCAGAATAGCTGCTATTAAAAAATCAAAAAAATAACAGATACTGGCGAGGTTTCAAAGAAAAGATAACACTTACACACTGTTCATGGAAGTGTAAAGCGGTATGGTGATTCCTCGAAGAGCTAAAAACAAAACTACCATTTGACCCAGCTATCCCATTACTGGGTATATGCTCAGAGTAATATAAATCATTCTACCATAAAGACACATGCACAGAATGTTCATTGCAGCACTATTCACAATAACAAAGACATGGAAACAACCTAAATGCTTATTAATGACAGATTGGGTAAAGAAAATATCATATATATACACACCAGGAAATACTATTCAGCCATAAAAAAGAATGAGATCATATTGCAGGAACAAGAATGGAAGAGGGGGACATTATCTTTAGCAAGCTAATGCTGTAACAGAAAACTAAATATCATAGGTTCTCACTTACAAGTAGGAGCTGAATCATGAGGACACATGAACACATAGAGGAGAACAACACACAGTGGGGCTTATTAAAGGGGGGAAGGTGGGAGGAGGGAGAGGATCAGGAAAAATAACTAATGAGTAATAGGCTTAGTGTCTGGGTGATAAAATAATCTATACAACAAACTCCCAAGACACAAGATTACCTGTGTAACAAACATGCACATTTGCCCCTGAACTTAAAATAAAACTTAATTTTTTAAAAAAGAAAATGTATGCCTAGAAGTTCCTATGCTACTTGCCATAGCTAGTGAGAAGACACATTAGGATTTTTCTATGTGAGATGAAATGAATTGATTAAATGTGACATATTCATAATATAGAATTGCATCAGGAAATTAAAATAAATTAATGAGAATCTATATGTATTAACATGAAAATAAATAGTGAAATGTGTTGTGAGAAAAAAAGAGTCTTCTAACAAAAAAAAAAGTCTGTAAAGGGGTTGGAGACATTATGTTTTCGTTAATGGCATATTTTAGCTTTAAGGGCATCCACTGACTGTCTGCCCTGAAAGATGAAAGACTTTCTACAGATATCTTCCTGGTACCTACACTCTCTCCAACTTACCAGTTTTGTTGGTTATATAGTTGTTTTTGAAAAGGCCAAATTTTGTAACAGTTAAATTTAGTTTCCAAAATTCCTTCCATAATTTTATCTTAGAACTAAATTAGGATGGATTTGTTGCACATCAGCACTCATTAGATCAAGCCTTCTTAATTTCAGAGTAATTTTCCCGTCATCTGTTTGAATGGGTTTCACCCTTAAGTAGCCCTTCTTCAAGAAGAAACCCTGGTTGCTGTCATATGTCTTCATACTTCAAGGACAATTGTGAAGAACATACTGTTTCAAGCTTTACAGCTGTTGCTCCATTCCATTCTGACATAGAGCATCTAAGGCCAGCTTGCTTTTTCTCCACGTTCTACTGGACTTCCTTTTCTTCCTTAATGCCCTCATCTTTATTTTTAATGTTTGGTAACATCCCTAAAGTGATGTTTTGGTGACAAATTTATTGTGTAGCAGTTTTTCTGAAAACCAACTTTGAACCACTAGAGTGAAGTCTGATTTATTTTTTTAAAGTCCTCTTCTGTTATATCTTTATTTTTTCCTTCTGTTCCTCAGGAATGTCCAACAAGCATCTGGAAAAAAGTTGAACATCAATGATTATTAGAGAAATGCAAATCAAAACCACAATAAGATACCAGCTCATACCAGTCAGAATGGCTATTACTAAATGTCAAAAAATAACAGATGCTAGCAAGGTTGCAGAGGAAAGGGTACACTTATACCAACCATGGTGGTCGGTGGGAGTGTAAATTAGTTCAACCATTGTGGAAAGCAGTATGGTTATTCCTCAAAGAGCTAAACACAGAACTACCATTTGATCCAGCAATCCATTACTGGTTATATGCCCAAAGAAATATAAATCCTACAATAAAGATACATGCATGTGTATGTTCGTTGCCACATTATTTGCCATAACAAAGACATGGAATCCACCTAACCGTCCATCACTGTGGACTGGATAAAGAAAACATGGCACGCATATACTGTGGAATACTATGTAGCCATAAAAAAGAATGGAATTGTGTCCTTTGCAGGAACAAGGATGGAGGAGACCATTATCTTTAGCAAACTAATGTAGGAACAGAAAATCAAATATCGCATGTTCTTACTTATAAGTGGGAGCTAAATGATGAGAACACATGGACACATAGAGGGGAAAGGCACACACTGGGCATGTTGGAGGGTAGAGTGTGGGAGGAGGGAGAGAATGAGGAAAAACAACTACGGGTGCTAGGCTTCATACCTGGGTGATGAAATAACCTGTAAAACAAACCCCTATTACACGAGTTTCCCAATGTAACAAACCTGCACGTGTACCCCTGAGCCTAAAATAACAGTTTAAAAAAGGGGATGTCAATTATGCAAATATTGTACCCTCTCTGTGTGTCATTGCTATCGTCTCCCCAATACTAAACATCCTTACCATTCTTTGTGTCAGTTAGAGTGATTTCCCAAAATCTGTCCACTGTGTTTCTGGCAGTATTTCAGTATTTTAAATTCTATTTTATTGTAATCTAAATGGCATTGTCAACCTTTTTGTTCTTATGTTTTCTCTTTTATAAGCTTTCCCAACTTGATTTACATCAAGTGATCTGTGACTTCTGTTGTTTTGTAATCTCTGTTTTTTCTTAAAGATGTGTATTTCTTTCAACTCATGTTGAAAGCAAAATCAGGTGTTGAAAATGTATTGTGGAAAATGAAGAATGATACTTGAAGAATTTTCTGAAGTCGCTATTTGCTTATGTGAAGAATATTTTTCATTTCCTTTCTGATTGGTTCTCTTGCCACCCCACCCCACCTGCCTTCTTTGCAGTTTTTAAGCAAGAGTTTTCTGGGTATATTGACTTTTACTTGTCTTAGAACAGATAATTGGCAATGCACAAAGACTAAAATTAAAGGGATCTGCCCTATTGCTCTATTTAGTTTGTTGCTTTACACTCCCTCTTGTCAAATTTGTTATTCTTTGTCATGAGTGCATGTGTCTTCTCAGATTCAAGAGTTTAGAGAGTTGGTATAGGTGCTAGTAAAACCCCCTGTATTAGTCCGTTTTCACACTGCTGATAAAGACATAACAAAGACTGGGTAATTTATAAAGAAAAAGAGATTTAATGGACTCAGAGTCCCACATGGCTGGGGAGTCCTCAGAATCATGGCAGAAGATGAAAGACACGTCTTACATGGTGGCGGCAGGAGACAATGAGAGCCAAGTGAAATGGGTTTCCCCTTATAAAACCATCTCGTGAGACTTATACACTTCCACGAGAACAGTGTGGGGAAAAATGCCTCCACGATTCAATTATCTCCCACTGGGTCCCTCCCACAACACATGAGAATCATGGGAGCTACAATTCAAGATGAGATTTGGGTGGGACACAGCCAAATCCTATCATGTTTTGTCCCATCGTTTCTCTGTGGGTGTATTTGTAATCTTGTCATGACTTCCTCCCCAAATTTATTTAACTTGCTTGAACTAAAGCAGCCTTGTAGAGCTTGATATCTGAGTCTTACGAAAATAATAGGGGTGGCAATTTTTCAAAAATTTCGGATGCTTTTCCCATTTTTATTCTCATCAATATGATTATATTCTGAGCCCCCCCATGTGCATCTCTGGGAAGATGAGGTGGAGGGGAGTTTACAGTCAGCTTTCAACATTCAAAATAGGATTTTGCAGCAAGCAGTATCATCTTGATAGACAGGCTTTGTCAAGAGAAAGGATTTACATGCATCAATTTGCATTTCTATCTAATTACTGGGTATGCCTTTCAGATCTCTGACACTTTTTTCTAGGAACTATTTATTCTGATGGAAGACAGGCTGTCAATATCTCCCTCTTCTGAGTAGACTTCAGAGTTAGCCAGAAAGTGGCTTGGTGAGTGGTCTGAACTTGTCATCATTTCTTGCTTTCATTGAAGATGAAGTTTTCTTCCGCTTATTTTATGAGAAAGAGATTGAAGTTTAAAATCTACTACATTTAACAGAAACACTGGTTAGTTTTAATTTAAGTTGTTCATCTTAGAAGAAATTTCTGTAAAAAGCTTGACTTTTTGCATCTAGGGATCATTTTAAAGTTTTTCAAACATTTATACAAGAAATATTCTCAAGCATCAACTGCAAGACTGTGATTGAGCTAAGTCCTGAATATGTATCAATGAACAAATGAACATAGCCATCCATATGTTAGAAAGAAAATAGTTCCCAAGATAAACAAAAATAGAGCAAAGAATGTGGGTCTATGTACTAAGTTAGTGAGGATGGTGTCTGGGGAGGGGTTGCCATGGAAGTTTCATGAATAAGATGTCTTTTGAGTTAATTCATTCAATCTTAATCTGAATGGCATTTCCCCCTCAAAGTCCAATATCCCTATGTCTAGCAGAATTAGGTTTGTAAGCCAATTTGCCATTCTAGGCCTAAAATATATTCCTTCATTTGAAACAGGATTGATTCCTCCTTGAAGCTGAATAAGCCAATCTCTGAAGAGTGAACACCAACTTCATTCAACTTTCTTCTGTCTTTTGTCCATTTCAGACTAATTTTCAAGTTACTGTTCTCTCTCATTTTAGGTCTGATATGCATCATCATTTGAAATAATTTCTTTACATAGTTAGTTCTATTGAATGGAGTTTTTCATTTATTATTTTCCTAAGTTTTTCATGAATATTTAGGATGTATGTTAGCATGCCTATGCTTGACATTAGTGCTAAGCTCAGTAAATGTTGGTGAGCCTTACATCGTTTTAGTAAAGTCTTTATGTTCAGTTGGGGAGAAGCAGTGAGTCACCTTCCAGACATTATTTTTTCCTTAATTTAAGGTCTTAGCAACAGACATGATTACTCTAGAATAAGTAATTAAAATAGATTTGAGTTACTTAATAGTCATGTAAGCACCAATGTTTTCTGTTAGAAAATTAAGTAATTGAGATGACTATTGATCATTACAGATGACAATATAAATGAATATTTCCAAAGGGAAAAGCTCTCAATTTTTCATCTATGTGCTTAATCACTTAAACGGAAATCTTGTCTACTGAGAAATGATGCTTAAATAATACAGAAATAAACACATTGCTTTGTTGGGCAAATTGAATAAATGTTGAGTTTGAATTATTAAATTGAAAGAAAACATTCTAATTAAAGAAAATGACCACTCTCTCAATTCCTCAGGCATATCTAAAAATACAGAGAAAATAAAATAGTATGTGGTTATTGGGGCTGAGTTATTCTTGAATGTGGCATAGATTCAGGATTAGAAAAAAAAAACAGTGCAATTTAAAAGCTATCACAACTCCATTATTTGAAATTTACCCTAAAGAAATAATCGGATTTGCAGAAAAATTTATGTCTGAATGTTTATTGCAAGTGTATTGATAATAATGATAATCAGAAACAAGTCCCAATGCTCAACAATATAAAATTAGTTGAATAATTTTAGCAGTAATATTCAGGCATTAAAATGCAGACTAAAATACATTTCACAATGGAATTTTTGAAAGCATAGCATTGTTTTATAAGCTAAAATGCAAAATTATATGTGCAGTATGAACCTACATTTTTTATCATTTTCATCTAATGTATGTATCACCTATCATGCATAAAACTCACATTATATAAATAATTTAAACATTTGAGAAAGTGCTCATCTTTGACAAGCAAAAATATCAAAGAGTTTAAATTATTCCTTTTTGCTTGTCCACATTTTTCAAAATGTTTGCAATAAAACTGTATGACTTTTTATTAGGTTAGTGCAAAAGTAATTGTGTTTTTTGCCATTGCTTTTCATGGCAAAATCCGAAATCACTTTTGCATCAACCTAATAAATGAAAAACAAAACCAATACATTTTATAAAATAGATGCAATGCTATTTCCTCTTGTCTGAGAGAGCAGATTTTTTTAAACACCATTGACCAGAGATCTTCACTCATGCCAGCGCTTCCACTTCTGCACCTCCTGTCATCTACCTTATTAAGGGAGGCAGACCAAAAGAGAAAGAAGATATGTATATTTGTACAATGTAGAGCACTTAGAGTTTGTTAGAAAAAGAATAGTCCTGAAAAGAAGTGAAACACATAACCAAAAATGTGGGTATAAGTATTGAATGGAAAAGGGGGTGATAGAAGGATTCCACATGGAAGATTTACCCAGAGAATGTCTTTTGAATAAAATTCCAAAAGGTAATTGTGTTTCCGTGTATGTTACAGGTAATTCCTGTACACAGACTACCACTTATGGATTATGGGGATCAGTTAACCCATCTATCAAGGGATGATCCAACAAGATGATGGAATATTCCAGAAGGATCTCAGTGTATACACTGATTTTCTTCTATTAAGAAAACACTACAAAATACGGTTGAATTAAAATAAGTCAGTTATTAATTATTAAGGCTTTTTATCGTGAATACCAATTTGGTTGTTTTTCAAGGCTTCAATTTATGGAGAGTTGGAGAAATTGCTAGGTTTTTTTTTTTTTTTTTTTTAACCTATCTGCTAGTTCTCATGAATTAAATGTGCTATAGATGCAATAGATATCTATTTCTGAGATGTTTATATGGGGAAAGGGGGAGGGTATTCTAGTTGCCATTGCTAATTAATTCTTTTTACTTAAAATGACCTGTGACATAATTCATAGAGGCTTCAGGTGTTTCCTTTTACTGACAAGTAAGTTCAGTTAAAAAAAATTAATTTTGAATTTAAATAAACTCACTCAATAATTTCGTACTCCACAGCGGACATGAGGGTCTACTGACATTCATGAAAAATAAAAGTATTGAAGAACACATTGTAAAAAACTGCTATTTGAAATAAAAAGAAAGTTCATATTTGCTCAGTGGTCTCAAAGTAGTTCCTTTAATCAAATGTTTAATATTGGTAAGTGCCACATTCTCTCTTCCCACAGGACTGCTCATTTCCCTGGTTCTGGGCTCCATTTTTAATCAGTTCCGGCACTAACTATGTGCCTTCAGGGAAATAATTTCCCTCGTTCTATTTTCTCCTCTTCCAATAAGAGAAGAACTGTTTCAATTTCGAAAGTATTTGGAATGATTTCTGGTGAAATGGATTGTGTAGATGCACGAAGAGTAGCATGAATGTATTTTCTGGGGCAGAACATTCAAAATAAACACTCTTACGCTATTCTTTTCCAATTCTCAAAACTATTTCACATACATCATCTCATTATGAGATTCAGTTCACTGGGAAAATTAACTGGAAATACAGTTAATTCTATGAGTTGGTTAACTGTTATTTTTGTTTATTCCTCCTTACAAGTGAACACAAAGGGTAGAAATATAAACAATTTACATATATTTTAAATGACTAGTTTACCCTCAGGAAAGACAAAAGCATGTAAGATCAATTCATCATAATCCTATATTGCAAATCAGGATTTTCACGTTATATTTTATTTTTGGATTTCAAGATACACACACATAATCTCTGTATACAAAAGAAACTAAAATATTTTTAAAAGTTATTTTATTAACATAGTAATGGCAAATGAACTCCCCTTAATTTTTTACAAGTTATTTTATTAACACAATAACAGCAAATGAAATCACCTTGAAAGATTATGTTACATGATTTATACAAAGACTTTTTTTTCAACTTTTAGTTTAGATTAGGGGGGTACATATTCAGGTTTGTTGACTGAATAAACCAGTTTGTTGTTCACGTGATGCTGAAGTTTGAGGTACGGTCGGTGCTGTCACCCAGGAACTGAGTGTAGTACCCAAAAGTAAGTTTTTCAACCCTTGCCTCCTTCCTCCAGGAATCTCCAGTATCTATTGTTCCCATGTGTAGGTACATCAATTCCCAATGTTTAGCTCTCGCTTAGAAACGAGAACATGTGGTATTTGGGTTTTCTCTTATCCTAAGTGAATTAACACAGGAACAAAAATCCCAGGTATTTGGGGTATTTGTTCCTGTGTTAATTCACTTAGGATAACAGTCTCCAGCTGCACCCATGTTGCTGCAAAGGACATGAGTTTATTCTTTTTCACAGCTGTGTATTATTCCACAGTGCATATGCATATTTTCTTATCCAATCACTGTTGATGGGCACCTTGCTGAATTCCAAGATTTTGCTATCATAAATAGTGCTATGATAAATACACAATTGTAGGTGTTTTTTGGGAGAACAATTTATTTTCCTATGTAAATATTTTGTATTTAATGAACTTATGTTTTAAGGAGGTTTTAATTTCACAGTAAAATTGAGGGGAACGTACAGACAATTTGCAAGTAGCATCTGTCTCCAGTTGCTACTTCTTTGAGAACATACAACCTCTACCACACCCTTCTAAAATGTAAGCAGTCATGATTTTCAGTTATTATTTTGGATTAACTATGCCACTGCCATTTCCTGGGAGCCTCCTTTCTTTGTTTGGCTCACCATTTTTAATATATTTTATTTTTAAGAGCAATTTTAAGGTCACAGCAAAATTGAGCAAAAGGTACAGAGTTTCCATGTGCCTCTGCCCCCACACATGTACAGCCTCCCCCACTCTCAACATGCCTTTTTAGAGTGGTGCATTTGTGAGAACTGATGAACGTACATTGATACATCATTGTCACCTGAAGTCCATAGTCCACAGTAGGATTCACTTTTGGTGTTGTACATTCTAGAGATTTGAACAAATGTATAATGACATGCATCCATCATTACATTAGGCTGGTGCAAAAGTAATTATGGGTTTTGCCAATACTTTGGTGCAATACTTTTGCACCAACCTAATGGTGTCACACAGAATAGCTTCCTGGCCTTAAAAATCCTCTATGCTCCACCTATTAAGCCATCCTTCCTGCATACTCCTGTCAACCACTGACTACCTTTTTACTGTCTCCATCGTTTTGCCTTTTCCGGAATGTCATATAGTTAGAATTATACAGCATATACCCTTTTTAGACTGGCTTATTTCACTTGGGAATATGCATGTCTTTTTGCGGCTTGACCGTCACTTATTTACAGTGCTGAGTAATATTCCATTGTCTGGAGGCACAACAGTACATTTATCCATTCACCTACTGAAGGATATCTTGGTGGCTTCCAAGTTTTGGCAATGATGAATAAAGCTGCTATAAACTCCTCGTGCAGGTATGTGTGCTCTATCTGAAATATCCCAAATAGATCAATCCATATTGCCTTTGCTCCTCACAGCAAAATTTTACATGTTACTGACACTTATTAAAAAAACTTTATGAAAAGACATAATATTTTTTATTGGACCTTGACAATATATTTTTAATTTAATCAGAAAAGGGCAAATATTTTAAACGAATCAAAAGAAGAAGAATGAAGGAAGGAACTTATTGTGATGGCATATTGGTATAGTTTATAAAAGTGTAACAATTAATAAAATGATACTATGAAAGAATGTATATGCCCAATGTTTATATATCGCATATAACCACCTAATAAGAAATTATATAGCAGTCAATACAAACGTACTTAGAAATTAAAAAGAAATGAACATATTATATTCATATTACATGTTATATATATGTGCATATATGCTACATATACAATATGGATGTATTGTATATACATATTATATATCATACATAGTACAACATGGATGAACCTGAAAATGAGCAGATGAAAGCAGATGCAGAAGACCACATATGATAACATTTCATTATTCTGAAATAGCCTGACTAGATCAATCCATAGTGACAGAAAGTAGATCATTCGTAGTCTAGGCCTTGGAGAGATGGGACGATTGAGAGGACAATGGCTAAGAGATGTGGGGTTTCTCTCTGGAGTAATAAAAAGTTATAAAACGGATCATGGTGATGGATGCACAATCCTGTGAATAAAAGCTGTTGGACTGTACAGTTTAAATGAGTGCATTGTACAAATGGTGACTTACATCTCAATAAAGCCGTTTTTTAAAACTGAACAGTACAGTGTTTGCACATAAATACTTGAAATAAAATCCATATTAAAGAAAATTATAAGTATTCTAAAATGTGAAATTCAGTATAGTAGATAACATTCAGAGAGATACAGAGAAAATTACGTAAGAAGGAATGCCTGGAAAGTTTGGAAACTTTGGTTGACATTCTAGGCTAATCCAATAGAATGTGTTGAGGCCATAGAAGTCTTCTTCTTCTTACCTGTTCAATATGGTAGCCACTGGCATATTTGAGTGCTAGCTATTGGAGCACTTGAAATGCAAATAGTGTTAGTGAAAAACCTTTAAATTAATTTATTTTAATTAATTTTGGTTGTCACCTTCTTTAGTCAACTCAGTTCTAGGACTATAAAGACAGAACAATGACAAAAAAGAATGATTCAGGAAAAGTAATATATATATATGTATATATGCATATATATAATTTCAGTGGGGAAAGATGAGAATACTAGTTAACCAATTTTCAAAACAAAAATTACCTACTATTCTACCACACTAGAGACAAAAACTGTCAACCTTACTTAAGGCTCTATTTTTATTCCAGCCATTAAACAACATGTAATGCCTATATCTGTGTTCATTATTGGTGTTTTCTTACATAAATGTGTCATAAATAATGAATCAACAACTATCATAGGAGAGTAAATTCATTCTGATATTTGATGTTGCAAAATTCCTTGGCATTCTTGATTTTCTTATTTCTTCTCTACTTTTTCTGGTTAAATTCCTAAAATTATCTTTACAGAAACACATTTAAGACATTTTAAGGTCTCTATATTTCCTAATGGCTTACCATAAAAAATGTTATCAATTTATTCAAAAGTGTCCAAGAGTATCTTTTCCCCTATATCTTGGCTGACATTGTCTATGATTTACCATTATATTGTCAGTTTTATCATGGAAAACTTATGCAGTGTTTAAATACAAGCAATTTTTGCTTGCCAGTGACTTTAAATATTTTATATGTTTATAGGTCTTACAAATGCATTTATAGATAGTTTTTTATTGCCCTAGCCAACATTTTATTTTATTATTGTTTTTCTATTGATGTTAACTCTTTATATAATAATTGTTCAATACATGTGAGCCACATGCTTGAAAAGCTATTCGCTGCATATTTGTAAATGTTCTTTATGTTATAGAGAAGTATTTATTTGTACAGTAAAATTTATAAGCATTTTCTTTTTGGTTAAAAAAATATTGTTGAGCCCTGTCTATGGGCAAGAGACCTGTGTCCAGGGCCCCTTGCCCCCAAAAACCCTTCAAGTATTTATTCTCCAGCATAACATTTTTCTGCTAGTAAAAACATTTTCTTTCAGGAATTGGCTAAAAGCTGTTTGCATAAACACTTCCCTATGTGAATTGAGCCTACAATCATCTTGCTCTTACTTAGGATTTCTGCAGAGCTTATGCACACCTCAAGCATGCCAATTCATATTTGGTTCTGGGGTCTATTCTGGGACTCCTGACATGAATACAAGCAAGGATGTGCTCCCTAAAGCAGGGGATGTGTCTCGAATGCCTCTTCAATCCTCCTACAGTGTGGAATACACTGCTGCTTCCGCATCATTGAGCAGCAGTCCTTAAGAGGGTGGAGTCTGGAATTCGATCTTTGCAGACTTGAGTTTTAATGCTGGCTCTATAACCTATAAGCACTGTAAGAAAGGTATTCAAGCTGTCTATCTCATGTGTCCAGTGGGGATACTACCCATTTTACAGCGTGTGATGGTTAATTTCAGGTGTCAAGGTGGCTTCCTTAAGGAATACATCAGGAATTGGTAAAGCATTGTTTCTGAGTGAGCCTGCAGGTATTCCCAGGAAGATTGGTGTGAGCTGATGGACAGAGTGAGGAAGATGCCTTTAGTAGAGACAGGCCCCATCCAACTCTCTGAGGGCCGGATAGAAGAAACAGGGCAGAGGAAAGGCACTTTCCTCCGTATCTCTCCTGGAGCTGGGACCCTTCTTTTCCTGCCGGTAGACACCAGAACTTCAGGCTCTTTTTATACTGAGAGTTACACCATCCACTTCCCTGCTTCTGAGGCTTTTGGATGTGGACTGAGTCACACTCCTGGCATTCCAGGGGGTCCAGCTTGCAGACAGCCTTTCCTGAGACTTTTCACTCTCCAGTTCCCCTAATAAATCTCCTGTCGTCCATCTTTGCTGATACCCTGTTGGTGGTGTCTCTCGAGAGCCCCGATTAATCCATAGGGGTGATGTGAGAGAGCAATGAGGTCATGCATGGGGAGCATTTCACAGCCTGCCTGACACATGTCCACGTCCTATAGGCTGCAGCTGCAGTTATTCTAGAGCTTACTGTCAGGGTTCAAAACAGTGGAAGTCCTTCCCTCTGGCACCCAGACATCGTGTTGATCTTCTCCTGTCATTTTTCAGTTCCAAAGTGTTTTTTGAGAGCAATTCTGTGTGCCAGGTAACATTGATGAGGGGCTAAAATCAATCCATACATGTGGGAATCTGAAGTTGGGAATGAGCCAAGGTGGGAAAGTTCTCAGGAGTCAGGAGCAGAGGAAGCTGCATGGTCAAGGGGAATCGACATGGGCCTTCCTGCCGTGTGTTCTGTTTCCTGCAGTCTAATGAGAAAGAGACATATGTATGTGTACAGTATCTCATGCTTAGCTCTTTAATACGTACAAGGTGTTTTAAAAATTTCCCACCAACTGTCCTTGACAGCTGAGAACCTCAAGATTACCTGTTGTTGGTGACTGTTGTCAAGGGGATCCGCCCTTTAGGGACACAGGAAGATTCGCCTAAAAACGTCAGGAAGCTTGATATATATTATTTTGTTATAAAAGGCAACTACTGTTTTGCTGCTATATTACTCCTTTACTCATTCCACTGCTTATTTTAAGCCTGAGCTTGTGGGTAGCTGGAGAAGGAGGGAAAATATTTAAGACTCTTATTGACTAATTTAACTGTGTATTTAATATGTAGAATAAAGAAAGACTTAAATGAAGATGTATTATTTGTGAGTGCTCCAACAAACTAAAAGATTATTTACATTATTGATTTCTGGTTAAACCACTTATTGTCTATAATGAATTAAATGTTTGTGAAAATAAATTCAGTGACCTTTTGCATCTGTAATTTCAAAATCGTAGTAATTTTTCAAAGCTGAAAATGCCTGACACACCAGTCTGCCAATCATCACAATAAAACATGAAGCCCCAGTGAAAGAGCTAGTCAGGATGCATTTCCAGCAAATAGCAGTTGAAGCTCCAACTGCTATCAAATGATGAAAAAAACATGGTGTAAGAGCCCTAGATAATTTTTTAAATGCCAAAAGAATCATCACAGACTGTTTTGGCTTGCAGAGCTTGAATGGCAATATGGCATTAAAATAAGGTGCACGAAATTAATTCTTGAATGTAATTTTGAAACACACTGCTAAAGTGCTCCCTAATATACACCAAACCCAAAAGTGACCACTGACAGACTCTATTTCAGTTTTTATGCTGTCATTATGGAAAAACTATAGCAGAAAGTGCACCAACTTCCCTTTGGAAAGAGACATACAACCGTGACCAATAGGCTTTCCTAAAAGACAGCAGGAGCTTTTCATTCGGACTTGTTTCCCGTCCATAACATACAAATAGTTATTGTTCACGGTCAATACAGCCTTGCAAATACACAGGCTTTGAGTTATACCAAGCATGCTCATTCTTATATAGTATGTCCACATACAAAATACAAAAGAAATATACCACAAAATGATGGTGTTCAGGACATGGGGCAAGGCCCTGTTTCTGTGGTACAGCGTAACAAATGAAAACTGCCTATAAAGCCAGTGCTTTACATTCCACACCCTTACTACATGGAAATTCATGTTTCCATAATCACATAAAACTTTAATGTGCTATTCATCATAAGATTAAACGGTATGAGTTATTCTGTCCATGTAATTATTAACAACTGGAAATTAAATTGTGATTTTTTTTTACTTTATTCTTTTTAAAATGATAATTTTCTTTCTCCTTTTGCCTGAGAACCATGCTTCAACAATCATAACACCTTACCTTCTAAAATAAATGATCACAAATAGAATATATATTTTATATATGATATATAGTTATATTTACACATTATATAAAAATATAAATATATTTTTATATTTTATATATGTATTGATAAATTTATATAAAATATAAATATTTATATATAATCTATATATGAAATCTAGCCATATAAACATAAATATATAAAAAAGATATATAAATATACACATATAGACATTTATATACAAATATATAGAGATAAATATAAATCATATATATATATATATACATACACACATTAGAAATACACAGGTCTTTTCTGTATAAAGACCTGTGTGTTTATATAAAAACCCATGTATATAAATATTTATAAAAATATATTTTATATATATACACATTAGCAATACAGTAGTAGTAAATTCTACTATATATAGAAAAGACTTGTGCATTTATATAACTATATATGAATGTAGATTACACATATAAACATTACAAATACACAGGTCTTTTCTACACATAGCAAGTTCTATATTATTCTCTCATTGCAATGATGGACAACTGGATATTGAATAGTGAAAATTTTTGTAGTTTATTCTTCTTAAAGTGGTAATTTTCTTTCTCTTTTTGCCTATGAACCATGCTTCAACAATCATAATGCCTTACCTTCTAAAATAAATTATATATAACATATATGTTTTATATGTATATAATATAAATATTTCTATATATAATCTATATGTAAATATAAAGAAGTTAATATATAGTAGGTTTTAGTATATATAGAAAAGACTTGTGTATTTCTAATGTATATAGACATTACCTGTATTATATAGACATATAATCCATATTTGTATTTATATATTTTATATATAAATATATAATCTATATATTTGTATATAATACAGTTGTATATTATTTTTTATTTACTTATATATTTATATATAGTAAATTCTATATATAGAAAAGACCTGTGTATTTCTAATGTATGGAAATATGAAATGTACTTTTTGTCTCCTCAATTGCAAAAATAAAACAGCTTTTTTCAAATAGATAGATTTTACTCTACTTTGAATTTTTCTTCTTTATATTAGATTGTAGGGGGGGGGACGCTGAAAGGAAGGAGGATTCTTCCATCGGTTTCTATGAAAGAAGAGGTACTTTAACAATGAAACCTAAATAGGTAGAATCTGATTCTTGGTACTTGGTGTATGAGTTAGCAAGATTGCATGAAGAAAGAAACCTTACAAGAAGCAGAGTCATCCTGTGAAGAGGAAATTTGTCTCCAGTGCTCAGCTGTGATGCAGTCCTTATCCTCCTGTCCGGCTGTGACCTGTCCCTCTGACATCAACCTCGCAGGACCCCACTTACTACTCCTCCGCACACCACCCATTCTTCCCTCCTCCCCACACACCACCTCTTCCTCCCTCCCTCTCTCCCTCCCCACACACCACCTCTTCCTCCCTCCCTCCCTCCCTCCCCCCCCACACCACCTCTCCCTCCCTCCCTCCCCCACACACCACCTGTCCCTCCCTCCCCCCGACCCACCAACTCTCCCTCCCTCCCTCCCTCCCTTCCTCCCCCACCACCATCAGAGAACAGAGTCACTGGGATCATTTTGCAACACATTGGATTTATTGACATCAGCATGGGGGCGCCCCCCCCTCCACGTGCTGGTGAGACCTCCGCGGTCTCCTGGTGGCTGGGCCTGAACTTAGTCGCTGCTCTGGGATGCGGTACTGGAGATGGTGATCACGTCACTCAGCGGATCCTCCAGCTGGGTCTCCTGGCTCAGTGGGTCGTGCTCGCTTACTGGCTCCTCGTTCACAGGCACCTCGCACGGAGGAAGCTCCTGGCTCGGCGGCTCGCTGGGCCAGGGTGGTGCTGGCCCGCTCCCTGCCTCAGGGGTTCCCACGGCTGCCATCTTTTTCCCAGTGGCACGTTTCTTCCTGCCTCTCCCTCCAGGACCCGCTTTTCCTCTCTTCCCCGCCTTGGGCGCCTGGAAGGACAACAGGGAGATCACAGTGGGGCTCTGTCCGGGTCAGGGGAGAGGATGGAAGAGGCTGGGAACAGGGACATTTCCTGAGAAGCGGCGAGGGCCGGGCTGGGGGTTGTGCCAGGTGAGGACAGGGCAGGAATCTTGAGGAAGGAGTCAAGGGGAAGACGAGGAGGAGCTTGGGTGGGTCGCTCACCTTCTTCGGGGTACTGGGCCTGGCCTCAGAGGAGGACTTCCTCTTTCGCGTCTCCCTGGCCTTGGCCGGTGGTCCCGAGGCTCTGGTCTTTGGGGCCATCTTGCTCAACTCAACGTCTCCAACATCAACGTCAGGCTGTCTGGTCTACGTGTACGTGTACGTGCCCCTCGCGGGATCCCGGGCCAATGCGGCGACCACGTCCCTGAGCTTTGATTGGTCAGCATGCCGCCACCCAGCCAATGGTAGCCCTGGGCGGGAAGGACGGGCTTAGACGTCACACAGCACCATCAGGACATGGCCGAGGAAGTGTGTGTGTGGGGGGGAGGGGTGGTATTTGATGAGGAAGGCAGGACGCTGTGCTTGGAGAAAGGGAGATTATGGTTAGCACTCCTAAAGATAGTTCCCAAACTGACATGTCACCCCTCTTAACCTCCCCATGTTCAATTTTGGCAGATCACGTGGCACGGGAGGGTGTTTCCTCCAGATGTTTCCCCAGGACCCCCCATTCAGTGGTACATTCTGTTCCCTCACACCTTCCATCATTACCCAGTTTCTGTACGACCTACCTGAAACCCCTCCATGCTGACTGGGACAGGTGTAAGGCTGTATGAAGATGTCAATCATCTCTCTCTCCTACAAATTCCTCTGCTGCACCTTGAGGACCATTCACTTCTTGGATGCCATGAAAGAACTTATCCATCTCTTTTCCTTCTACCAGTGCCCACATAGTGCCCCTAAATGTTTAATTCTCATGGTTTAAAGCACTGGCTTCAGGGGGTCAAGATCAGCAAACACACTCTGTCTGCTGCATATCTGTATCAACCTGGGTTCCTCAGAGGAGGAGAAACTAACCCAACAGGATATTTGTGTGTGTGTGTGTGTAATAGTATATATCATAAACATCTATTTACTATCATATAGTATTTATGAATAATATTATATATATGATATGGTTTACTCTAATGAATTGCCTCACACATTCACACAATCTGGAGGTCTAGGAAGCGGAAATAAGTAGAGTAAGTGGGCAGCCTGGAAACTAAAAGCTTCTGCACAGTGAACAATCAACAAAATGAAAAGCCAGGCTATGGTTTGGGAAAAACTATTTGTGAACCATGTATCTAATAATGAGTTAATATCCAAAATATATAAAGAACTCACACAACTCCCTATCAAATAAATAAATAGTGTGGTTCACAAATAGGCAAAGGACTTGAATAGGCATTTTTCGAAGGAAAACCCACGAGCGGCCGACAAGTATATGAAAATGTGCTCAACATCATTAATAATCAGAGAATGCAAATGAAAACCACAATTAACTATCACCTCACACTTGCTAGGATGTGAATTACCAAAAAGTGAAGAGATAAAAATTAATGATGGCAATGGTGTGGAGAAAATGAAACCCTTTTAGGGTGTGCATAAAAAGGGACCTTTATATGCTGTTGACAGACATGCAATTGGTACAGCCGTTATGAAAAACAGTATAATGGCTCTTTGGAAAATCAAAATAGATCTGCCATATGACCCAGCCGTTCATCTGTTGAGTATGTACTCCATCTCCAAAATGAAATCCACATCTCATAGAGATAGCTCCAGTACTAACTAATTCTAGCTCATGAATCACACAGAAAATTAGAGTTTCTATTTGAAAAGAATTTTTTTCACCATCCTGGTATCAAATATTTGTTCTATTCACCTCTTCTTATTTCTTGGTTTGCAATAATCTAGGTACTACTACTCCCTGAAAGAACTAATTCATTGTTCCAACAAGAAATGAGAAATATTGAGAAGAATACAATGTTATACTTCTTGCCTTCAATCAGTTATTCTAGGTTTGTGGAGGGTTCTGTACTTAAACTCTCACCCAGGTAACTCTGGTTACCATATCCATAGTACCTTGTCAACAATCCTAAAAAAGCAAGAACACAGAATTGACTAGAATGGTTACTAAACTTTCTATGTTCAACCAGTTTTCCTAGTAATTGCCAGTTGTTTATTCAACTGTTTGCCTAGGTACTACTAAATGTCCAGTTTTATGTCACTAAGACATAAAAAGTAGTATTGGGAATAATTTGCTTATTCCAAGTTCTGACTTCATCTAGTTATATCTAGTTAATTACTCACTTGGATAAAGTAGACATCTACTGTCTGAGGTAATTTTTCTAACGTGAGGTTGGAATTTTGCATTGAGGAAAATGGTTATTCAACTCCCTGGCATAGACCCGTTATCTTCAGCTTCCTGGGATCAATTACTTGGTTGAGCTAATTCTAACTGTCTTTAGGTTTCTAATTACATGTTTACCACCAGGTGTCTGTGGCAATTTATTATTCCAACAAAAACAGTAGAATGATAAGGAAGGATTTTGCTTTTTCCTGGCATCGCATAGGTATTCAAGTTATCTCTAGTTATCCTTTGTAACTTTTTTCCTAAGTAACACTCAGCAACTATCCTTCAAAGTTCTTATCCCAACTAAAACCAATATTTGAGAGTTGCAAAGAACACAATTTTCAGGATCAGGTTCACTTGGTATTGTAATGACTGTTAGCTGTTTCTATGTAACAAGTTTCATGGGAAACTTGTTAAGCAGAACTTACATATTAACTCAACAGCAACAGAATTATATCTGACCACACTACATTCCCTATGTTCTACATTCCACTGAACTCTTCTTGTTGTCTCTATTTTACTACTTATTTAGGTGCATGACTTACCTGTAGTGTTCATTCATTATTCCAACAATAACTCAGCAGTAAGTGCTGAGAAGAAAGTAGTATCCTCTTTACTACTTGTAAGCATGCAGTTTCAGTGGTAATAAACACATTTATATTATTTTATTTCCCCTTAATCTCCTCCTTTCCCTTCTACCCTCTGGTAATAATCACTATAGTTGCTATCTTCATGAGAACCACTTTTTTTGTTCCCATATATGAGTGAAAACATGCAATATTTGTCTTTCTGTGCTTGGTTTGTTTCATTTAACATAATGGCCTCCAGTTCCATCCATGTTACCACAAATGACAGGATGGCATTCTTCTTATGGCTGGATAATATTCCATTGTCCAGCACCACATCTTCCTTATTCATTTGTTCATTGATGGGCACTTAGGCTAAATCCATATTTTGGCTACTGTGACTTGTGCTGCAATACACATGAGCATGCAGATATCTCTCTTTGGTGTACAAATTTATTTATTTCTCTCTCTCTTTCTTTTCCTAGCAGTAGAATACTTGGATCTTATAGTAGTTCTATTTTTAGGATTTTGAGGAACTCCATACTCTTCTCAACAGTGGCTGTAGTAATTTACAAACTTGAGAAACTGTGACAGTGTTTTCCAAAGCCACCATATCATTTTGCATACCCACCAGCAGTGTATGAGCATTCTGATTTCTTCACATCCTCTCCATCACTTGTTATTACCTGATTTTTTTACTCTAGCCATCTTTGTGGATGTGAAGAGATATCTCATTGTAGATGACGAATTATTTAGAGGCTAACACTCAGTTGTGTGTTGAAGAATTTAGTCAAGGCTAAGTATTCATGAGGCCAGTGAAATGCATCCATTTAGCTGCACAGTGAAAAGAGAGTATTTGCAAACAAACAGACAATAAAACAAGTTGAGCCCAGACATTCCCAACCACACTTTGAACCCTTCACTTTGGCCAAGTATCTCATAATGCATCGTTGTTGTCTCACATAGCCTGACTGGAAGACAGCATGGATGATCCTTTGTAAACTTATTGACATTGTTGTGATTTGAAGTTCTTGCCCCACCATGTTTGGTTAGCAGCAGCAATTCCATCTGGGAAAGAGAGAACATTTTGCTTGTTTTGCTGATGGTTTAACCATCTGTTGAGAGAGAGAACCATCCTTCACCTCTTTGGCAGTGTCTAGTTGATAAAGAAAAAATCCTCATAGTTCTGTTTTCTAAAATAAATTTGTGTTACAAAATGTTTCAGACTGAGAATGAGAATAATTTTGGGAGTTCCCAGGCAATTCAGTATTCCAAATTAATTTGAGATCTATGTCACCACCATGAAATATGCACATTTGTCAAAGACATTAAGACTCTACTACTCAAGGCTTTCACCTGACCAATATCTCACCTCCCCTAATACAGCTCCCATCAAGAGGCAAGCTTGAATTACAGATATTTATTATTTTCCTCATCCTTTCCATGGAATAACTATGTAAGGAAATAATGTAGTGGACCTAGGACTTTAAAAATAGTGATTACTGTGATATGGGCTGTTAATATTGAATATGTCATTGATAGTAATGATGATGATGACGATCATCAGGACACAATTTGTCAGAGTATTGAGCACTTCCCAGCTGGCTTTAATACTTGAGCATCAAGGTTTTTACTCTGGAGACAGGACACTGGATAATTTTAATAGTACCCAACTCACCATGACAACCACTGTCTCTTGCCTACCCATTCTGTATATCTCCTTCTTTTTTATAAATGGACCTCAAGTTCGCTCAGAAAAGTAATGAGACTGATTAAACCCATCAATGCCCCTGGATTCCCTTGCTGCTTTGGGCGGCTGAGACTGCAAGCTCTTTAATATAAAAAGACAAAGATATATTTGCAAGACCTTCACTCCTTTGCTCTTTCTCCTTTTTTCTGGACTATGGATCTTGAAGCATGGAGTTGTTGTACTATCTTGCAACCACAAGGTATGAGGACGAAATCCTGGAGCCTAGGGATGTGGTTGCTTCAACTTTGGGAAAAGAGGGGATGAGCCTAGCTACCTAAGGGTATCATTGAGCCATGACGGCAGCTCACAGCTAAGCACTGAAGCTGGAGTAATGTTGATTTTCTGTTATCTGAAACTGAATGCAATTCTGTCTGATACTCTCTTTCAGCTGCAGGGATCTGGGGATTGTTTTACAACTCAGTACATTGACATATCCCACATTTGTCTCTGTGATATTCAGAAGTCAAGACCACTTTGAAGAGATGTGCAATGAAAATGGAATAGAGAATGGAACAGAATTCAACTATTGAAGTAGTCTTCATGATGACTCCAGACTTCTAACAGGAGGCGCCAGGTAAGTAGTATATTCCTTATCAAGCTAGGGAAACTGGGAATGGTGAAACATAATAATAAGATGAAAATAAAGGATTCACATTTGGACATAATGAGTTGTGAGACACATACTTGCAGAAATCAAGGAGGAAGTAGGAGCTCAGAAAATGGATCTGAGGAGAGTCAATGCATACATCATCAGCAAGGTGATGAGGAACAGCTGAGATTATCCATGGAGACTCTATGGAGAGCTGAGAGTACCCACCACACACCCACAGCAAGTCCAGCATTTAGAAACTGATTAGAGGAGGAGCTGGTAGAAAAGAGGATGAGGAGAACACTGACAGGTAGAAGGAAAACCAGAAAAATGTTAATTTACCAACTCCAAGAGAGAAGCATTCTAGGAAGAGATCCCATTCAGCTCCTATCAATGATGCTTAAATGGACTTAAAAGAAGATGCAGCATAGTATCTATTGGATTTGCCAAGATGGAATTTATAACATTATACAAATAGCTCTGAGGATGATGCCAAGTAGAAAACGCTGAATAGAAAATGGTATCAAACATAGCATTATTATTTAAATAGAAATACATGTGTATATTTGTGTCGCTGGACTCTGAGACTAACATACACCTTCTCTTGGACATATTGGTTTCCAAAGACTGACAGAGTTACTGTTAGATGGTGAGATCTGGGCTGATCCCTATCTTCTTTTTAATATATACTATAGTTTTTTGTTCATTTTATACATTTTCAATCATCTCTTGATTAGTTATATGAAGTGACAAAAATAGCCAAATAATATGGAGTTTATTCATGTCTTCATTTCAAATAATCCTGTTTTTATTGACAGGCAATACACACAATTTGGGAAATGGTCAATTAACTAATATGTTCATATCAGTCACAGAATTTCTTTTCTTCTTATTATTTTTTTTTTATTAGAGACAGGGTCTCACTATATGGCTGATAAGGTTTGGCTGTGTCCCCACCCAAATCTCATCTTGAATTATAGCTCCCATAATTCCCATGGGTTGTGGGAGGGACCTAGTGGGAGGTAATTGAATCATGGGGGCAGGTTATTCCCATGCTGTTATTGTGGTAGTGAATAAGTCTTGCAAGATCTGATGATTTTTTAAAGGGTAATTCCCCTGCACATGCTATCTTGCCTGCTGTCATGTAAGACATGACTTTGCTCCTCCTTTGCCTTCCACCATGACTGTGAGGCCTCTCCAGCCATGTGGAACTGTAAGTCCATTAAGCCTCTTTTTCTTGATAAATTATCCAGTCTCTGGTATTTCTTCATAGCAGTATGAAAATGGACTAATACAGTTGCTTAGGCTGGTCTCTAACTCCTGTGCTCAAGCAATCCTCCCACCTCAGCCTCCCAAAGTGTTGAGATTGCAGGCATGAGCCACCATGCTCAGCCAGTCTCAGAATTTCTAAAAAAAATGATCTTCCCTTTTTGCCTTGTCCTTACATCCCTAGATTATTGTGTGGACAGATATTATTTCCTTTTGAACCAAGTGTACTATAATAGATAATGCTATGTCAAAAAAACATGGTAGCTTTAAACTCCTTTAGATTAATAGATTGTTATAATTCTAACAGTATCCTACTCTTTTCCATCTCAAAAACCTGCCTCATAACAAATGCTCCTTTAGCAAAAATATTAGCTGAGCATTTATTTAATTTTTTCATCAAAGAATAACAGCAAACCAAGAAGGACATATATGCATATATGTTTTGGTATCCCAAAAGACAATATACACATAGCATATAGGAAATAATCACAGTATCAAATTGACAAAACTATGCCTCTTTAAGGGTGACTTCATTATTTTAAGATCATAGAAACTCATCTGTGGTCAATGAGGCAAAACTGACAGCTACCTGTTCTTGTAAATAAAGTTTTGTTGAAACACTGCCACATTCATTCATTTACATATTGTCTGTGGCTGTTTTTTTGCTACAAAGGCCGAGATGAGTAGTTGTAAAGGAGATCATGCTATTTGCAAAGCCTAAAATCCTTCCTATCTGGTCCTTTACAGGAAAAGGTTGCAGAACTCCGATTTAGAGCATCTACTATGTGCAAGTAACAGAAAAAGAAACCTTTTCGTATGGTTAAAACTCAGGGAAATAACGAAATTTTCAAAAATACTAGAAGAGGTTTCCAGAAAAAGGAGAGTTGATTTCCAGCTGGGTTGCTGCAGGGGTTAACAGGAGAAGAATGTAAATGAGGCTTCTTTCTTAAGGCAAGGGTGTGAAGCAAACATAGCTGGAGAACTTGGTCCTTTTCCATTGGGCCAGTGTTTCCTGAAGACTGTCCCACTTCCTTGATGAGAGCTCCTGAGGGCATGCTCATCTTTGACTAGCCAAATGTACCAGTCCACTCAAGGTTCTAAGAAGGTCTGAAGAAATAAATGCAGAATTTCTCAAGTGCATAACAAGTTATGAAATACAGCCTGGGGGATGATCTTGTAACTATGCAGAATGAGGCAATGTTTTGGAAGCAGGAGTGCAATATTCTGGGAGAGGAGGACTTGGGAGAAATTCTATATAGCCAGGAAATGAGGTGCTAGATGGATGGTTTAATGTTGACCAAAAATAGTCAGAAAGCTTTGCTGCTGATTTGCTTGTTGTAGTTTGATAAATAACAACCCAGAAGCTTTGGGAGTCTTTGCACAAGTATGATATTGACAGAGGTAGCAATAACCTAAATACAAATTAAAATAATTCCTAGTCCAGTTAGACCTAGCTGGACTAACGATAATGGCTACATGCCCCACTTCAAAACTAATAATATTTACTTCTTAAAATGTGTCCAACAGTGTTTGAACACGTGCATTGAAGGAACATATAATAGCAGCTTCTATTCATGGCAAGAAGCTGAATCAAAAACTTGACCATGCACTATGCAAATTTCCCTTCCTCTCTTCTCTCCAATTGCTACCCTGCCTTAAATTCTACTGAGAGAATTTAAAGCTCTGCTTTGTTCTTAAATAGATCTTAAACATGATGATTATTGACCTCATATCCAAAGCCAATTAAAACTGAACAAAATCGAGGTACATTTATTCAACCAAGAACAAAACAAGGATCCCCATATAGATATGACTATTGGAAATTCTGCGCAATAAACTAAGACTTGGAGTAGAAATGAAAGGTCCAAATATTGGAAATGACAAGGAAAAATTAGATTTATTTGCAGATGCTCTGACTGTCTGGTGTAAAAGCATGATGATCTATTATTAGAGAGTTGAGCAAATTGATTTGCTCTAAAGTATTCTAATATATTTTGTATATGCCAGATATAAGTGATAAGAAAAAAAATGTTTAAGAGGTCTTGAAATAATAAAATACAGAGTGTAAAATACATTGAGATGTACTCTGTAGGGGACAAGTTTCCATCAGCCCATACACACACACACACACACACACACACACACACACACACACACACACACACATATATATTATATATATAAAATGCACAAGTGTACTATTATATATATATCAGCCCATACACTTGTGTGTGTGTGTGTGTGTGTATCCACATATATGGATATATGGGCTAAACTTTTGCCTTAAGAAAAGCAATGTGCGTTTATTTTTAAATTAAATGTTAAGGGATACACGTGCAGGATGTGCAGGTTTGTTTCATAGGTAAACATGTGCCATAGTGGTTTGCTGCACCTATCAACCCATCACCTAGGTATTAAGCCCCACATGCATTAGCTATTTATCTTGATGTTCTCCCTGCCCCCGCCCCCCTGACAGGCCCCAATGTGTGTTGTTCCCCTCCACATGTCCATGTGGTCTCATTGTTCAACTCCCACTTATAAATGAAAAGATGCAGTGTTTGGTTTTCTGTTCCTGTCTTAGATGGCTGAGGACGATGGCTTCCAGTTCCATCCATGTCACTGCAATGGACATGATCTCATTCCATTTTATGGCTGCATAGTATTCCATGGTGAATATGTAGCAAATTTTCTTTATCCAGTCTATCATTGATAGGCATTTGGGTTGAATCCATGTCTTTGCTATTATAAATAGTGCTCCAATGAACATATGCATGAATGTATCTTTGTAATAGAATGATTTATACTTTTTGGTTACATACCCAGTAATGGGATTGCTGGGTCAAATGGTATTTCTGGTTGTAGGTCTTTGAGGAATCACCACACTACCTTACACAATGGTTGAACTAATTTACATTCCCGCCAACAGTGTAAAAGGGTTCCTATTTCTCCACAGCCTCATCAGCATCTGTCGCTTCTTGACTTTTTAATAATTGCCATACTGACTGGCATGAGATGGTATCTCATTGTGGTTTTGATTTGCATTTCTGTAATGATCATTGATGTTGAGCATTTTTTCATGTTTGTTGGCCGGATAAATGCCTTCTTTGGAGAAGTGTCTGTTCATGTCCTTTGCCCACATTTTAGTGGGGTTGTTTGATTTTCTCTTGTAAATTTGTTTAAGTTCCTTGTAGATTCTGGATTTAGGCCTTCGTCAGATGAATAGATTGCAAATTTTTTCTCCCATTCTGTAGGTTGTCTTGTTTACTCTGATGATAGTTTCTCTCGCTGTGCAGAAGCTCTTTAGTTTAATTTCATCCCATTTGTCAATTTTTGCTTTTGTTGCAATTGCTTTTGAAGTTTTCATGTGAAATCTTTGTCCATGCCTATGTCTTGAGTGGTATTGCCTATGTTTTCTTCTAGGATTTTTATAGTTTTAGGTTGTACATTTAGGCCTTTAATCCATCTTGAGTCAATTTTTTATAAGGTCTAAGGAAAGGGTCCAGTTTCAATATTCTACACAAGGCTAGCCAGTTTTCCCAGAACCATTTGCTTGTTTTTGTCAGGTTGGTTACAGATCAGTTGGCTGTAGATGTGCAGTCTTATTTCTGAGATCTCTATTCTTTTCCATTGATCTATGTGTCTGTTTTTTTTACCAGTACCATGCTGTTTTGGTTACTGTAGCCTTGTAGTATAGCTTGAAATTGGGTAGCATGATGCCTGTAGCTTTGTTCTTTTTGCTTAGGACTGTCTTATCTATACGGGCTCTTTTTTGGTTCCATATAAATTTTTAAGCAGTATTTTCTAATTCTGTGAAGAATGTCAATGGTAGTTTAATGGGAATGGCAATGAATATATAAATTACTTTGGGCCGTATGATCATTTTCATGATATTGATTCTTTTTATCCATAAGTATGAAATATTTGTGTCCTCTCTGATTTCCTTGAGCAGTGGTTTGTAGTTCTCCTTGAAGAGGTCCTTCACTTCCCTTGTTAGCTGTAGTCCTAGGTATTTTATTCTCTTCATAGCAATTGCAAATGGGAGTTAATTCACGATTTGTCTCTCTGCCTATCTACTGTTGGTGTATAGGAATGCCAGTGACTTTTGCACATTGATTTTGTATCCAGAGACTTTGTTGAAGTTCCTTATCAGCAAAAGCTTAAGAAGTTTTTGGGCTGAGACGACAGAGTTTTCTAGATATAGGATCATGTCATCTGCAAGCAGACAATCTGACTTTCTCTTTCCTATTTGAATACCCTTTATTTCTTTCTCTTGCCTAACTGCCTCAGCCAGAACTTCCAATACTATGTTGAATAAGAGTGGTGCAAAAGGGTATCCTTCTGTGTTACATTAATGGCCGCCTTTCATGTCACCAGCCTCCTGCGTCTACAGGCCAGGTTAAAAAGAGAAGTTCTAAAAGCCATGGGAAACCAGTAAGTGTTTTATGCAGGGAAATGACATGATCCAATTTTTGTTTTAGAAAATTCTCTAAACACACATTATAGGTGATACATCCTGGAGCCAGAAAGGCCAAAAAGAAGGAAGTTTTTGCTGTAAAGGAGAAAAATAGTTTAAAAGTTGTATATCCTAACTCTGAAAAGTGAGAACATAGGTTTTTAGTTATATCTCTTTGATGTCTTAGGAGCTGTAGAAAGTTTGAGGAGCATCTAGGATGGCTATGTACTCCTGAGAAAAGTTATTTCTTTATGACCCTCATATATGGAAATACATGTTTCCTTCTGCAGGTTCATGGTTGAGACTCTATACCAGTCTAGAGCATGTCTGCATGACTCCCACTTGCTTCTGGCAGTCATGCAGACATGCCCTATACTGGCATAGAGCCTCCCTCATTTTGAGTTCTGCAATTCCTGCTTTTGCAATCAGTGCTTGACTCAGAGTCAGGGTATTTGTCTAAAAACAGAAGCCATAGCACACTCTCTACTGCTAAGCCTGTTGATGTCTGACCAGGTTCTTACCCACTCACTGCCTGGGTAAAGCTGAACACTGAGACAGAGGTGTTGCAGTAAAGTAAGAGTTTAATTATTGCAAGGCAACTGAGCAAGGAGGACAGGAGATAATTCTCAAATCCACCTCCTCAAAACTTCAGAGGCTAGGGTTTTTAAAGTTGATTTGGCAGGCAGGGGGACGAGTGGTAGGTGCTGCTGATTGGTCTGGGATGAAATCATAGGGGTGTTGAAACTGTCTTCATGCACTGAATCAGTTCCTGGAAAGAGAGAGAGTCACAACACCAGAAAGTCAGTTCATTGGTTGGGGTCACAGGCCACTGGTCGGATTAATGTCAGTTGGCCCACTTGCAAGCCAGGTCTGAAAAATATCTCAAAGACAAGTTTTAGGTTTTACAATACCTTTTGTGACTACCAGTTACTATGGAAAGTAAGCTAGAAAACAGTGGCAGGTTATTGTTTACTATGCCTGGAACATAGCAGAAAAGTTTTCAGGAGGCGATATTTCCAGCAATCAAAGCTGCCTGGCACCCCCCTTGGCAAGCCCAACTTCTGGAAGCTATCGAGGGAGTCTGCATGATATAAGGATCATTGTTCTTTAAAAGAAAAAGCAAGTTCATTAATCTTGTGGGCAGCCTGCCCAGGGACTAGGACAGGAAGATAATCAATTATTAGTGACTACCACTTATTGAAATGACTATGCACAAGCAATCATGAATGGAGGAGGAAAACATCAGAGAGAAAGGAAAATATCTTACTGAAATTCAGGCCCCTACCATAATTTTAATTTTGTGGCCTTTTAAAAATCTCTCAAGGCAGTTTCAGTCCTCTCCAACAATGTACAGCTGGATTTGAAATACACTGGGAACACTTGGCCCTGGTTTTTGCAACTCCATGTGACCTGACCATCTTACCCTCTGCGCCATCTTTGTCCGCTGTAAAAGGAGGTTTCAGAAAGTTCATGGAAATTTTGTGTTATGAAAAAACTATGCCTGGATTTCAAATGTTTGTTGCACCAAGATAAACTCATCCTAGCTTGTTATAATATGTCTGAAGAGGGTCAAGTTTGAGGCACTAAGAGAAATTAGACATCAGTTTGAAAAAAGCCCCTATCAGAGCAATATGAATTTCACTACAATTGAAACAAGAACAAACATCAAATTGACGGTGAGGCTTGGGTGGAAGAAGGGTGAAATGATGGATGCCTCATGAAAGGTTTATCAGGACAATGCCCGAAAGAAACCAGCAGTTTACAAATGAGTAACTCAGTTTAAGAAGGGATAAGATCATGTTGAAGACAAAGCTTTCAGTGGAACACCACCCACATCAATTTAAAAGGAAAAATTAATCTTGTTTGTGCCGTAATTGAAAAGAACTGATGATTAAAAGCAGAAACAATACCCAACACCATAGACATCTAAACTGCCTCAGCTTATACAATTCTGACTGAAAAATTAAAGTCAAGCAAACTTTCCAGAAGATAGGTGCCAAAATGGTTGCATCTGGATCAGCTGAAGACAAGAGCAAAGCTTGCTATGGAAAGTTTAAACAAATGACATTAAGATTCTGAAGCATTTCTCTGAACAATAATTAAAGGAGAGAAAACATAACTTTACCAGTACCATCCTGAAGGCAAAGCACAATAAGAGCAATGATTACCAAGAGTTAGAAGGGGTCCCGTCAAAGCAAAAGTAGATGGGTCAAAAACAAAGATCATGGCAACACTTTTTTGGAATGATTAAAGCATTTTGCTTGTTGATGTTTTGGAGGGACAAAGGACAAGAGCATCTGCTTATTATGAGAGGGTTTTGGGAAAATTAGCTAAAGCTTTAGCAGAAAAATGCCCAAAAAGCTTCACCAGAGAGTCCTTCCCCACCACTACAATGCTTCTACTCATTCCTCTCATTAAACAACAGCCATTCTGCAATAGTTTCAATGGGAAGTCATTAGACATCCACCTTAAAGTCTTCATTTGGCTCCTTTTGACTTCTTTTTGTTTCCTAATCTTAAAAAAAAATTAAAAGGCACCTTTAATTTTTTTTAACCTACTTAAAGGACACCCTTTTGCTTCAGTTAATAATGCAAAAAATGGCATTGACATGGTTAAATTCCCAGGAGTATCAGTTCTTTAGGGATGGACTAAAATGACTGGTATTACCATTTACAGAAGCTGAACTTGATGAAGACTAAATTGAGAAATAAAATTTATATTGTTAAAGTTTTTATCTTTTAATTCCATTTTTCCATCAATGTTTTGAAGTCCCCTCATATCTGACTGTGGAGTATTTCTTTACATGCATTCAATAGAATAAGCCATTTCCCACTGCCAGGCCTATTATTCCCCGGCTGTACCTTTCATCAGGAGAGAGAAATCTCTTACCTAATTCCAGCCCTGACCTCCAATATGATCATACTTGGACATGGGATATTTCTCAGCCTCTGTCTCTTCTGGTTTTCCTCTAGCCAAGTCTCAAATCTCCCCACTACCCAGCATCCAGAACTGTTTTTCTTTTCTATGCCTCATTCAGAAGAGTGTTCTTTGTTCATTTTTTCCATTGCTGCCTTCAAAAGTTACCTGTGTGAATAAACAGAGGCAAAGAAGGATGGAAATTCAGATACTACCCTGCAGGTGAGGGAGATTTTGTTTAGATGAGTGAGCCACTTGAAATTCCACTGCTTAGGTGAGGTAACAAGCCCTCCAGACAGCATTCCCAGATCCCTGGGTCAATAAGCACATGTTAAGGTGAACTATAGCTATGCCTCAGCTAACGCAAACCTTCCATGAGTGAGGAGACCATATACATGCTTCCCATATTGGTGGGTTGGTAGATGTTCCTAGTTCATTTTCAAACAGATAAAGAAGACCTTTAAAATTAATTTTAATAAAGGGAGAAATAACATCTAATGGTAAATTCTAAGAAGACATTATGTCTGTGATGCATACATCAGAAGATGCCTACGCTGATTTTCTTAAATTGATTGTCTTCCAAGTTAGAGTTAAAGTATCCTAAAGTGCCAAGATGAAGATAGTTAAACTGTGAAGTTTTGAGAAGGTGAGTATATATAATGGAACTAATCATTTGGAATCAGAAGACAAAAATAAGCAATCACTTGATAACACTTTTTTTAGATAAATTATGAGAAGCAAGTGTTAGAAAGGAAGTTCTCAAAGCAGTGTCCACATTAGCAGAATCAGCCTCACCTGGGAGCTGGTTAGAAATGCACATTCTCAGGTCCCACCCCAGGTGGACTTGCTAAATCAAACACTTCGGAGTGGGGCCCAGAAATCTACATTTCAACAAGCCCTCCCAGAGATGCAGATGCAAAACCTCTGCTAGAATATGGCTAACATGACACCGTTTACTCTTCCAGCTCTGTGAGCAATCTCACAGAGATGTGACAATTGTATAAAAAGAATATAATTTTTACTTCTTTGGAGAATCAAACCTGTAGCCTTCAAATGGTTTCTTAAAGAGACTGGCCATTGAGAAATCTGCATTTTATTATTAAACCTTAGTGATAACAGGTTTTCAGCAAATAAATTAAATTTGGCTAAAACCTTGCTGGAGAAAATAGCTGCAGGAGATTCCATTGCTGATCATGCCCCCGTGGAAAACCTGGAATCAGTGCTGAGTTTTTTTTTCCTGAAGCAATTGGTAACAACTTTGTCCCTAAATTGGCTACTCAAGCTGTTCTCCAGGAACAGTTAATATGTTCCCAGAGGATAACATCAACCTTCATTTAGAGCCCCACCTTGGGAGATGCAAAGCCACAGGTCTCTGTTGAATACACAGGTCACCTGGAGAAAGAGTACAGTTGAACTCCGGAGAAAAACTGAAAAGTTTACTCTCCTGTGTCTCTTGATTTCCAGAAGAGTGAGACTAGTATGTTCCATGTCCCCAATTTCCAAAGCTTATTTACGTTTCAAAATGCTTCACAGACCCAGCTGTATGTGTTGCATAAAACCTGTTGAGTTTATTACTGATGACAGGCCTAGCTCTAGATAAAAAGCATGCAACACGAAATTAAATTATCTCCTCGATAATGACAGGATTGCAATCAGAAAATGAAATTTGTTTTCTCATCTGGTTATACCCAAAAGGCTACATTCAGTGATGAACCATCACTCCCTTTTGCACAAGTGGAAATCGTATAGAATATTTCTGTGAGTGTGTTTAGGGAGTGCTTTGACATACGAGAATCATAGAACAGCAGGAAAGTGAATGTGACAGTTAGTCTTCTGAGTAAAGTGAGAGTGAAGGGAAGGTATACTTGAAACAGTGAGGATATTTCAAGGTAATTGAAATGCAAAAGTGAATCCTTTTCTGTGACTTAATTATGATAGAAGACAAAATAAAGAGAATCTTAGAAATCTTGAATATTCACATTCAGTTTAATTAAATAATAAAATATTTTCCAGAAACCTATAAATAACATAGAAATCGCATTTGCTTTCCTTGTCTCTGTCTTTCTCTCTCTCTATACCTGTATCTGTTTGTTTCTGTGTCTCTGTCTCTGTCTCTGTCTCTGTCTCTCTCTCTCTCTCACACACACACACACACACACACACACACACACACTTACATTTAAGATAGACAGATAGAGATAGATATAGATAACAGGTAGTTTTGCTCTGAGTGGGGTATTTACAATGTGGTACACGTGATTTTGACTGTTTTTGACATTCTTATTCTGAAAAAGGATATAATTTGGAAATAAATTACGTTTATGCATCCGTACAAACTCTTCAAATAGGCAATTGGAATGAAAGTATGCCCAGTGGAGACCAAAAATCATAAAACTCCATGTAATGTGAAAGGTGGAGAAGCGTTTTAGAATGCGTATTAAAACACAATAAACATAAGGATAGACTCTATCACAGAATCTCTCCTTAGAATAAAATGCCTCAATTCCCATCCAAGGATGTGATTTCAAGGCACAATGAGATAAAATGCCTGGAAAGAGAGAATAATGACGACTTTAGATACTGAGGCAATTCCCAAGATGAGTTCAGGGTGACACACTGCACCTGGACCTTAAGCAAATGAGCAATGGTCAGTTGAGCTCAGGGGATTTCTGGGGTGGACTAGCCCTGGCTCAGGGTAAGAAGAAGCTTGACATACCCTCTCTCCAAGCCATATATCTATCAATCTATGAATAGCAAAAGTGCACTCAGTGGGATTTAGCACTTTCCCCAAAGCATTAGAGACAGAGCTCCATCGATCATCTGTGGATTCTCTCAGTTCCCATGTCTTGTCTTGAGTTTTTTGTTGGTTTGGTATTTCTTTCCTGCTTTGTCCAGTAATTCCACCAGATTCTTATATTCTGGATTAATGGGATCACCCTGGACTCTCTCTGCACCCCTCTTTGTCCCTATTGATTGATACCTGTAACCTCTTGCTGTCTGATTTTTCCACCAATCCCTTAGTGCACATTCACATCACCCTTTTGAATCTACTTTTTTTTTTCTCCAAGGTTACCTGTGACCTCAGGAAATGCAGTCAGATCCCGTTACCTCCTCTTAGTCCATCATTAACATTACAGTATTTGACTCTGTTCACCTGCATCTCAGTTTCAAGGTATGACTCTGCAGCTTTGAGTCTGTTCGCCTTCTTCATTGATTTCTGTTTCTCCAACACTTTTTATAAGTCAGCATTTACTGAAGCTATGCCTGAGCTCAGCCTGTGTCTGCAAACTCTGCTTTCTATGGGCTCCTAATCAACCCGATAGCTTCCACCAAGTTCTCTGCTGCCAAGTCCCTGATCTGTGTTTCTCCACTCTCATTTCTAAATGCCGAACACCTATACTTGGAACTTGGCATTTCTTAAAAGTAAATTAATGATTACCTACTCTATTATTGCAGTCCTGATTGTTTATCTGTGTTCTCTAATTTAATAATAAAACCATGGAATACTATACAGCCATAAAAATAATAAAATTATGTCCTTTGATGCAACATGGATACAGCTGGAGGCCATTGTCCTAAGTGAACTAATGCAGAAACTGAAAACCAAATACCACAAGTTTTCACTTATAAACAGAAGCTAAACATGAGGTACTCATGGACACAAAGATAGGAACAATAGATCCTGGGGACTCCTAGAAGTGGGAGAGACGGAGGCGCAAGGGTTGCAAAACTACCTACTGGAGCCTCTGCTTACTATCTAGCTGGTGGGTTTAATCATACACCAACCTCAGCATGATACAGTATAGTCATTTAACGAACCTGAATTTAAAATAAAAGTTGAAAAACGTAAAAAAAAAAAAAAAGTGCTCGCTTCGGCAGCATGTGCACTAAAATTTGAATGAAAAAAAATAATTAAAAAACAGACCAAGCACAGTGGTTTACATCTGTAATCCCAGCGCTTTGGGAGGTCAAGGTGGGTGGACCACCTGAGGTCAGGAGTTTGAGACCATCCTGGCCAACATGGCTTAACCCCGTCTCTCCTAAAAATACAAAAAGTAGCCAGACATAGTGGCATGTTCTTGCAATCCCAGCTACTCGGAAGGATGAGGCAGGAGAATAGATTGAACCTGGGAGGTGAAGTTTGCAGTAAGCCAAGATTGTGGTGCCACAGCACTTCAGCCTGGGCAATAAGAGTGAAACTTGGTCTCAAGAAAAAACAAAAACAATGACCTTCCTCGCCTGCAGACTCAACATTTCACTTTGTTTTATCATGTTCTCCTTCCCGTCCACCCACTCACCAATACAACTGGTTGTCAAAATCTGTTATTTATGGCTTTCAAACTTCTCTTCTGAATTCTTCTCTCCATTTTTCCATGCACTCACCAAGCACTTGCCCACCCTGTTGTATTTTCATCTCCCTGATTTTTCCCTAACTTCTCACTTCTTCCACCTCATTGTTTTCTTTAAACCACAATCAGCCCAGTCCTATTAAATATCTCTGAAATTAACTGCATTTTTCTTACTATTAGTTGCATTTTTCAGTCAACATTTGAATTGTTATCTTCTTTTGGGACCAGGCCATACATCTGCCTCACTTATCTGACACCTTTTTGAAGTCTGAGATGATTTTTTGTTCGTCCAGAAGCTTCTGCACATTCAGCACCCTGTCACCTGCCAAAAGAGTTGCAATGCATCCAAAATCAGGTTGCCTTTTTGTTTGGTAAGGGTATTTTTCAATGTGCTCCAGGCTGAACATCATATATATTATCTCATTCAGCTCACAACAGTTCTGTAAAGTATTTATTATGCCTCCATTATATATGAGAAAAAGGAAGATCAGAGTGATTATGCAATTTTACTTAACTAGTTAGTGAAAGAACTAAATCTTTGTTGTGTGACTTGGAAACCATGAGTTTTCTCCCAGGACACCACACTACCTCTCAATAAGGATATGTCAATAATTAATGCTGGATAGGTCTCTCCAGTTCTATCACCAATGGGATCAAAATGCATGACCCTATTCTTCATCTTTTTTCTCCTATGACCAAAGAAGTCCATCCACGGAATATCTAGGACACACCATGGGAAAAAAAAAAAGGATCGAATCAAAATTCTTTTTGTGTAATGTTGGGAGGTTGATTCACAGTCCCCAAAGATGTTCAAATCCTAATCCCAGAAGCTGTGAAAATGTCACTGTACCTGGAAAAAAGGAAATGATTAAGGATCTTAAAATGGGGAGATCATCCTGGGCTAGCCGGGTAGGTCCTTATAAGAGAGAGGTAGGAGGGTCAGAGTTAGAGACAGAGACACGAGGATAGAAAGAGACGTCAGAGTGATGTGGGGCCATGAGCCAAGGAATTCAGGTAGGCTATGGGAGATGGGATAGGTGAGGCAGGAGACTTTCTTTTAGAGCTTTCAGAACAAATGCAGCCCTGCTGACCTATTTTGGACTTCTGACCTCTAGAACTGTGAGAAAACTGTAATGGTTAATATTGAGTGTTAATTTGATTGGATCGAAGGATGCAAAGTGTTCTTCCTGGTGTGTTTGTGAGGCTGTTGCCAAAGGACAGTAACATTTGAGTCAGTGGACTGAGAAAGGCAGACCCACCCTGAATCTGGGTGGGCACCATCTAATCAGCTGCCTGCGTGGCCAGAATAAATGCAGGCAAAAGAACATGGAAAGACAGACTGGTTTAGTCTTCTGGCCTCCATCTTTTTCCCATGCTGGATGCTTCCTGCCATTGAGCTTTAAACTCCAAGTTCTTCAGTTTTGTGACTTGAACAAAACTGCTTCTCAGCTTGCAGACGGTCCATTGTGGGACCTCACCATGTGATCATGTGAGTCAATACTCCTTAATAAACTCCCCTTTATATATGCATCTATCCTACCAGTTCTGTCCCTTTAGAGAACCCTGACTAATACATCGAAATACATTTATGTTGTTTTAAGCCACTGGATTTGTGGTAACTTGTTGTGGTAACTGGTTTTTAACTGTGTTTTAAGCCACTGGATTTGTGGTAATTTGTTGCCATCGAGATTAAACAAAATTATGAAGGATGAGAAATTAATGAGCACAGATAAAAGACCCTTCCATGCAGGAGCAGGGAACATGGAAAAGTACTACCCTTTATATATATATATATATATATATATATATGTATTTTAACCAATTCTTCCCTTGCATGCAAGAAAGAATCATACAGGCCTGGTCTGAAAAAAGGGAATGGATGCATTGGGTCCCCCAACTTAATTGGGGTAAGGGATAAATTTCAGGATTCCCAGTGAAGTTTGAATTTGTGATGAACAACAAGTGATTTTTTAAAGTGTGTGTATACCCAATATTCTGCAGAGCCTTACCTCATTGGTATATGTGACACAGGAGTTAAGAAGAAATCACTTAGGTAGATAATAATGTTATGGGAGTCCTCAGTAAGGCTTTCCTTTTTAATGAAAACCAGCCCCAAATCTTTTTCTAAGAAAGAGCAGCCTGTAAAGTTGAGCTGCAGACATAGACAAGCAAGCTGGGAACTTAGACAAGTGAATGCTGGCAGGAAGTAAAGACTAGACATGTTCAAAATGGCGGCTCCATCTTCGGCTCTCTGACAGCCACGTGTACTGTAAGGAGCAGGCAAGGTGGCAGTGATCAACTGGAAAGCCCATTTGCATAATATTAAGGTGGGGCAACCAGCCTTTCCCCCAACCCACACTATGTAAAAGTCATACCTGATCCAACCAATCAGTGAGCCCTATGTAAATCAGACCCTGCCTCCTCAAACCCGTCTATAAAATCTGGTGCATTTGCTGCCAGCTGGCCCTGTTTGCTTGGAGACCACTTTCTCTATAGAGAGAACTGTTTCTCTTTCTCTTCTCTTCTGCTTGTTAAACCTCCACTCCTAAACTCCTCATGTGGGTCCGTGGTCTAAATTTTCCTGGCATGCAGTGACGCATCTCAGGGTATATACCCCAGGAAAACTAGCCACTTCATATAGACATCATTATTTTAAGAAATAGACTGCAGAGTCCCTAGTGGAGATAGATGAAGACATGGCTAAAATGTTTAGTGCATGTATTCCTCATGGCAAGCAAGTTTGAAGTGCGGCTTAGAGAGCCATGGTTCTTGGGCTGAAACTGGACCTGACTATTGATTTATGTATGAGAATTATTCCCAAAACAGAGTTAGATTGCATTTATACACTCATCGCCTCTTCCTTCAACCAAATTATTGATTTTCAAAAATTAAGTGGGCTTCTTATTTCTGTGACTCTTCACCTCTTAAATTGTGTATGCATTTTTAAGCAAAATGAGGATATTTTATCTCCTCTTCTAATGCAAATATGTATTGGATACGATTCTTTAAGTAGCCGCCTCCAGAAGACAGCACAGTAAGTTATCAGCAGTCACAATTACCCACTCAAAAGTGATGGGATGTAGAAGTCAGGCACCAGGACATGCCTTCATACCAAGAAGAGTGGTTGGTCGTAGAAAAAAAGTCTGGTAGTGAAACACTTTACATACAATTCACAGATAAAGATTATAGGTTTTAAAATGACAAGTCCAGAAAGTTGTGCCACCTATTTTCTTTGACAAGTGATTCTGATAAGGTTTCCCTGACAAGTTAACACCTCTAGGTATTTGGAGCTCATTTTGTCACATGATTTTTTTTTTCTAATACCGAATGAGTATAAGTTTGTCTAATGCAAGTTTAGCATTTATGCAAGTTTAGAATTTTTAATTGGGTTCAATATCTGCTTTTGCTGCCAAACTTCGGAACAGTAATAACAGGTAGCAACGAGATGTTCAAGATGTTATCCAAATAACTGAGAACTGGCAGTAGGGGAAAAAAGAAGCGTTTGGTGTATACACACACAGACACACACACACACACATATACACATGCATACAGATATATACACACATACACACTAACATACAACATACTGTCAACCTAAAATCATCAAAAGGATCAGAATCCAGTGTAAAACAGTTTATTCAGGTGCAAATCTAAGAGCAGCCATTCTGGTAACACAGACTCTAAAGGAATGCGATCATTGTTTCTAAATGGGAAAGCTAATGTCTTGCTTATATGGGGAGAAAACAAAACAAAACAAAAATTGAACAGAATTACAATACGTTTTGTACAAGGCTGATTTATGAGTTTCAGAAATTTGATTAATTATAGCTGTTTTCTTTTTTCCAATTTAAAAAAGTATATTTAATATTTCATCTTAGACAATGTGATAATTGTGAGGTCTTTGTGTATGAGGAGTAAGAGAGAAGCTAATCCATAATGATAACTGTGCAGTGGAAAAAGGTCTTCTCTGGTGCCCTTTAGTCTTTCACAACATTTTACAAAACAATGTAGGTAAAGCAAAGGCTTTTCTATAATCAGTGGAACAAAAGTTGCAACTTCCTAGGTTATAGCTGCCTGTCAGGTGACTCAGGTCTCATAATCACATTCCTTTAAGCCTAAAATTAAAGTTCCAACAGCTTTGATTTTGAATTACTTATTTTTACAATACTTATACTAAAGGGTTTTTTGTTGTTTATCTAAAATTTGAATAAAACTGGCCGTCCTGTATTATTTGCTAGTTCTGACAACTCCAAATGGAAAGTTCCGAGTTTGGGCATACTTTAGGGGAAATATCATTGAGCAACTTCTTTGTGAACCAAGTACTTGGTTTTTCTCCTTGCACTGCCCTGCCTGTTGTTGTCTCACTCATCTTAAAGCTGACTCCTTTGATGGCCCAAGATCACTTCCCAGTTCACTGCTTTTTGATTCATGTCCAGAAAAGATGCATGAGTTCACTTAGCCCAACATTCCTGGCCAATCAGAGAGCTCAGGGGGAGATAATGTTATGATACAATTAATCCAGGTTGCCTATACTCAGCCTGGAAATCCAGAGCCATGGTGATCTTCTTCAGAACCATGCAGAAACCAGAATGTCTAGGAAAGCAGGAGAAGGCATGAGCAAATGCTCCTACACTATACCCAAAACCTTGAGAGTGAGAAGATCTTGGGCATGGACGAAGTCTCACCTTAGGGCTGTTTGCAAAGCTTGGGGGAGTGTACTTTTGAGTGTGGATACTATCTCTGGTTTCCTATATACTTGGATTTCAATAACTGTTATGACTAGAACACATTTGTTTATTATTTTATAGTTTGATGCTGGGAATTTTGTGTTTATTCTATGTATTAAGGCGAGAGTCAAAGGGTTAAGAGTCAAAGGGTTAAATTAAGGTTTCCTCTAGTGCAGGGGTTGGCAGATGTTTGGAGGAAAGAGCCAGATAATGTGTTCAGCTTTGTGAATCCCACAGTCTCTGCTGCAACTACTCAACCTTGCGGTCCTATGGAGAAGGCAGCTACAGGCAATATGAAAATGAATGAATATGGTAGTGTTCCGTTTATGCACACTGAAATTTGGATGTAATATAATTTTTATCAACATGAAACATGGGCCTCCTTTTGATTCTTTTCCCAATCGTTTGAAAACGTGAAAATGTATTCTTAGCCAGTGGGTCCTAAAGGAACAGATGGCCAGACAGATTTGGCCCACTAGCCATTGTTTAATGGCTCTTCCTCCATGGTGATAGACCCCTTATCTTGGCCACACATCCGAATCACCATCCCAGGTGAATCTAATCATGCTCCTTGTGGCTGAGATTTCTGAATCACTAGTTCTAGGGTTACCATTGTTGTAGACAACTTAATTCATCCAGGTGGTAAAAGGATTGAGTTCAGGGCAGAAGATCTACTCAAGCATCAGTGGTGTCTCTCTTGACCTTCAGCTGCATCACTTATGCTGCAAATCTGGAGAAATAGCCCTGGGCTGCAAAAGGTGAAGAACTTCAAGATTTATAAAAGGCTTTTTAGGATAAGGAGAGTGTGAATGGCGAATGCACACAAATGAGGAGTCCAGTGATAGTCACATTCCTGATACACTCTGAACATTGGTCTGATTGATAGTCTCCCAACAAACATTTTCATAGAATATGCATTGCTATCTGATGGCCTGAAATGATCTTTTAAAAGTCAGGGTTTCAAACTTGATAGTCCTGAGTTACTTAAGGCACCACGTAACAGCAAATTGTTAATCACCAGTAGAAATAATTTCTTCAAGGGAAAAAAAAAATCATATATTGAAGACTCCATTAAAACAGAATTATTTCTAATCCAAGAATAAAAGTGGTAGTTTATAGGAATATTGAGTTATAACAAATTTTGGCTTCTACATATATTGATGCCTCTCAAATGGAAACATTTCAAATACCTAGATGTATGTATGTGTGCATGTGTTTTGTCCAATGTTAGCAAGTGATTTGGTCTGAGTGTTTTATAAAATTACAATAAAATATCATGACAAGTTTATCGTTTCATCTGACAAATTTGCAATATTTAATGGAATTGGCATAAAAGCTTCCATTAATTGAAAATGTGTTTGAAGAGTACAAGGAAAAGGAGAGTTACACTTTTGAGAGACTTACACTTTTGAGACAAACATTTCTCATCTCATAAATGGGAAATAATTAGGGTTTTTGATTTTTGTTAGGCAAATTTACACTAATTATATTTTTATTTTAAAAATAAATGTTGAGTTAGCACATTGCATTTATTTTCATGGAACTTCTACAAAACCTTATATATCTATATATAGATATATATATTTTTTGAGATGGAGATTCTCTCTGTCACCCAGGCTGGAGTGCAGTGCTATAATCTCAGCTCACTGCAACCTCCACCTCCTGGGTTCAAGGGAGTCTCCTGCTTCTGACTCCTGAGTAGCTGGGATTACAAGCACCTACCACGATGCCTGGCTAATTTTTTGTATTTTCGGTAGAGATGGGGTTTCACCATGTTGGCCAGGCTGGTCTCAAATTCCTGACCTCAAGTGATCCAGCGCCTTGGCCTCCCAAAGTGCTGGGATTACAGGTGTGAGCCACTGCACCTGGTCAAAACCCTTTCAATTTCAGTGATTCCATCTTTCAGACATATGCATGTGTGTGCCTGTGTGAAGTCTGTATGACAGTATATATGTCTGCATCTATGTACATGTTATATGGATATTCATGGGTACAGGGTGGGGGATGAGGGATGGGATTTCTTTTTAAAAGATTAGTCATATGGCTTATACAACCACATTATGATCTGTGCTTATCCTTCTAATAAATAATACCTTCAAATGTGCATGAGAATAACAACAAGATCTCTGTAAAATCGTAGTCAGAATTTATCATTTTGCAAATTTAAGGAACAAGTTTCAAAGATAATAATTTGAGGATTTTAAATGGTTTAAAGATTTCACACCCCAGTGATTTCTCTTTTATTGGCACAAATAATGTAAGTTTTCTCACTATAAAAACGTAAAAATGTTAAAAGTGTATGTAATGTCTATAACTGTTACCTTTGTGTAGCAATTTGACGGGGACATAGAGTGCTCAGATATTTGATTAAACATTATTCTGGGTATGTCCCTGAGGGTGTTTCTGGCTGAAATTAGCATTTGAATTGGTACATTGGGTAAAGCATATTATCTTCCCTACTGTGGGTGCACATCATCTAACCCATGAAAGACCTGAATACAATAAAAGACTAAGTAAGATAGAATTATTCCTCTCTGCCTGACTGTCTTAGAGCTAAGGCACTGGTCTTATGCCTTCAGACTTGATCTTGGACTGAAAATAACATCATTGACTCTACGGATCCTTAGGCCTTTGGATTCACATTGGAACTTGCACCAGAGTCTCTAGCCAAAAGACTGGAATTCACACCATTGGCTCTCTTGAGTCTCACGCCTTCAAGTTGGAACTTATACCATCAGCTTTCCTGAGTCTCAGGCCTTCAGACTCAGACTGAAACTCACACCCTTGGCTCTCCTGGGTCTCAGGCCTTCAGACTCAGACTAGAACTCACACCCTCAGGTCTCCTGGGTCTCGGGCCTTCAGACTCAGACTGAAACTCACATCCTTGGCTCTCCTGTGTCTTGGGCCTTCAGACTCAGACTGGAACTCACACCCTCAGCTCTTCTGGGCCTCAGGCCTGCAGATTCAGCCCGGAACTCAGACCAACAGCTATCCTAGGTCTCAGGCCTTCAGACTTAGACTGGAACACACACCCTTGGCTCTCCTGGGTTTTAGGCCTTCGGACCAGGACTCACACCACAGGCTTCCCTGGCTTTCGACGTTTCCCACTGCAGATCTTGGGACTTCATGGCCTCCACAATCATATGAACCAATTATTTATATATTCTCTCACTGGCCATTAAATCAAGAATGGTAATGACATAATGTACCATTTCTAAGAAAATACGTGTTTGCTTAGAAAGATGTTTTGTTATTGCTTGTTAGTAACACCTCTAATTCAAATGAGAGTAAATCTGACTTTTAAGAATGACAAGGCTGTTAATTCAATTCATGTTCAAAGCATTGTTCTATGACTTGTACTAAAATATAGATGTGAAGAAGGCAGAATTCAGACCCTAGAACATTTAGGACCATTCGGGAGGGAGATGCGTGCACAATGGGCCATACTACCAAGACTAAAGTGCACCCAAACCATCCCACTTCCCAGTTGCTAACCCCAAACCAGCTTCTGTATAATATGTTCTGAACCTGAAACCCAAACAAGGTCCCATTGGTTGGAAGTGCCTCTATTATGTTTGTCTCTGTTTAATTCTATTCCTTTCTCATTCCTCTGAAATAGAAGAAAGATAAGTGGTACAAGATCACCCCCAAGTAGTTCTCAACTTGGGGGCGATCTTGTACCACTTCTCCAGGAGATGCTTAGCAATGTCTGGAGACAATATTTTTGGTTGTCACAATTGAGGAGAAAAGGAACTACTGGGTAAACTCCAGGGGTGGTGCTAAACATCCAACAATGCTCAGAACAGAGCTCCAAAACCAAAAATTGTCTGGCCTCAAGTTTCAATAGTGTTGATCGTGAGAAACTCTGCCACACTTCAGTTTTGACAATTCTGACAGTGGAGGAAGCAACACAACAGAATTAATGAAAACCTTAACTAATATAATGCTTATAATAAATCTAATATGAATTGGAGATTTATCGCATCTTGCACATATTAATTCATTTTTTAAAATTTTGTCCTTTTAACTTCGTTTTGTTTGAGTAAACTTTTAAAGGGCTTCAATTCTATGATAGGGCCTAGGGATACAAAGCTAAGTAAAATGCTCATGTAACACTTGAAGTTCAGCAGAGAAAATAGATGTGTAACCACATGCATTAGTCAGGGTACTCCAGAGAAACAGAGCCAATAAAAGATAGATAGATAGATAGATACATAGATAGATAGATAGATAGATAGATAGATAGATAGATACAGCAATAGGTATAGATAGTATATTATTCTGTTTTCACACTGCTGTAAAGATACTACCTGAGACTGGGTAATTTATAAAAGAAAGAGGTGTAATTGGCTCACAGTTCTGCATGGCTAAGGAGGCCTCAGGAAACTTAAAATCATGGCGAAGGCAAAGGTAAAGCAAGGCATGTCTTACTTGGTGGCAGGAGAAAGAGAGCAAGCCAAGGGGAAGTGCCCACTTTAAAACCATCAGCTTTCATGAGAACTCATCCACAATCACAAGGACAGCATGAGGTAAAGTGCCCTCATAATCTAATCACCTCCCACCAGGATCCTCCCACAAAATTTGGGGATTACAATTCAAGATGGGATTTGGGTGGAAACATGGAGCCAAACCATATTAGATAGATATAAAGACATAGATATAGAAATAGATCTAAATAGATAGATATAGAGACATAGGTAGACATAGAGATATATAGAGATATAGCTACAGATAGCTATAGATGGATGGATAGATCTATATAGGTAGGTAGATGAATAAATGATAGATTTATGATAAATTGGCTTATTCATTTATGAAGGCTAAGAATTCCCATGACCTGCCATCTGCAAGTTGGAGACCCAGGAAAGCTGGTCTTGTAATTCAGCCTGAGTTTGAAGGTCTGAGAACCAGGGGAGTCAATACCAGTCCAAGAGTAAGAGAAGGTGAGATGGGATGTCTCACCTCAAGCAGTAAGTCAGAAAAAAAGGGATGATTCCCATTTCCTCCTTTTTTTGTTCTATTCAGGCTCTCAGTGGATTGAATAATGCCCACCCACATTGCTGAGGGTAGATCTTCATTACTCAGTTGACCAATTCAAATGTTAATTTCATCCAGAAACAATGGATGCTAATTTCATCCTTTCACCACAATTATAAGTTTCTTGAGGCTTCACCAACCATTCACAACTGTGAGTCAATTAAATCTCTTTCTTTTATAAATTACCCAGTCTCAGGTAGTATTTTTATGGCAGTGTGAAAATGGACTAATACACTCTCTATCTATTACTATCTCCTATATCTATTTATATCTATCTATCTCTACATCTACCTATCTCTACATCTATCTATCTGTCTATCTACTTATCTATCTCTTATTGGCTCTGTTTCTCTGGAGTATCCTGACTAATATACCCTCACAGAAACACCCAGAATTAATGTTCAACCTGGGCAACCCATAGCCCAGTTACCTCAATGCAATTCAAAACAAACCATCCTATCATACACACTACAATACTGTACAATTTAATCATGGGCAACCCCAGTCTCTAGGAAGCTAGGACAAGGATTTACTTCTCCTAGTACCTTCATTGAGGTGGTGCATTGGGTGTGGGCCTTGAGGGATCAGAGACTATCAGATGGAAAAGGAAAAGAGATGGAGCCAGGATGACAAACAACAGCCTGTGTATCAGGAAAAGGTGAGTATGTTCTGAGACATGAAAAAGCTAATGTGGTTAAAGCCAAGTTGGAAATCAATTTCAATAGGATGTTGAGCTACAGACAGGGAATGTGATCATGATTGTTGATGTGATTGGCAATTTGGGAAATTCACATACCGACTAAAGACAACACTTTCAAGAAGTTTGTCTGTGACAATAAGACAAGTGTCATCAAAACCACAGTGAGATATCATCTCACCCCAGTTAAAATGTCTATTATCAAAAAGAGAAAAAATAACAGATCCTGGAAAGGATGTGGAAAAAGGGAACTCATACTCTGTTGGTGGGAATGTAAAATAGTGCAGCCGCTATGGAGAACCATATGGAGGTTCCTCAAAAAGCTATAATTAGGACTACCATATGATGTAGCAATCCCAATGCTAGGTATTTATCCTAAGGAGAGGAAATCAGTATATTAAAGGAATATCTGTATTGCCATGATTTTTGCAGCAGGGTTCACAATAGACAATGTGTAAAATCACCCTAAATGTCCGTCAATGACTGAATGGATAAAGAAAATGTGATATATATACATAATGAGATATTATTTTTCCATTAAAAAAATGAAATCCTGTCATTTGCAGCAACATGCAGGGACCTGGAAGTCATTATGTTAAGGGAAATAAGCTAGGCATAGAAAGACAAATATCACATGTTTGCAATCGCATATGAGAGGTGAGGAAGTGGATCTCATGGAGGTGGAGAATAGAATTATAGATACCGGAGGCTGGGAAAAGTAGTGGGGAGGAGGGAATAAAGAGAAGTTGGTTAATGGGTACAAAAGTACAGTTAGATAGAAAGAATAAGGTCTAGTATTTGATACCAAATAGGGAGAACATAATTAACAAAAATTTATTGTATATTTTTAAATTGCTAGAAGAGAAGGATTGAAATGTTCCCAACACAAAAAATAAGATAAGCATTTAAAGTGATAGATATACCAATCACTCTGATTTGATCATTACATATTGTATACAGGTATCAAAATCTCACATTTATCCCCCAAATACATATAACTACCATATATCAATAAAAATATATTTTAAAAACACAAGTATCAACACAAATGTTTTTCCTCTATTTTGTAATAATAGAGGGAAAATAGAGTTGGCTTTTCGAGTTGGCCTCTTTCAATCTTTGGATTGCTTGCAAATATTTTCATCAGTCATCACAATAAGTGAGTCAAGTGTGGTTATGCTTTTCTGAAGATGCATGTTGAATTTTAGACACCTGTTGGGTTGGAAGAGGTGGAGATGAGTTGAATCAATAAGCAGAGATCTCAGCAAAGGGGCAGCTGAGACAGTTGCTTTTGGCTCTGCAACATCTGTTCTTGTCTGCAAGATCAGGCTCTCCGCTATGACTTCAGTCTTGGTTTTGCCTCTGAATGAAAGATCTCTGGCATTCCTAGGAGATTGTTCAGTTCCTCTCATGGGTTTCTCAAATTGAGCCTCTCTTCTTCACCCTTACCACTTCTGACTTTGAACAGTTTTCCTTTGCCTCATTCAGAGAGTTTTGCAACTGAGATGGCCCTCCTTCAGTCTCTCTCTCTTTGTCTCTCTCACTCAAACACTTCTGTTTTACTCTTTGAAAGTCCCCGAATATGGTGAAAAATAGGGATCTAGTTTCATTCTTCTGCATATGGCTAGCCAGTTTTCCCAGTACAACTTATTGAATAAAGTGTCCTTTCTCCATTTATTTTTGTTGTCATTGCAAAAGATCAGATGATTGTAGGTGTGTGGTTTTATATCTTGGGTCACTATTCCATTTATCTATATGTCCATTTTATACCAATATTATTCTGTTTTGGTTACTATAGCCTTGTAGTATAATTTGAAGTTAGGTAATACAGTACCTCCAGCTTTGTTGTTTTTGCTTACAATTTCTTTGGTTATTCAGGCTCTTTTTTGGTTCCATTTGAATTTTAGAGTTGTTTTTGCTAATTATGTGAAGAATGATGTTGGTAATTTGATAGGAATTGTGTTGACTATGTAGATTGCTTTAAGCAGTATGGTCATTTTGACAATATTGATTCTTCCCATCCATGAACATGGGATTTTTTTTTACACTATGGAATACTACACTGCCATATAAAGAATAAAATCATGTGTTTCGCAGCAACATAGATGGACTTAGCCATTACCTGAAGTAAAATAACTCAGAATGTCAAATACCACATGTTCTCTCTTATAAGTGAGAGCTAAACAGTGGGTACATATGGTCATAAAGATGGAAACAATAGGCACTGGGGACTCCAAAACAGGGCAGATTTTGAGGGAGCGAGAATTTATAAAGTACTTATTGGGTACTATGTTCAGTACTTTATTGGGTGATGGGTTCACTAGAAGCCCATACCTCAGCATTACACAGTACATCCATGTAACAAACTTGCGCATGTACTCTCAAATCTAAAATTAAAAAAAAAAGTCTCTAAAAAAAATGAAAAAAAGAAAACCCCACAAAGAATAAAAACCAACAAAAACTTATTAGCCCAGTACTCCTCTCCTCCACCTGGTGCCTGTAGCCTTCTCCCATGTGGTCTTGGCGCCTCACCTCCTGGCATCTCCCCATCTCCAACTGCCAGGTGTGTTCTACTGTGTTTCCTCATCAAATATGTCTCAGGATCTGTTTGCACAGCCTCCAAGTACAGCCACATCTGGAAAAGCTGATGGTCCCTCATTTAAACACAGGGAAAAGAGTGGCCTGATTTACATCCCTGACAAGTGACCTAAATATAGGACGCATGCAACTGTCACAGAGTCTAATCTACCCCCAGCCTCTCCTCACTTGCATTTTCTGTCTTCCATTTGTCATTTACTTAGCAGAGTCAACAGGTGTCACCAAGCTCTAAGAAAGAGCCATTATCACAGGAGCAATCGTTGTCAAGAAGCCCGCACACATGTTTATTGCAGTTGATATAGATGCTAGTAAAATGCGGGACAGTTTTAATTCTTTAATTTCTCATCTGCCCATCTTGTGGTGGAGCTACACGGATATTTAATGTGATGTCGTAAAGCTCTGTGTTAGGAGGAGAAAGCAGGCAGGAAGCGGATGTTTGCAAATGACGGACTTATAAAGGTGAGGGTAGTGAAGTTACCAGATTGACAACCTGGTGCTGTAGTATGATAGTAGTATTTTATATTTCTGTAGTACCATTCTTCACAGAACTCAAATGAGTCAGAAGCAACTTTTTATGACTTATAAAATTCCTACCAGTGAGCACCAGATTTTATTTTTAGACCGAGTAAATTATTGTTACCAAGAATCTTGTTTTAAAATTGTTAGGTATGTGTCTGTTTTTCATTTCATTCCCAAATATTGCATCTTAGAATGAATATAATTATATAGAGATTAGAGAAAAATAAAGAGAAGAGAGATAGATACATGGATATATGGCTGTAACTTATCCTCACTGTGATGAGGGAGATAAAGTAAAAATATCATATCAACAAAAATATAAAAAGCTATCGATAACATCAGGAAGTGCTGCTTTCATTAGCATTCCTTCAAAAGGCACTCTTAAATTTTTTAACCTAGACTTCAGCACATCTAATGCACAACAATAACTGACAGTCATAAGACCAAGTGTAAGACACTGCAAATTTTTAATCCACCTCCTGAGTTGTCAAATAAATATTAAATTATGAATTCACTCAGGACAAAAGTGAGATTAATTTTAGTTTGTACTTCAGTAACTATTCTGTATTTATTTGGGAAAATATCCCAGAGGTTGTCAGCTTTTGTTTGCCTTTCAAAGGAGAATGATATTGGGTTTAAAAAATTTAAAAAGCTGTAAAGAAATAAAACAATCAGAGCAGTAAGGTAACAAATACCTTTTATCTATTTTTTCTGCTTTCATTGGTTTTTAATTTTAACTTGCTTTTAAATTTAAATTAAAAGTCACACACATACATGGGAGGAAAATCTCAAAGGAAAAAAGCAGTATGCAATGGAGAATAAAACTGTCAAAATCCAGACTAACAATTCTTTCTATACCCTTTGTGTATTGTTCTGGTGAACACACGTCTGTGTTTAGCTGTATATATGAATGTGTAAGTGTATATTTATGCATGTTATTTTTTCACAGTTGCAGAATATTATACATAATCTTCTGTACTGTATTTTTTATTTAAATAGCTTATCTTGAAAACCTTTTAATATCTTCACACATACATTATAGCATCAAAGTAATCCTTTGTATGGAAGTCCTATATTTTACTAGTCCCGATTATGTCCGCTTGGGTTGTTTTGAGCCTTTTATAAATAATATCAAAATGAATGCTTGTGTCTGTAGGACTTTGTGCACATATTTGAATATATGGGTGACATACCTATTGAGATTTTAAATTACTATATCAATTTTTTTGCAAAGACGTTGCACCAGTTTGCATTCTGACCAATAGGCATATAAGGGAGGCTGTTTTACCCATATCCTTGCCACTACTGTGCATATTGCCAAACCTTTTGAAACAACAGGCTAAGAAGAATTTTTGCTGTTTTAGTTTGCCAGTTAATATTATGAATATTATTGAGCAACTTTTCATATGTTTATAAGTAAATGGTGTTTATATTTCTGTGAAATATCTGTTCCTATCTTTTGTCCATTCTTTCTGCCGGGATTTTGGTCTTTCAGTAAACTGTAAAATCTCTTTAACTGCTAGGCAAATGTAGGCATATATATATACATGTATATGTATGCACATATATACATGTATATGGTACACACACACATACACATATATATAAACTATATATAATATCTTGCATTGATATATTTTAACTTTTCCTATTTGGGGCAGGAATTACTGGTTTTCAAATTTATATCATCAAATTTATCAATTTTTCTGCTAAAGCAGAAATTCAGATACCATAAAGAAAAATGGTGTCTGAAACACAATTCTGAGTATCAGAAATGCCTGTGATACTCTTAAGTTTTATCTCATCTCTTCTGGTCTGAATGGACGTTTTTTTTTTTTTTTCTTTAACACTTAAATCTTTGGTCTATGTACAATTATCTTTATTGGAACAAGTGAACTTATCCTTTTTTCCCCTTTTTCCTTTAGTTATTTTACTTAGTACATAGATGGACTAATCCATGTGTTCCAAGTTGGTTTGAATTGCTATCTTTACAAAAATAAAATTTTGAACCACACTGAGGGCAGTTGCAGGATTCTCCATTCCTCCATAGATCTGTCTGTTTCACATCTATATGAAACTTTTATTAATGTTGCTTAATACCATGCTTCTATATTAGGTACACCAGTCCCACCTCAGTGCTTTCAGAAATGTTTTGGTAATTCTTTTTTTTCATATGAACTTAATATGTATGAACTTGTATAAAGTTCATATACTTCTTTAAGTTTAAAAACGTATATATTTGGGTGTATTATGCATTGTTTATAAATATGCAATTTATATTATACATATTTTATGTTATATAATTATATATATTTGTAATATAATATAAATTGTATATATGTATATATTTACTTGTTTCCAATGGTTTTTCAATAACACTTTAGATATTTTTCAGATATAGATTCATATCTACAAATTATTGCATCTCTTCTCTCTTCATATTTATTCCATGTTTCTCTCTTTTGTCCCACTGAATTGACTAGTAATTTCAGAACAACATTAAATTATTACAATGACAGTGGGCATCCTTATCTTTCACTGACTTTAATGGGATTTTTTTCTAATGTTTTCATATGAATTAAGGTGCTGGTTCATGGCTTAAAATGTGTACTTTTATAACAAAATTATCAGTCCATTTTTATTACTCATTTTCATCAGAATAGACATTGAGTTTTATCAGATTCCTTTTGCCACACAAAGATCACGTGGCTTATATCTTCTCTGATTTATTATTGTGGAGAATGACATTAATAAATATTGATCCATTCCTGTTTTTTACAGTATGAACTAATTTTAAGGCTCCTAATAATTTTGAAATTTGATAATATTACAAAAGGCATTTATTTTTCAGCACTGGGCATCAACCCTGGACAGAGAGGATCTGATTTTAGGATCAGGAGTTTCAAAATTGAAATTCCTTGAATGAACCCCATAGTGTGGGGTACTTTTCATTTATTCATTTGTTCATCTAAGAGGCAGGCACCAGGCACCAGAAATAGAACAAGACAAACCCTGTTTCTGACCTCACAGAGCCTAGAGATTCGCTTTTGTTCTCACTATGCTCATTAATAAAGGCATTTGTACTTTTTCTTATTCAGACCTCTCTTGGATTCTTTTTATATTTTTTCATGTGGGCTTTTGAACAAATGGAATTAATTACAATTAATCTGATAGAAAAAGATGTGTAACCCTCAAAGACATTTTGAAAAAATTTACTAGAAAACATTGAGAATTGTACTTATGTTTATTTGGGCACAATAGAGTACTTTTTTATTAAACTAAATACGACATGATTGGATCATTGGAACAATGAAAGCAGAGATTTTATTTGCACATTCCTGGGGTGCCCCAATGTTTGATCATGGGTCCTTTTAATGTTTCAGGTGGAGTAGGCTCTTTAAAACTGAATTTAAACTGCTGAGCTCATTCTTCAGAAAATTCAAAAGAATACTAATTAGTCCCAGTGATCACCAAGTCTGAATATAACACACAGAAAAAAATTGTTTTAACTCCAAGGAATGAATAAAGTATAGTTAATTGGAAAATCATAACAGAATTGCTTTTATACCATCAATATTAGAATTATCCTAATGCCATATTTTTATTCTTTAGAAAAGAACATATAAATTCAGAATTTTTGCTTTTGATTTTTATAACTTTGAGGATTTAAAGAAAACTTATATATCTGGGTGGAGTGGCTCATGCCTCTAATTCCAGAACTTTAGAAAGCCAAGGTTCAAGACCAGCCTGGGCAACATAGTGACATTCTGTCTCTACAAAAAAAACTCTTTAAAAAAATTAGTCAGGTGGTGCTCACCTGTAGTCCCAGATACTTGGGAGGCTGAGGTAGGAAGACAATGTAAGCTGAGGAGGTGGAGTTTGTAGTGAGATATGATACTATGATCACACCGTTGCACTCTAGCCTAGGTGGCAGAGAAAACCCCATCTCTAAAACAAACAAAAACCCTTCTAATATGAAACAATGGTAGGTGGCAATTTATCATTAACAAGTTTTTATTGGTTTCGTAAGGCAGTCAATATTCAGTGTTGGGCGTTATTGTGAAAGGTAGCAGATACAGTGTTCTGGAACACTTTATCTATTGTAGGGTTTTTTAAAGATAACTTTGAGTGGTCCTGGGATGTACTAGCTTTCCTACCTTTTCTGGGTTTTCTCGAAGAAAAAATCCACAAAACAAAACAAAACATCTCCTATGAAAAACATAATGTAAGGACTGACCTGGAAATGGACTGCTTAGATTTCACTAACCCATTTTAATCCCTAAAAAATAAAGACTAAATATGGCCTCACATCTATAAAAGTAGAAATGGTTTTTGGTTCACTAGATGGCATAGAACATGCTGGATAATAAAGGATGCTGATTCTGAAATTTAAGAAAATTAGAGGGTGGGATATGATCACTCAATCTTTACAATTTTAAATCTTTGATTTTTTTTTCTATAAAAAGTGTGTGTCATATCTCAATCCAGTATCTAAACTCAGTGTGGAGATTTAGATCATTGTTGTAGCTACCTCTTCACCCCAAATACATCAGGAATTTGGGTTTTACTTATCTTTCATTTTATGCTTTATTTTCCACCAGTTGATGTTATCCAGGAAATTAGATAATAAGCTTTCAAGTAGCTCCACAAGATAGTTTAATATGTCTTTAAATCAATACCTTGTTATATCCCTTAATAAGGCATGAATAGATACAAACAGGATGCATGTTTTTGTAAGAGTGTCATTTTAAACTGCGGTGCCACCTGTCACCTCTAATCCTTTCTTTGTCACCTCTAAAACATTCTTCCGAATGACTGTTGCCCCTATTATAACCAATAACAATTGGCTATTGATTTGCATAGTTATCTGTTTAATGGCTGATCTCCACCCTTTCAATGCATTGTAAGTTCTATGGAAGTTTTAGGCAAGTTCCTGCAGTATCTGCAAGGCTTAATAGACTATGAAGAAACATGAGAAAACTACAATTAATTTATTTTTATGTTTTTCACCAGAGGAGTGGCATAGCAAAACAATTAACTTGCTAATTGGAGAAGAGATACATTTCCATTAAAAGCTCTGAGGATATCATAGTTGATGTGACCCAATTTAAGTGGTGAAAATCACAGAGCATGTTCATAGGCCATTGCCATATTTAATTTTATCAACTCCCTAAGGAGTTATTCCTGTTTTACAGTGTATTAGTCTGCTCTCATGCTGCTAATAAAGACATATCCAAGACTGGGTAATTTATAAAAGGTAGAAGTATAATGAACTCACAGTTCCACATGGACGGGGAGGTCTCACATACATGGTGGAAGACAAAGGAAGAGCAAACGGACGTCTTACGTGATGCAGGCAAGAAGACTTGTGTAGGGGGACTGGCGTTTATAAAACTATCAGATCCTGTAAAATTTACTATCACAAGAACAGTGTGGAGGAAATCACCTCCATGATTCAATTATCTCCACCTGGCCCCACCCTTGACATGTGGGGATTATTACAGTTCAATGTGAGATTTGGGTGGCAACACAGCCAACGAATTCATACTTGGATTTGTTGAGGTATTGGATCAAATTCACACATCTAATAAATGGCCTGTCCTCTGATATTAGATTGTGTCTACATTCTATTACATGCATCACATTGGTGATCCTTATTTAATAAGCAATTATTGTGCAACCCATTATGCAAAGTCTGTCATTTGTCCTGTAAATGCATTTTATCCTCCGTGTATTTAATTATTGAGGTGTTCATTGGGTTTTCTTTGGTCCAATATTTAATGTGTGAGGTTAAAAACATTTGAAGACACATGCAACTACATGGAAAGTCAAACTCCAGTTGGCATATGGTATCACTTTCATGCAAAAAGCAAGCCTAGTGACTGCTCTCAGCAACATCAAGGAATTCCTCAGTGACTTAAATGACCTCAGCCTGAAAACAAAACAAAATAGAAGGGTGATGTTCCTGAATTGGCAGGTAAATCTTCCTTTTCTTTTCATTCCAAGTTCAATAATAATAATTTTGTTCTAGACCACTATGGTGTTTGATCAATTTTAGCGTAAATCACAGAGCTATTCACGTAAAGTATTTACAGCACTTGTATTAGTAATGTTAACTCTGTTCTATATTGAATAGGTGTGATTCAAAGGTCTAGTTTAGCCCTTGAAATACTACAGAATTTCTTAAATTAAAAATTAAAGTGCTCTTTACATTCATGTGAAATGGATATTGAACTCAAAATTGGGATATACTTCTGAAGGATACTGTTTATGCATTATTAATGTCTTAACAGGCCATCCTTGCCTTTATACAACTTTGGCCTCAGCTTTTCAGGGTAAATTTAAAAAGGAGTTATAGTACATTTTTACCTACAAACGCGTTACTTTTGTAAGAGTAAACTGGCCTCTGACATAAAAATTTCATTTGAAAATAGCTGAAAGAGCATTGAGGGAAAAGTGGAAAAGAATGGCAACATTTCTAGATAGATTTTTACTCTTATTATTTGAAAAATATTTTTGAGACCGTCATATTTTTTTATTCATTCCTTCAAGTTTATCTGTTTCCTTCTAATTCTAATTTAGTGACAAATATAGAGAAAGAGCTTAAAGGAAGCTAATATTCAGGGCACAGACAAAAGAGGGGTGGGTTTTGGAATGGCTCTCTTCAAGCTTCTGAACTGTTTTTGCCATTTCTGGCTCTGACTCTGCACTGTGCCCCCTGCTGGTCCCTCCAGGGAGTACACAAGAAATACCAAATCGAAAAACCTAGAGCAACCTTTCAAATGCTGCTTAGGTTATTTAGGTTTTCCTGAAATACGGAACTTTATTAAACCGGCTCACCTTTAAAATCCAGGTGGGTAATACTAAAATCTCTCCTTCTGAAATGTATTCAACCTCATTTTAATCAGATTAAGAAACTAATCAAATGAAGAAAAATAACATTCTACTAATTAGCAATAATATTGCGGTATCGGCCTTAAGTCCCAAGGGGTTAGGACAAACCAGATGCCTCTAATTACTGTTTTCAGCCCATACAGGAATATTTCAGTCTGTCTTCTGAGATGCTCTTTGCACTAAGCAAAACAAAGAAGAGATACAGCTTTCTAGAAGTTATTCATTCTTCCTGCAGTTTCTTCATGTCCAGTGGGGCAAGTCCTGTCACAATGTTTAAAGGCCTTGTGAAAGCTATGAAATAAAAGTAGATTCCTTTAAAATGCCTTGATGGTGATTTCAAGTTCATTCCTTACTCTCTTAACACATTGCTTAATTAAAGAAATTCCATACAAGTTCAGGATACGGTAACTGGCGGTAAGACGCGATAGAACACCAACTTTTGCAACATTGGCTTTTGTGAGATTCTATTCTAAAACTCACTTTTGTGAAATTCTATTCAAATAACTATACACATTATAAGAAATTTTATAAATGCTACTTCATTTAATCCTCCAGCACCGCTTTGCATCCTTTTGTGGATAAGGAAAATGAGGTGTGGAGAGTTCAAATAACTTGCCCAATGTAATAGTTGATAATAAATGATGGAACTAAGACAAACCTTTCATTTCCAAAACTTCACTCTTTCCCCATGCCTTGTTGCTTACATAAGACATTTTCCCAATTCAAACGCCACAGGATTTATATAAGTTTGTGTGATGTGTTGACAAGGAGAAAACTCCAAAAGAAAAAAGTGTTCTTTGCTAAATGTTCAGTCCTACTTTTAAAACTGTTACATTTCCAAATACTTGGGGTAAAAAGGATAAATGGAGTAAGGCCAGGAGAAAAAAAAAAAAAAAAAAAAAAGCATATATTTGACACCTTGAGATATTTATACATGAAAAATCCAAAATAGATCCTGCAAAATAGACAGATCGTCAAATGGCTGATAAACATTTTTGAAGGGTGTTCAACTTGATTAGTTTCAGAGAAAAGAAACGAAATGTACTGCCTACCATAATGGCTAGAATTTGTGAAGATGGGCAATATCAAATGTTGGAGAAAATGGAGAGCAACTGGAAATCACACCATGTCTGCTAGAAATAAAAATTGTGCAGCTACATTGGAAAAACTGGTAGCTTACACAAAAATTAAACATACAACTACGTGTGACCCAGCAATTTCACACCCATAAAAATTGGCTACATATATTCATGCAAATAGGCATATTAACTCTCAAAAATCCCCAAAACTAGTCAAATGTCCACTGATATCAATATGCAAAAACAATTTATGTTATATTCATACAAGGAAATATTCTGCAATAATAGAAAAATATAAACTACAACCACACAAAAAATATAAATAAATCCCCAAACAATGTTAACTGAAAGCCACCAGAAATGAAAGGTTAAATGCTGTCTCGTTTTCTTTAAATACGGTCACAACATAGGCAAAACTAATCAAGGCTGCTAAATCAGGCTTGTCCCTGTGCTCAGAATGGGTGGTAACTTTCAGAGGTTGAAGGCAAGTTACTGGGTGCTGGAAATGTCCAGTTTCATGGTCTGAATGTTGGTGACATGAATTTTCTGTTTAACCAAATGCATCAAGCTGCACGTTTGTCTTTGTATTTTTCTCAATGTACATGATATGCCAATCAAAAGTTTCAGAAGCCCAAAAGACAGAAGATAAAGTATTTTGGAGGGAGGAAGACAATTTATAAAGTGGATACACAGATGGAGATTGCCTTTGCTGAACATATTTTACGTGGAAGAGTGAAAAGAAAAAAAAACAACAACACAGATTTAATGTAGAACTTCTTTTTTTTAAGGTAGTTTATTTCTATTTCTATTTTATCTAGACTGTTTTTGTCATTGACAAATAAAAATTGTATACACTTACCATGTACATCAAACTACATGAGAAAAAGGTAAATGTTGAAGTGTTTTATCTTCACGTGCAAAGGCAATATAACAGATAAAATCCAAACTTTATTAGACTTTAATTTGAAGGTATCTAGAAAACAATTTGGGTCTGTTTCCACGATCTTTTCCCAGCCCCTCACTGGGTCCTTCTCATAGTGTGTGATAAGACATTGAATATATGTGCCAGTTACTAGAAAAAAAATCACATAACAACCTCTCTGGTTTGGTTTTGTGCTTATCTCTATCTCCATGGTTGCTTTGACCTCTCTTTCTCTTATCACGTTTGCCTTCCAAGACTTTTTCTAATTTTCTTCTTGTCCTGAGAGCCTCCAAATCCTCCAGACAGGTGAAAGTATTCCTCCAGTTTGCACCCACCACCACATATTTTATGCCTCCTCTCCTTGTCTCCCTAGAGAAGCCACAAACTCTTGCAGGACATCCTTACCAAAGCTGTTACCCATTGCCTGGTACGTGGACGATACCCAAAATTGTGCTGAGCTAATAGAAGATTGAAAAGTCAAACAATAAGTAGGCAAATCGTACAGAGTGAAGAAGCATGTCCCTTTTTAAACAGAGAGACTGCATACCAGCTTTGTGAACCAAATAGAATTTAGTGCGTCTATTTTAATCCTCATGCAGAGGACCAAGGTTTGCATATGCAGAAATTCACCAGGCTTGCACCTTCTCTTCATCAAGCGGGTCCTACTTCATGAGGGTGAGACCCATGTCCTATAGGGCCCCAGCTCAAAGGGCTCATGTATGACTTAATGCTCTGCAAATGTGGCCTTGAAGTCCTTAATTTATAAACACTGGTCCACTCATTTTCATTTTCTGAACTCCACAAATTGTGTAGCTGGTCCTGTTCATCACAAATAGGAAAATATGTTGCCAAGCAACATGAGAAAATCTAGATGCCAATTCATTTTCCTAAAGACAAGGTCTAAAGCAGAAAGACAGGTTAACTTTATTTATTTATTTATTTATTTATTTATTTATTTATTTATTTATTTATTATATGAGACAGAGTCCCACTGTGTTGACTAGGCTGGAGTGCAGAGGAGAGGTCTTTGCTCACTGTAACCTCCAACTCATGGGTTCAAGCAATTCTCCTGCTTCAGCATCCCAAGTAGTTGGGATTTGTAATCCAACCACCACGTCCAGCTAATTTTTGTATTTTTTTTTAGTAGAGACAGGGTTTCACCATGTTGGCCAGGCTGATCTTGAAATCCTGACCTCAGGTGATCCATCCACTTGGGATTCTCAAAGTGCTGGGATTACAGGCGTGAACCACTGCACTGACCCAAATTCACTTCGGAATGAACTTTTTTTTTCAAGTTGTAGCATAGTAATGTAGAATTCAGCACTATCTATATTTCACTATTTATTTATTTATTTATTTATTTATTTATTTATTGAGACAAGGTCTTGCTCTGTAACTCAGGCTGGAGTGCAGTGCTACAATCATAGGTCACTGAATCCTCAACCTCCCGGGCTCAAGTGATCTTCCTGACCCAGCCTGCCAAAGCACTGGGATTATAGGCATACATGACTGCACCTAGCCTCTGATATTTCACAATTTAATATTTCATACTTGTCATGCAAAGACCCTAAGCGTATTTTGAAACAAAAAAATTATCAAAAATAGAACGAGTGTTGTCTGCCATCAAGCACTAAAAAGGACATCATTCAGCCCACTGTCTCTTTATAGGCCCAACAAAGAGAGCATCTAGGCAAATATTACATTTTCTATCTCACAATAGGAATTACATAGCTCAGAGCCAGAACCTTGTCAAGGTGTAATCATCCAGTTCTAAACCCAGTCACCGCCTGAAATTCAAACTAATTTGCTCTGCCTTCAAACTCCATGGGTAGACAATCCTACTCCAAATAATCTGAATCACAAGATAGTAAGTCAAACTCATATAGAAAAGAAAATATACATATTATATATATTTAGAATGTTTAAACAATTCTATATAGTATATTTAACATTACATATACACAGATTGTACTTTATTTATTCATTTATTTATTGGAGATGGAGTCTCGCTCTGCCTCCCAGGCTGGAGTGTGGTGGCGTGATCTCGGTTCACCGCAACTTCTGCCTCCTGAGTAGCTGGGATTATAGGCGCCGGCCACCTTGCCCAGCTAATTTTTGTATTTTTTGTAGAGACAGGGTATCAACATGTTGGCCAGACTGGTCTTCAACTTGTGACCTCAAGTGATCCACCTGCTTCGGCCTCCCAAATTGCTGGGATTACAGGTATGAGCCACCACACTGGCCTGTACTTTTATATTTTAGTTGAAGAATAAATGTTTCCATTTGTCTTGAAAATGGCAGTGTATGAGTTTTAAATAAAATTTTAAAAATATAAGCATGTTAAATCTAATTTTATTTGTGCTTACCCCTCAAGTTCCTGTGACCCTCAGTGTCATTTTATAATGAGCTACCCAGAAAGCATTGTTACGCTCTCCTTCTTTAAAGTTTCCCCCATCACCTAAAGAGTCAGTATGAAGGTCTGAAAATTGCTTATGATTTACCTACCTTTATATCTTTCTTGTATATTTCTTTTTCCTTCTATATTTCAGTGGATACCACTCACGCAGGGAAGACTTGCTCTATTATAACCTTTAAGACTTATGAACTTAAGAACTGGATACTGAAATATCCAATTTAAAAATAAATTTTAAAATTAAAAATTTATTGTGATTTTCTCACTTTATTTTTGGTTGGCTATAACAGAGACAGTTTGGTGAGTGCATTAGTCTGTTCTCACATTGCTATAAAGAATTGCCTGAGACTGGGTAATTTACAAAGAAAAGAGGCTTAATTGGGTCACAGTTCCACAGGCCTTACAGGAAGCATGGCTGGGAGGCTCAGGAAACTTACAATTGTGGCAGAAGGCAAAAGGGAAGCAAGCACATTTTACATGTCTGAGAGAGAGTGAGGGGGGAGGTGATACACATTTTTAAACAACTGGATCTGAGAGATCCCTCATGAGACAGCACTAGGGGAATGGTGCTAAACCATTAGAAATCACCCCTATGAACCAATCACCTCTCACCAGGCCCCACCTCCAACACTGGGGATTACAACTCGACATGAATTTGGGTAGGGACATACAACCAAATCAAATCAGTTGGAGTCAGATGCAACCTCTGTGTTTCTCAACAGCAGTAGCACCTTCGAATTTCTTTAAGTATTTGGTCATTTCTAACTGTATAAACAGAAATCTATATTCTTCCCATAAACAAGGTACTATTCATATATGTCCCTCAAGCTTCGTGCATGAAAACATGGTCTCCTCTCTTTTTTCTTCCTTGTATTAAAAGAAAGCCTTTGCTTACTGGTTAAGTGGTTCCAATTTATTTAAAGCAATATGTTGGGTGTTTATTTCTCAGTGTCAGGAACCCTGGCCAGATGTCCATTTGAAGTATATTTCAGTTGGGTAAGATCCATAATTCACTCTTTCAGATTATTATGGTTTAGCTGTATGGATGTCCAAGGCTGATAAATCCACTAATTTATAAGCGAGATTTCTATAAGATTGATTTTTCACGCTATACTTCATGTTCTATGGTATCAATGACAAATTGCAAAATCTCCTCTCTTTCTTCCCTGTGGGTCCATTTCAGAAATAGTACAATAGACACTAGATGATGAGACATGAAACTTTTGCAGAAACCATACTGTGTGAAGTTTTCTGTTATTCAGGAAGAATACAACTAAGCCCTGTCACATCAGTAAAACTTAAGAGTGTCATAGCACACATTCAACTGAGTACTGTATAGAAGCTAATGATTGTGCTTTTTATTTCTCTGGACAATATAAAGAAGCTCCAAGAATTTTTGCATTCAGATTTTGTGTCTCAATTTGGAAGAGATTGAGCTATGCCCTGCATTGAGAAGGACTGAGTTTCTCCCGTTCATTTGTTGTTAGTTTTTTTTTTTTTTTTTTCTTGTAATCATAGGATACATGCATATGGCAGGAATAAGTGGAGAGTTACTTCACAAGCATGACACCTAGGGCTTATTCACAATCCCTAGTTGTTTCTTAAAACATATATTAACAAACCTCGTCTCTAAGGCTTCTGACTCAGTAGATTCAATGCGATGCCTCAGAAGTTTGATCTCTAAGAAATACCAGGTGACGTTGCTGATGGCAGACGACTCTGAGCAGAACCACCTTTCCATCCTTGCTTATTGTGAATCTGTTTCATTTCATATGTTTCTTGAATGCTTGGTATTTCTTAGGAGCCAGATAATAATTCAGAATATTGATCAGGACCAGTCACTGGAATATCTGTCTGGCCAAATGAAACATCTTCATGACCCAGGCAGAGAAGACGGAATCCCATTGCAAGATCTAACAATTCCCAAAGGGGTGGGAGCAGGGGCTTAAGGGGCTTGTTGTCCCCTGCTGGACCTTCCCTTTGCATTGTAATGCACAGAGGAGGTGGTTTCTTTCCACTGTGTGTCACCAGAGGATGAACACAACGGCCCCAACTCCAACCATTTTAGATATTTCTCTTTCTCCTCATGAATGTTTCCCCTTAAATTTTTGAAACTGTTTCTTCTTTGCTCAGAGTTCTGTGGTGCACGGGAGAAAATGTACACTCCTTTTGCTAGGGTAAGTAATATTATCTGGCCCTGGACAAAATCCTCTTGATCTGCAGCTTTCAGGTCTTTCATAAATTTTTCGAAATTTTCTTCTTCCTTGTTTGCTTCTGTGGCTCCTGGTCCAAAGTTTCTCCTTAGATCTACACTGGAATTTGGAGTTTATCTGTCTGCCTGTCTACCTACCTACCTACCTACCTACCTACCTACCTGACTTATAATTCGTGCTGTTCCTTTTAGAAATAACTCTTTGTATAAAAATATGATTGTTTTTATGACCATCACAGCTATATTTTGGCAATGAAAAAACTCCCATATTTTTATCTTGTGTCATTTATTTAACCTTTTTTTAGAGTCAATAAGGGAAAAAAGTATAAAGATTGACTTACTCAAGAAATGACTTCATTTTATGTGTGTGTGTGTGTGTGTGTGTGTGTGTGTGTGTGTGTGTGACATACCTTGCAACGACGTGAGTTCCTGTAGATGGCCAACCATGGCTTTTTTGCGTGTATTAACCTATTTGTTTGTTTGTTTACTTAAGAAGGCCTGCCTGTTTTGGTATTATTTTCTCACAGTCTTTTTTTTTATTTGGATTGTATTGAGTTAAATTGAGTGTTTTTTTTATATACTTTATATTTTCTGTTCTATTTAGGATTGATTAGAAGAGTTTAGGTAACACACAATGAAGTTCAAATCAGCTAGAATATAAAAGAGTACTTTCCAATGTAGGTTTCTAGTACTAAAATTCTTGAGATCAAATAAATATGAGAAACAGTAAAATAGAATGTTTGTGTCCCCGCAGAATTCATGTCTTGAAATGCTAAGAATAGTATTAAGAGATAGGGCCCTTGGGAGGTGATTAGGTCATGAGGGTGGTACACTTATCATTGGGACTAGTGCCCTTATAAGAAGAGATAAAAGAGCTAGCTCACTCTTTCCACCACATGAGGACACAGCAAGAAGATAGCTGTCTGTAACCAAGAAGAGCACCCTCACCAAGAACTCAACGATGCTGGCACCCTGACCTCAGACTTCCAACCTCCAGAACTGTGAGAAATAAATGGTATTTCAGCCACCCAGTATATGGTATTTTGTTATAGTAGTTCTGAATAAACTAAGACAATCCCACATTCTGGAAGTCTTCCCATGTAGACATTCACACTGATCATTAGCATATCAAAGTCCTTGGCACCTGTTGGTGAAGGAGACTATTTTATTTGTATGCTGTATGCATCGTGTGTATATGAATGTGCTCATGTACAACACCTACTAAACTCATGAGAGATCATCAGCATCCATTGAACATTTGAAGAAATGCTTTCTATACTGTAGTCACCCAATATGCTCAAAATTTCCCTCATGCTTCACTGAAAAAAATCAAGATACATTAAAATGTCTAGCCCCCAAGAAAAGGAACATGTATTAAAAATATATATTGCAGAAGCTTTTGTTGCAATATCAAAAGTTCTCATATTTCACTGTGTTCAGATTGCATTGCTTTCTACTACTTAAAGGCTTAGGCATCTTAACAAGGTATAATTTCATCAATAATCCTACAAGTTCCTGCTGGAAGAGAATGAGTTTCATGAGAAGTGTACCTTTTCCTTCTGCAAGAATGGCATTTATTCACACCTGAAAATCAACTTATAATCGAACACCATCCGTGATTGTTTTTAATACTTTCATCTTTCAAAAGAAAAGTTTAATGAGAAAAATAAGGCAGAAGTCTTTAACTTACCAAGGTGCTATTTATTACTTATCTTATGTTTTTTAGTCTTAAGGCAATTTTCCTAGCAATTTCATTTCCAGCATGTCATTAGAAAGATGATCTTATCACAGCTTCAATTCCATTATGCATAGGATTCTTGCAACAGGCACCAGCAGGTGTGCCTAGAGAGTGGGGCAGGGGAACCTAAACTATTCAGCAAAAACCTACAGGATGAGCTGAGTGTTAACAGAAAACTCATTATGCCCTAATACTGAGAGCTTGCCTTTTTAAAAAATGCAACAAAGAAGCTCTTTTAAATCAGATTGTGCTTTGGAGCATGGTTGGATGCAAAGGTCAACTAGAGCAGGGTTCTCCAAATTTAGCAGGCATTGTAATCACCTGAACGGCCCCACTTCCCCAGGTCCTGATTCCTTTACGTCAAGGACAAAACCCTAGAATCTGTATTTTTAACAAGTTTCCAGCTGAGGCTGATGCTGCTGAGCACATTTTGAGAACCCCCAAAGCAGGTGAATTCTTATGGCTCCTCAAAGAGGTAGGATCTATTCCTGATGTGCTGAATTTCTTTCCTTTCTGAAGCTTTCAAGCCATGGTTAAAGTGGGGAAGAAATCTCCCATAGACCTACAGAATTATTTATCTTAACGTGCCTGTAGTTATTTTGCACATGAATTCTTACCCCCTTCAATAACCTAGCAGGCTTAATCTTTGCTTTCACAATGTGGGCATTTTATCTTACAGGAAGAATATTCTGTGGTGCTTTTATAGAGTCTCCGTGTTTGAGGAACCTTTTGGCATTCAGACTAGCAAGGTTACCTTTGCTTTTACACAACACAAAATTCACAAGACTGGCTAGAACCCTCTTCTCTATGGATACTTTCCTTCCTGGCATTTTCTGCACATGTATAACAAACTGTCACGCTATCTTCACCCCATCTGAAAACGTGATCCACAAATCATTTTCATTTTCGGCTTCATGAGTTCCATAATGATGGGCCCCCCTTCCTTCCTATCAGCCATTCTCTTTTTTCAGAATACTGATATTTTGTAGATTTTTTTCCAACAGAAATTCTAATGGGAGTTTTACGTTTTTTCTTGGCTTTCTTTGTATTGCTTCTCTATAATGTGTATACACCTTCAACGCCAGAAAATTGCATGAACAGCAATGAATCATTTTTCAAGACTTTACAAGAAATACATCAATCTTTTATTTTACGGGTTGCTTTGCTGAGAATTTAAAACTACCCTTTAGAAACTGCAAACAGAAGAGACCTTATCTTTGCAAACCTTTTTAAAGATTTCTTCCCAGGTTCATCAAATGGCTTCTTTAGGAAAATTTCTTCTTGAAGCGTCTTCTTTTTTCCATATTCACCATCCTTCTTAATTGGCTCTGTCTTCACGTTCTCCTTCTGAAACATTTAATAACTCTAATTACTCAGCTTATTCATTTTCCCTCCAAAAGGCCACTAAAACACAGGGTTTCCTCCTGACAAGTCCCTGCAAACATTAATTTAATACTACCAATGCTTTCATGAACACAGTTCTTAATGTTTTTAAAACACTATTAAATATTTTTATCTTAGGACAATGCAAAGAAATCTAGACTTGATTCACAGTCAACTTTTCTCTTAACCATCAAACACATTAAAGGTAATTCTTTTTATCTCTTTCATCACCGTAGTATTTTGTTTTATTTTTCCAAGTGGATTAGATCCAATAATATAGAGTCAAAATTAATGACACCAGGAAATGTCTTTATAAAGAAGTATCTTTGGATATGTTCATTAGGAACCCAACATAAAGCTCTATTTTATTTTCTTAACTTGGAATTGTTGATGTTTTTGGAGTATATCCCAATTTTAAAATTTTTGCTAGTATCAGCTTTTCTAACTTTTATTCAGACCTCAGGTGCAATAATGCCATTTTGTTTTTCATATTGGAAAACCCTGCACATTTGAAAGTTGAATACATGAATCCTGGGTTCCAATTAACTAGAATATGGGTTCTAATAAAAATAAATTAATTTTTATTTTATTTTAAATCAATTAACTGATTTTATTGGCATATAATAGTTGTACATATTTTGGGGGTACATGTGATATTTTGGTACCTGTATACAATATATAATAATCAAGTTAGGGTAATTGGGGTATCCATCACTTCAAACATTTATCTTTTCTTTGTGTTGGGAACATTCTAATTCTAGTTATTTTGAAATATACAATAAATTATTGTTAACTATAATCCTTCTACCATAGTATCGAACAGTAGAACTTATTCCTTCTTTGTAACTAGTATAATTTTTAGAGGTTTCCTTCCCTGTTTGATGGAGAGAAAACTAAGATGGAGAGGACTTTACTCCACAAAGATTCAGAAGTTCTGGGTTCTGATCATGGCCTTGGTACTGACCACCCTTGGGGATTTGGAGTAATCCTAAAATGTTCGCCTGATGCTGTTTTTTTTTTTTTCCACTGCAAAATGGTGATAAGAAACTTTTTCTCTAACTTCACAATTTTTTTTAGGAAATGAGGCCATCACTGGATAAGACTGTAGATACTAAGATGTCATATGATGACAAGCTGAGTTTTGTGGTTTGCCTAGGGCACATTCTTACCTATCCCAGGAAAAGGCATGATTCCAGCCATGTTTGAAGAATGATAGAACCATTAGAGTATCCTTTCATGTATCTCTTTGATGCATAAAATTTCCACGCTCCCTATTCAGTCTTGGTAGTGTAGGAAAACATGTCTGTTTTTTTATTCTGACTTCCACGCTTTCGAATCACTGCCTGGCTTCACATTCTCTTATGAACTCTAAGAAGTGAGTAAAACAAACATTCATGGAAATGTTCAAATGGATGTATTGATTTATTATCTCAGTGATGCTCAAGGCCAGTGCTGTATCCTAGAGCGACAACTGTTTGGGACAAGAAAAGTCAACGTTTTAGCACAATCCAAAAACAGCTTTATTATTTTTCTAGGTTCGATGTGCAGACATTGAATTCATAGCACAAGATGGGATTCAGTTGAGATCAAGGAAGTTTAGATGGCAGTGAATATCAATGTGGTCCAATGCTAAGGTTTTATTAGAAAGAGACAGTCGGATTGCAGAAGTCCAAACGTGCTTGTGAATAATAGAGTTTCCGTAGCACTCAGGTGTACAGAATCATGTATTTTGAAACTCTGAAATTAATTAGAGATGTATAAGAAAAAAATGAGAAACTTTAAATCTATCCATGCTGCTTACTTGATGTATGAACATATTTATCTACTTGGTTCTATTAAGAGTTTTCGTCAAGGATCTTAAATTTTCCTCTTCCCAGAGAGCAGTTTCACAATCTTGTATTCTCAGAGAGTCAAACACCTCATTCTTCTTAACAGGCTCATTAAGCCCCTTTAGCATTCCTTTATAAAATATGTTACTGCCTTGCAGGTTTCTATCATAATTAGCCATTAGGGATATCTTGGGTAGCTGTAAATATTCAAAGGCAACACTGCACCTATGAACCGTATTTTGAAGAATACCAGAAGGTATATGGGGATTAGAAAGAATATATAAAGCTCTCTAATGCAAATCACTCTCTTAGTGGCATACAAAAGCCAATTTTTAATTAGATTAAACTCTGAGATTCAAAGCCATGATTCCCTGAACAATGGACATATTAGAAATATGCATTAAATGCTTTTCTTTGCCTCAGCACATTCTGATGGGAAATTCTTATATTTATACTTATTTTCTCAATTCAGTTGCACTGTTGATTATTATTATTTTTAAACCCGATAGTAGAGTTCATAATGATTAACTGAATACGGGGAATAAAAGGATAATTATCTATGTTGGATATGAGTAGTGTAAGATGGACCTATTTTTGGGAACAATGTTTAGTACTGAAATCACTCAAAGAACCCATGTTTTTATTTAAATTCTGTAGAATAATAGAATGAGAAAAATACAGCTGCTGACATGGCATTAATATTGTGAACATACCCTTAAATGAAAATGGCTCATTTAAGCAAAAGTGGGTATATTTGGAAATCAGAATGTAGGAATGTGATTTTGAAAAACATAATGGGAGCTCCATTACTAACAGACAACTTTCCATCCACTCATACCTCGCATTAAAGAGAATTAAGTGTATGAAAAGCAGTTCATGGTAAAACCCAACAATTCAAATATATAATCTATGTATTGTGGGAAGTTTAACCTGGCAAAAGCATCCTTTAATTGGGTACACATCAAAATATTTAAGAGTAAATTAATAATGACCCACTTATGATTACGTCAAAAAACTCAGTTTTTCTTCAGATAGTCTATTGGTAGGGTAGATTTACACAACGGAGTAGTGACAAATAATAAATTACAGCTAGATATTCCAACCTGAATCAATTTATCAGCATTAAATTTTTTTAATGTGAAAGAAAAATGTGTCCAGTCAGATCATATTTCTGTTAATATCAAAACATAAAAAGTAGAATAATATATTTATATTACTAATATATTTACATATAAGTATCTATATACAAATATGCAAATGTATTTTAAACAATATTGAATATAGATAAATATGTATGTGATGAAAATATAAATAAACCAAAAAATGGCCGGGGTGGTGGCTCATGCCTATAATCCCAGTGCTTTTGGAGGCTGAGGAGGGAGGACACTTGAGGTCAGGAGTTCGAGATCAAGCTAGGCAACGTAATCAGACTCCATGTCTACAAAAATAGAAATAAAAACAGCTGCTTGGGAGGGGCTCAGGTGGGAGGATCACTTGAGGTCAGAGGTTGGAGGCTGCAGTGGGCCATGATTGCACCACTGCTCTCTAGCCAGGGTGACTGAGTCAGACCCTATCACCTCCCCCACCAAAACAAAAATACATGAAAAACAAATTACTTAATCAGAAGGAGTTCTTTAACCAGAATGTACTACTTCCAGGGGATTTGAATAGAAGTGGTAGCTACCTAAATGGATTCAAGACAGACAAAGGGAAGGTAACAAAAAGTGGCCCTAATGGAAGAAATGGGAGAACATAAAAAGACAGATTTCTTGTAGAGGAAAGGAATATAGTGAGATTAGTGGAAGCCATCACAGGCAAGTATCAAGAAGGAAGGCAGAAAAGATCTTCTTCAGTGAGGCTAACAACCCTGGTTACTATGGAACTCATACTCACATAAGCAAAATGTAGGCCTGGGTTATTTTGTTTAATTTAAAAAAAAAAAAACATTGTTGATAAAAATGTATGTGCTCATCAATATAAAGTGTGGGTTAAAACACCTCGGATATGTGATCATGTTATACTTGTCAGTGGTATGTAAGGATGATGTGTTAGTCCATTTTCAGGCTACTAATAAAGACACACCCAAGATTGAATAATTTATAAAGAGTTTTAATTGACTCACAGTTCAGCATGTTTTGGGAGGCCTCAGGAAACTTACAATCATAATGGAAGGTGAAGGGGAAGCAGTCATCTTCTTCTCAAAGTGACAGGAAGGAGAATGAATGCAGGAGGAACTATCAAACAGCTATAAAACAATCAGATGTTGTGAGAACTCACCCAGTATCATATGAATAGCATGGGGGAACCACCTTATGATCCAACCACTTCCACCTGGTCTTTCTCTTGACACATGAGGATTATGGGGATTATGGAGATCGTAATTCAAGATGAGATTCAAGTGGGGAAAGAAAGCCTAACCATATCAGTTGGTAACTATACAAAAGGAAAATCCAGCATGCTCTAAAAAACCATACCCAATAATTGTTCTAAGAGACTAAAATTATAAAATATAATCCTGATGTGCATCCTTTACACCCCTGGAGGATTATATTTTATAATTTTAGATTTTTAGAACAAAACTATAAAATTACAAAATGGTTTAGTAGTATAGCCATAGAAAAAGTAAGTAATCCAGCAGAATTTCTGTCCAAAAAACAATGAGGCCCAAAATGTTAAACAGAGAATTACCATATGTTACCCAGAAACTCCAACCCTATATGTACACCCAAGAGATATGAAAGCAGAAACTGAAACAGGGATTAGCAGCATTATTCACAATGACCAAAAGGTGAAAACAAACCAAATCTCTATCAACAGTTGAACAGATAAACAAATTGTGCTCTATCTGGACAATAAAATATTATTCAGCCTTAAAAGGGAATGCAGTACTGATGCATACATAAATGTGAATAAGCCCTGAAAACATCAAGCTCAGTGAAAGAAGCTAGACACGAAAGGCCACATATTGTATTCCATTTCTATGGATCACATGGAGAGATTCATAGAGACAGAAATTAGATTAGTGATTGTCAGGAGCTGGGTGTGAAAATGGGTTGGGAGGTAAGGAGTAACTGCCGCATACATATGGGGTTCCTTTTTTTTTTTTTTTAAAGAGTCTTGCTCTGTCACCCAGGCTGGAGTGCAGCAGAACACTCTTGGCTCATTGAAACCTCCACCTCCCGGGTTCAAGCAATTCTCATGCCTCAGCCTTCCGTGTAGCTGGGATTACAGGTGTGCACCACCATGCCCAGCTAATTTCTGTAATTTTAGTAGAGACGGGTTTTACCATGTTGGCCAGGCTGGTCTTGAACTCCTGACGTCAGGTGATCCACCTGCTTGGCCTTCCAACGTGCTGGGATTACAGGCTTGAGGCACCAAGCCTGGCCTGGGGTTTCTTTTTAAGGTGATGAAAATTTTTAGGAACCAGATAGAGGTGATGGTTGCATGATATTGCAAACACATTAAAAGTGACAGAATTTTGCACTTTAAAATGGTTAATTTTGTGTTATGTGAATTTTATCACTATCAAAAAAAAAAAAAGAATGAAGCTCTTCTGTGCAATAAAAATAGCTTGAAACAAAACCCGATAATCTGCATAGCATATAAGGAATATAGGTAAATGTCTGTAGAACTTTTTTAAAAAGCTCTAAGACAAACAAAAGAAAAAGAATGCATGCCCCACATGTAAAATGCCAGAGAGTTGCAGGATTTTTTTTTTTCTCAATAATGTATGTCTTATTTATTTTTTAGCACTTTGTTTGAAGATAACTATAGACTTTTGAAAAAGCTTCCAAAATAATACAGAGAGTTTCGCTCACCCTTCAGAATGCTTTTTCTAATAACATCTTTTGTACAATTAAAAAACCAGGAAATTATCATTAAAGAATGTTGTTAACTGAACTATAGATCTAAATAAAATTCTGACAGTTTTACCCCTAGTCTTCTGTATTAGTCTGCTTTCACACTGCTGTGAAGATACTTCCTGAGACTGGGTAATTTATAAAGAAAAGAGGTTTAATAGACTTTTAATTCTGCATGGCTGTGGAGGCCTCAGGAAACTTACAATTATGGAAGAAGGGAAAGCAAGGCACGTCTTACATGGTAGCAGGAGACAGCACAGAGAAAACTGCCATTTTTAAAGCTGTCAGATTTTGTGAGAACTCCCTCACTATCACAAGAACAGCATGGTCCAATCACTCTCATGATCCAATCACCACCCACCAAGTCCCTCCCTCAACATATGGGGATTATAATTCAAGATGAGATTTGGGTGGGAACACAAAGCCAAACCACATCATGTTCTCTTTATGGACCAGGAGCCAATCCAGGATTGCACATTGTATTTAATTGTCATAGCTCCATATTCTCCTCCAATCAGTGACAGTTTCTCACTTTTTCCTTGCATTTTATGACTTTGATGCTTTTGAAGAGCCATCATCAGTTATTTTGTATCCTGTCTGTGGGACAGTTTTAAAAGATGTAAAGATCTTGAAAGAAGAAATTAAGTATTTAGACATCAAGGTACTCATCTGAGAAATGTTTGGCATGGGAATAGGCAGAAAGAAATGACCAAAAAAATCAGATTCTCAAAAATTAGCAATGCCAATTACTTAAATGATATGGAGTCAAGCTGCAGACATGAACAAGGTCTTTACAACATGGCAGAAGTGCAAGAAGTTCAGATAGTGAATGGAGACTAACAGGGAGGATGGAGAAAAGAAAAATTTGGCAAATGTGATGCCATGTCTACCATTTGCAGTGGGTAAGGGACGAGGCTGTCTAGAGCAGTTTAGATGAGGCTATTATCCTATCAGCATCTCACCACAGTGGCATGACAAGGGCATCCTTGTCATGGCCCTGCTTTGCTTGTTAATATGTCAAGTGTTCCTTAAACTCAGGCTTCTCAAAGATTGAGATCACCTTCTCCCCCCATGCCCTCGCTCCCTGTCCCCTAACTCTTGACATTAATTACTATATTTGTATTACCTCCTTGAGGATCATCTCCCCTCAATAAATTGTTGGCCCACTACTGTCTCTGAGCTCAATTCTCCCTCATGGTATACTCTTTATCAATGTTAGTTTATCACTGAATATTTTTAGCTTCTTCTATGAATATCCTTTAAATCTGCCTTATTTGTCTGACAGAAATCCAACTTATTTTGGGGTAGAAGACAATTGCTACAAATCATAAGACAAATTTCTCTTATTTCATTATACCACACTCCTTTATTGATATGTTCTTATAGTGCATTTATTTTATTTTTTAAAAATTTATTACACTTTAAGTTCTGTGATACATGTGTAGAACATGCAGGTTTGTTACATAGGTATACAAGTGCCACAGTGGTTTGCTGCATCCGTCACCCTGTCATCTACATTAGGTATTTCTCTTAATGCTATCCCTCCCCTACCACCCCCCCACCCCCAGGCAGGCCCCAGCATGTGATGTTCCCCTCCCTGTGTCCAGGTGTTCTCATTGTTCAACTCCCACTTATGAGTGAGAACATGTGGTGTTTGGTTTTCTGTCCTTGTGTCAGTTTGCTGAAAATGATGGCTCCCAGATTCATTCGTGTTCCTGTAAAGGACATGAACTCATCCTATTTTATGGCTTCATAGTATTCCATGGTGTATATGTGCCAAATTTTCTTTATCCAGTCTATCATTGATGGATTGGTTCCAAGTCTTGGCTATTGTGAACAGTGCTGCAATAAACATATGTGTGCATGTGCCTTTATAATGGTGCACTTATTTTAACTTGAATGTGCTCTGATTCACACCCCATTTCTATTGCCTGTAACTCTTGCTTGTATTACTGATGTGCTTAGGCATGACCATTCACTTCTCAAAGAAGATATTTTCAGGTTGATTATTTTTGTCTCAATGTATGCTTGTTAATAGCATATGCTGTAGTGCCTCTAGTTCGATCAGGGTACTTCTGTATTAGAGGACATTCTTCAAGGGATGAATGGATTTTTAAATTATCAGTTGTACCTTCATAGTTCAAATTCATCACTTAGGCTTTGACATAAATCATTCAACATCCTTCAGGAAACCTTAGGAATCCTCAAGACAGTGGTAGATTCAAAGACATTCCACATGTTAGTTCTCCTTTCAAATCCGTTATTTAAAATTTCTCAGTAAAATAAATGTGGAGAGAAAGTAGAGCAAGGAATGAAAATCTTCCATAGTCTTCAATTGCATACACTGGGTGTCCCATTGGTCAAAAACTCTGGCTCATACCAAAATTTAATCTGGACAAATTTTGCCAAGAGAAACTATTTCCAAACAGTTTCCAGGATGAGACTATATGATATAGTTCAATTTTCCATTTCTTTACATCATCTTCCCTTATGCTATGTTTTTGTAGGCAAGGATGGTACCTAAAGATACTCAAAAGAGTCATTATCATCAAGGACAGTAGAAAGTGCTCTTGAAAAAGCACTTGTAGGTTGGACATCATGACTCACATCTGTAATCCCAGCACTTTAGGAGGTTGAGGCAGGAATACCCCTTGAAACAAAAGGTATAAGACCAGCTTAAATTACACAGTAAGACCCCATCTCTATCAACAAAAGGTACTTTTATAGAACATACTGCTCCAAAAATGTAGAGGAAAGCTCATTTTGTGTTCATAACATTGTGTGGTATGAAGTATTTACCTTCCAGTAGAGTTTGTGGTGAGTGTTTTTACTTGATCTATAAAGAAATTACTGGGCAGTGGTGCAACTTTTTCTTCTTTTCCCACTCACATCTGAGATGACAGACAAGAAGAAAGAGAAATTTTAACATAAAAGTTTCTCCCTCTCCCCCTACTCTGCAAAGAAATCCTCTGTATTTTCAGGAAACTCCTTATGTTTAAATGACTATAATGGTTTAGTATGCTGAGGTATTTTTATATTCAAACTAAGAGAGCCTTTTAGCATATAATGTTTGAAACTTTATACCTGAAACACTAATATCTCATCAATTTACAGAAAAGATCACCTCTGGGAGAATATCATAATCTTCCATGATTTGTATGGAGCTGAAAGCACCTTGTCTATGAAATTGTCCATAACATACTGAGACATGATTAAAAATATGGATCTAAAAATGGAATTGCAGAGCATGCAGCCTTGGGAAAAGGGATGGTGATAAATATAAAAACATTGAGGTGGAAAGTAGTTCTACCATGTCTACATCAGCACCAAAATATCACTTGTACTAAAGTAATAGAATGAGATGGGTTACAAAAGGCATGTTTTTATTGCAATATAGATGCAAGATATTTGTAAAAGGAGAGGATTTTTAAAAATCCAACTTCATTTGGGGTATATCTTTGATACACAGCCATTGAGTCAATCTCTCTAGACCATTCAAAATGAGAACATTCAATGCACAATTGTAAATGTGCCCAATTCATAATCTCCTGTAAATACTATCACCTCCTGGAGAGCTGCTGGGCTTTGGAAGGGTGGGTTGATTCCTCTGTCTCATCACAGCATTGGGGGAAAATGTTGTGACTTGAGTGTGGATATCCTATTTATCTCCTGTTGGAAAAGAAGTATTTACATGTATTATGATGCTTTGAAATGATGATTTAGAATGGTTAGAGGAAAATATAGTGCCCAGGTTCCAGCCACTGGGCAGATAAATTACCATAATTCTGTGTGAATAACACTTTATAAACACATTTGTCACAAAGGAGCAGTGTCACATGTAATCTGATTCATTCCATGTAATGGATTAGGTGAAATTCACTTAGATTTTCAGCAACGTGTGTAAAATAACTAACTTAATCTATCTGCAAACTATACTTTATCTTTCAAATCTTGTAAGTGCTCTCTGGGACTACACAATGAATAGGCAGTTATATTTCAATGGGTAATGGAAGGGACAATATCAGTCTCCTATCACAAATCATCACGAAACAAGCCCATTCAGACTGTTTTACTTTACATAGGAAAAATGTGTATGACCATACATATCATAGAATTATCTACTCATATGGATGAGGTCTTGTGTCAAAAAAGTAGTTTCTTATTGAGGCAGATGTTCTGGCTAGGAAAATATCTAAACCAATTGGTCTGAATGTTTGATTAACTGATGGTTCTTAATGCTTAATGCTGTATTTTGGCTTCTTAAGATCTACTGAATGTGACATCATTGCATCTTTCTTCGTCTGCCTGGGCTGCTGCGACAGAATACCCTAGGCTGGGTGAATTTTTAAAACTAATTTATTTCTTACAGTTCTGGAAGTTGAGACATCTGAGATTAGGGTTCTGCCATGCTCAGGTTCTGGCAAGGGCCTTTTCTACAGTTTTTAGACAGCCACCTTCTTTCTCACTGTATCCTCATATGGTCAAGGGGGAGAGAGAAAGAGAAAGGGAAAAAGAGAAAGAGGTCAGGAGAAAGAGAAAGACAGACAGAGAGAGAGAGAGAAAGTTCTCATTTCTCTTCTTAAAAGTACACAAATTCTATCAAGGGCTACATTCTCATGATCTGATCACCTCCAAAGATCCCCCACCTCCTAATCTCATCACACAGGGGATTAGGGTTTTGACATATGCATTCTTGAGGAGCACAGACATTCAGTCTATAGAAGCATCTACATTTCCTTTTGGGGGAATTGTCTCCCTTTCATTGTGTGAAATTGAGTGCTATGGTAGGCCAAGTCAACTGTCTCCATTTTAGAAAGCCCAATGGAACAAATGTGGTCTCTGGCCAAGGAGCAGGCATTTGACTTAAGCCTGCCTAGTCAGGGCATTGCCTTTTGTGCAAGGGACGACCATGGAATCGATGGCCTATGCCTTGTTGCTGCAGACTGGTGTGATGACAAATAGCTTCCAGGAGCCTGTAGAAATATCTTTGTATGCACTTGATCCCAAGTGTTTATCTTCATACTTAGGTGAATTTTTTATCTCTTTCCAATATATTTCTCCCAAATTCCAAAAAGAGCTTCAATTGCTTTGGACTAGAACCCACACCATAGAGATGTTCCCCCACTGGAAGGTGTGTGTAAGAAGGTAGAAATAAACATTTGAAATTAAATTTCATGCCATTTATCTGATGAGTATCAATTTCATCCAGAAAAAATGACTACAAAGGCAAACTTCATAAGGAAGTAAGTATCTCATTTTCATTTTGTCCTTTAAGACAGTGACTATATCCAGAAAAGACATTGGGCTAAAGGGTAAATTATGTCAGTTTTTTAAAAGTAAAATTTAATCTTGATTTAACATAGATTTTCTGAATTTATCATTTTTTTAGAGACAAGATCTCACCCTGCTGCCCAAGCTGGAGTACAGTGGCACAATCAGAGTTCACTGCAGCTTAGACCTACTCAGTTCAAGGGATCCCCAGGCCTTAGCCTCCCAAGTAGTTGGGATTACAGGTGCACCTCCATGTCCAGCTAAGTTTTTTTCTTTTTTGGTAAAGACAGAGTGGCACAAAAGTAAATTTTGACATTAAGACTGCCATTTCGTGGTGCGACATATATATGTATTGGTCCATTTTCAAGCTACTGATAAAGACATACCTGAGACTGGGAAGAAAAAGAGGTTTAATGGACTTACAGTTCCACGTGACTGGGGAGGCCTTACAATCATGGAGGAAGGTAAGGAGGAGCAAATCATGTCTTACATGGATGGTGGCAGGCAAAGAGAGAGCTTGTGCAGGGAAACTCCCATTTTTAAAACCATCAGGTCTTGTGAGACTTATTTGCTATCATGAGAACAGCATAGGAAAGACTTACCCCCATGATTCAATTACCGCTTACCATATCCCTCCCACAACATGTGGGAATTCAAGATGAGATTTAGGTGGGGACGGGGCAAACGATATCTATCTACTATGTCTGTCTATATATATCTGTATCTATCTATGAATTGGGAAGATTCAGAAAATAGTAGATGTAAGATTGTGGTAGAAACAACAGCTCTAGGTAGAGTCTTGGAGAACTCTGGTGTTCTTTGATACATACCTATTCTCACCTGGGAAAGAGAAGCATTCTACTCCTTATCTACCATTTTCTGTCACGGGTTTAGTCCTTTGTTCCCCTTAAGACAAAAAGCTGAAATTCATTGAATGATAAAAGCAGAACCCCTTTAAAAATCATATATATATATACACATATATATACACATATACATATATATATATATATATACATACATAATATGATATATTGTATATATGATATAGGTTTTTATCCACAGTTCCTGGGTCATAACTCCCATAATGCTTGCTATAATGTTGGGGTGCTTTTGGCCTCAGAAGCAGACTTCAGAAAACAGAATCTCTCTCTCACTGACATTCTCCTGCCTTCCTTCCACCTGCCCAAAGCAGTGGGACTCTGATCTTTCCCTGAGTTTCACTTTTTTTGAGATGGAGTTTTGCTTTGTTGTCAGGGTCACCACTTGCAGGGGTCTGTCCTGCAGACCCTGACTCATTGGCGGATGAATAAAGTACACCGACACACAGATATTATGCTTTGCCAGTTCGGCTGAGGGTCCAGGTGGCTTACAGGCACCCTGGAGAGTGCTGTAAACAGTTGCAAACACTAGCCCTCCACAGCCAGTGAGGCTTACATTTATTTAGTAAAGTTTAATTGACAAAGGCTTGAGTTGACACCACTAGAGGTTAAAGATCAAAGCACAGGTTCCGATGCCCAAAGCAAACACCATTAGAGGGTAATATCCCTGGTTGACCTCCCTCCTGAGAGGGCCATCCAGCTCAAAGCTTAGTTTTAAGACCACATAAGTAAACAAGTTAGTTAGGTAAACTCCCCCACACAGCCTTGCTATTTGCTTTAGTTATTAACCAAATGTAAGGGGGATTTAGGCTGCCTTCAGCTGAAACTTCTACTGAAACTGTGAAAATATCTTAGGCCTTCCGAAAGGGTTTGAGACTATATTCTACAACTTTCTCTACTATTTTTCTGTTAATATTTTTGCCACCATCCTGAATGAATTCCCACACTCTGTCACCCAGGCTGGAGTTCAGTGACATGATCTTGGCTCACTGCAACCTCCACCTCTTGGGTTCAAGCAGTTCTCCTACCTCAGTCTCCCTAGCAGCTGGAATTACAGACACCCACAACCACACCCAGATAATTTTTGTATTTTTAATAGAGACAGGATTTCACCAGGTTGGCCAGGCTGGTCTTGAACTCCTGACCTCAAGTGATCCTCCCACCTTGGCTTCCCAACCTGCTGGGATTACAGATGTAAGCCACCACACCTGGCCTTTTCCCTGACTTTCTGATCCATAGTCACATGTGTTATCTTTTGCACCACCTACCCTCTGATATGGTTTGGCTGTGTCCCCACCCAAATCTTATCTTGAATTGTAGTCACCATAATCCCCATGTGTCATGGAAGGGACCTGGTAAGAGGTAATTAAATCATGGAAGTGGTTACTCTCATGCTGTTCTCATAAGACTAAGTGAATTCTCACAAGATCTGATGGTTTTATAAGGGGCTTTTCCCCTGTCATAGACAGCTTCTATGCTGATTGTTGTTGCAGTGTAGGAGCAGAGGAAAAGCACTTTGAGTTTGTGTGTGAGTTTGTTTGTTTCTCTTGAGACTATTTGGATTAAAATGTGAAACTGTGGAGTTGCCTCTAGTTGGGCTCGTCCTGAAAGGGAGTGCTATTTTTGTCACCCAGTGAATTTCAGCTTTGTGTTAAAACCACAATAGAAACTGTAGGTAAGGAATGGAATTAGAGTCACATGGTTTTCTTTCCAAGGTGAGAATAGGAATGTGGCAAAAAACCACCAAGATTCTTTAGACTGTAGCTATCGTTTCTATAACACTAGTGTCCTACACCTGCTGTTTCCCAGGTCATCCCAATTCAGGTCATCATTTTGTCTTACTGTAATTATTGTGAGAGACTCCTAATTGGTATACTTGCATCTAGTTCCTCCCTTATTCTGCTCTGTTTTTCAAACTATAGCTAGAGCTATCTTTAAAAATTGAAATATGATTGTGACACTGTTGGAAATCATGCATAACTTGGACAGCTTCCCATATCTCTTAGGGTAAGGTCTATGCCCTTCCCTTGTGCTTTTCTATTGACACCCCAGCTTCACTTCCCATGGCTTCTTCACACTTCACCCCAGACACATTGCATTTATTTCTATTTCTTACATGAGGCTTAGCCTCTCAGATCTCTGGGCTTTCTCTCTTGAAGTTCATGTTGCCCCAAAGACTCTCTGCCCTCTTCTCCAATTTTGAAACATCGCATCCACCACCAACATATATTTTGCAAAATGTCTGCTCACTCTTCCTTTAGTAAGCATTTGCTGTCTTCTCCCATGTTCCCTCTTCATCCTTTCCCTGTCACTAAACATCCTATTGTTTACTTTGCTGATTTCCCTTCTGAATGGTATACCCCACTTGACTGTATTCTTGTGGTAGGAAGTAGAGAAGGTCTCTCATTCATATTTGTATTTCTAGGACCTAGTGTAATTCCTGGCTCCTAGCAGATATTTTTAAAAAGTCAGCATATTTTTTTCCTGAATATCAAATCCAATAGAAACTGATAAGATACAATGGACCACCAGTTTATATTTCTTCTGTAACCTTCATCCCTCAATGGACCTTTGAGAATGCTGTTTAAGCCAGACATTGAGAAAGAAATCTGTCTATTTATGTATTGGGGGACAGTTACTCAGGCAAGACAGCTTGTCTGTAAAACATAAAATAAAATAAAATATTAGAATTAGCCTACACCAAAATGACATTGATTGGGTAGACATTCCCACCACACAATGCACAAATCCTGCCACAGATTTTCGAAAATGGTAAAATACTGCACAAATGTAAGACACTATCATATAGGATCATGAGAATACACACACAAATAACTGTAATATGATAGCATAACCAAGGCTGTGGGTAATCATTGTAAGCTCTTTCAGTAACTAAGAGATGGACAAATATCCTAAAATAATGCTATTAATCTATGTGTTATGTAGTCATATTCTGTGAAGCATGATTTTATCTGCACAATTTTGCTACCAAAAAAAAAAAACCCATAACATTCAAAGTGTCTGCTTAAAAATGAGGCCAGACTGACATGTTTAACATAAAATCATTGGGAAAATTTAAGATGTAGCAATTTTGGTAATTACTAAACAGCGTGATTCTCTCCTAATATAGCATATGTCAAATTACAAAAAATATCACTATGTTGCTTTCCTTTTTTAAGATTTTACATATGAAGCATATGAGTGTAAATATTCCGCTGCCTTTTGCATATTTTAGTTAAGTTTTTTAAATGGGTTTTAATGCTCCTTGGCTTTCACTTTTTTTGTGTGAGTTTCCAGGCACTGAAAGTTTCTTTTGATCTCTTCCCAGTAATTTTTCAGGCAAAAATTATATATATATATATATATATATATATATACACACACACACACACACATACATATGTATATATATATATATATATATACATATGAATATGTATATATTGCTTTTTTGTTTGTTTTGTGAAGGCATAGAGTAGGAGAAGAAATGGGAGGTGGTGAGGCAGAGTTTTTTTGCTCTCCTAACAGGAGAAAGGAAATACTTCTGCATATCTCATTCCTATATATGACGTTTCCTATCAGATGCCTGGTGGAACTAAGTCTATTTGTTTGGTTAACTAATCACCAGTTGTGTACTTCATTATTCCCTGTGAAACTCTTCAGACAACTTATGAATCTTCTCATGCTTATTATTATTATTACATTGTTGGTACTATGTTGTATTCTTTCAGTATAAAAATACCAATACTGAGTTGATGTCACAAACCATGTGATTTCATTTTTCATGTTTTATTGTGTTCTATTCTTCCAAGTTATGGGGATGATTACTGGTTTGAGAAAACATGGCAGTTACTGATTGGAATTCAGCCTATAGCCACAGATTAATGAAAAAGAGAAAAGGAACTATCTCAGGCAATGGTAGTACTTAGGGTTTGGCTATTCTCATAAACACTCCAAGTGTTTACTTTGTGAGCTAATTAGAAATGAGCTTCCCAAGATGATCCAACAATTCAGAAAAAGGAAAGGAAAAAAATACTCTCCCACCAGAATGCAAATATCCTGGGTTTCCAATTCACAGAAGCAGAATATGTGGACTGGTTTATGAAACACACACCATTATCTTCTTCCCTCGGGGAAAGGCAGCTTGCAGAACAAACACTCCATGTCAGAGACTGTTCCAGTCTTGTGAAAAGCCCACTGCACGCCAGTAAAAGTCATGGCTCAAAATTATAACACCAATGTTCAGGCGAGGAAGCGTTTATATTTACAAAGAACTTGTTTCATAAAATTATCCTTTTCAGGAGCGGCAGCATCAGTATTGCCATGGACTAAATTATGCTCCCTCAAAAACTCATACGTTGGAGCCCTGACCCCCGCAATGCAATAGTAATAGGAGGTGAATCCTTGGAAAGACAGTAGGGTTTAGATAATGTCAAGTTGGTGCAGTCCTCATGCTGGGATTAGTGTCATTATAAGCAGAGGAAGAGTCACTAGAGCTCCCCTCTTTCTCTGCCATGTGAGGACTAAGAGACCAGGTGGCCGTTTACAAAACAGGAAGAGAGAGTTCTCACCAGGAACCAATCTTCTGGGACCTGGATCATTGACTTCCAGCCTTGAGAGCTGAGAACATAAATTTCTGTTCTTAAGTCATCCATCCTATGGGTTTTTGTTGTTGTTGTTGTTACGTTAGCCCAAGCTCACTGATGCAAATATAAACACAGAATGAATTGAATCCATGAGAAACAGCATCCCCCAGGAGACAGAGCATGTACCTGAGTTTCTCAGTGCTCAGGTTAACTATTGTAATAGATCTGCAAACATTCAGATAGGAAGGGCTGGGCTAATCAGTTTCCTAGCTCCTTAATTATGCAGAAAAGGAAACTGGAGCCCAGACTGGTTGGACGGCTTGGTTGATGTCTCACAACCAGTTAGTCACAGAGATTCAAGTACAAATTGAGCATCTCACATCCAAAATGCTCCCAAATCTAAAACTTAATGAGCAGCAACATGATGCTCAAAAGATATACTCATTAGAGCATTTTAAGTTTTGGGATTTTGGATTTGAGGTGCCAAACCAGTAAGTATAATGCAATTATTCCAAGATTTAAAAAAAAAATATGAAATCCAAAACACTTCCTTGTCCCAAGCACTTTAGATAAAAAGATATCCAACCTGTAAAACCCACCCTTTTCACTTGCAACCAGTACAGTTTCAACTACAACATGACAGATTAGTTCTAGACTTTTAACCCAGCTTTCCTTTTGTTGATGAAGATGCAGAAAAGGTTTTGATAATCCCATTCACCCTACAAATAATCACATGTATGTATGAATGTGTATGCATGTATAAATAAGTATGTGTATGTAAACACATCCAGACATGTATATAAATTTTAAATGCTTTATTATGTCAGCTTGATAATAAATTGCTACATGGTAATATTAAAGCAATCAATAATAAAATAAGAGGAAGGTCATATCTTAAATCCTTCTTGCATTTGACTTTGTCTCTGGTCTAAATTGATAGTCAGAGACACCATCAATAACATCAACAGAAAGTGTATGACAGATTGAACTCCTGGCTTCATTAGTGACTCTTTTGCAATGAGTTTTGGGAGCTCAGACTCAGCTGGATAGGAAGGAAGGACCCAACATTATGAGTGGTACGTACCATACTCTTTAAAACTAAGATCCTATTTAATGCTCGCCACAATTGTTCAAAGTAAATGTCACTCACATTCCACAAAACACTTAGCAGATTCATAACTCTGCCATGGGAGGCGCTATGCGGCCTAGTGGTTTAAATTCAGCTTCTTTTCATCTTCACAAGGTGCAAACTCTTAAAGCCAAAAGGGGTTAAGTTATTTATCCTTGTATCTCCCTCAGATAAATGATATGCTAAGTTCTCTATGCATTGGATTCATAAATTAAGGGTCTCCTTCGTGTCACGTACTGTTTAAAGAAAGCTTTCCAAATTGCTTTTCAATGTACGAGGGACACTACAGTGTGATGGTGAAGACTTTGGACTGTGAAGTTGAATCAATTTAGATCAGTATCCATTGTTATTTCTCTCCCTGCCTGACTCTGCTTACACTATTTCTTGTCTTTGCTCCCAGCTCCTGGGGAATAACTGTCTAGGGATCCATTTCTCTGCCCCTGATTTTCTTAGTGGAGAAATACTTTCTCCCAACTTGGATAAACTTGAGAAGTTAGCTCCATATGCCTTCCTCCCTCTTGGAGAGTGCAAAGAGACAGATTCTCCCAAGAAAAGAGGCAGGTGTTCGGCCTAAACTATATCCATTTAGACACTCTCCCCAAGATCAATTTTTTTAACTTGGGCTCAAATTCCCCGTTCTTCTCTGCAATGATTATTCCTACCGATGTAACACTTATAGCCACATACAGGGACACCTCCCTGGAGGTAACATCTTATGTGTGATCTCAGGATGGAAGGAAACATTTTTTCTGCTGAATTTTCAAAAGCATTGTCATTTCTTTTTGAAAGGATGAAGACATCAAAAGGTCGCAGAAGTCAGGTAATCCGCAGGCATTGCAACTCAACAGAACGCTCTGATGAGCTGGTAATGTTAAAAGCACATGACAGCTGACTGTCAAAACAACCTTTGTGTAGGGAACAGAAGAGACACTCATGTGGGTTTGACTGAAGCCAACTTCAAGGCTCCCCAGACTGAGTCATGCTGCGTTTTGATAGCCAGGGAATAATCATGGTAAGCAGGACAGAAAAGTTGAGGAGGCTCCATGGGAACAAGAATGTCAAATCCATTGAGCAAAAAGGCCAAGAGAAAAGGCCGATTTCTAGTGATAACAACCAAAACGACTGGTCAGATGATACCTAGGAAAACATGGAAGGAGGGGAATCAATAATCACCTGTTTTTGTTTCTAAAATTCAATAGATGAAGAAAGGCAGTGAATTCGATGAATATTCAAACATTTATTTAATGTCAAGAAGGGCTCTAAAGCTGATGCCGTCACTGAAAGCAGTAAGACTTTGAAGCAGATGCTTTTGGCATTTGGATCATAACTCTTCAGTCTGCTGGAGGAGTCAGCCACAGCTCCAGCAGACAGACTGCAAAGATTTTCCAATTGGGGTTTTATGAGAGAACTCCCCAAGATGCCACAGAGCAAAGTCAAGGGAGATTCCATTTAAAGGCAAAGGTATGGTGAATCCAAAGAGAGCGAGAGAGAGAGAGAGAGAGAGAGAGAGAGAGAGAGAGAGATAGAGAGAGAGAGAGAGAGAGAGAGAGATTGACAGAGAGAGAGAAGACATACATAAGGAATCCAAAAGATATTCTAAGGACCAGACACAAAGTTCTTGGGCATTATTTACACATAAACCATGTTCTGCCTTAAACTGAACCATCAAGGTATGCACAAAAAATTTTTACTTCTTCAGGAAAATGCAAAACACAAGTTTATGGCAAGCATTTAAAGCTCTCTGGCTATGTCATCAAACCAGCTCTGTCTAACTGGTTAGGCCAGTGTTGCAAATCATCAGTGGAGAAATTAACCATGAGGGTCGCCAGGGGCACTTCAGACTTTAAGTAGCACACCCTAAATCCCACAGCCCTTTAACTTGACAAAGAGTCAGAATGAGCTGGTAATGCAGGCTACCACACTTGCAGGTAGCCTCAGAGATAATAATAGAACTTTTGCAATTCCGTGGTAAATCAGTTCCATCTGTGTAGTAAGTCCTTGTTGAAGTCTGCCCTTTGTGGTTCTGCTTGTGAACTTCTCAGGCAGTATAACACAGAGGGACATCCTAGCCCCATGGGTCTAGAAACTTAGGGGAGTAAGTGGACACCCCAGGAACTACCTTCGCTCACTGAAGGATGGGAGTTTCTAGATAAATGCTCCAGCTTCCTCTCCCCTGGGCTGGGCAATTCTGAGATTGCTGCCACAATAGTGCCTTGGGGAATCTCCAGTGGGATGAATATCCCGTTGTCCACAGAAGTATCCGTTTGTCACCACATCTTATATTGTTTTAGGAGGTAGAAATCTAAAATGCAACCCAAGATCTCAGCCTTGTGGTGTTCCCAATATGTATAATAACTTTCTTTCAAGAATAGACAAAGCCCTTGAATATGAAGAATGTCACTCACTTGAACAGGTTACCAAGGGGTTCACTGAGTAAATCAGTTACACTGGGTGGGTCTGACCTAATCAGAGGAGACTTTAAGAGGGGGAAGAGTCAGCAAACAGCCATGATGATAACTGCTTATGGGATAATGTGGCAAGGAAATGCAGGCAGAACTTGAGAAGTAGAAAGTGGTTCCTCTAACATAGCTCTTACAGAAAAATGGGGACTCTAGTCTACAACTGAAAGGAACTGATTTTTGCTACAGCTACCCGCGCTTGAAAGAGAACCCTGATGCATGCCTGTAGTTCCAGCTACTCAGGAGGCTGAGGTGGGAGGATTGATTGAGCCTGGGAGTTACAGGCTGCAGTGAGCCATGATCATGCCACTGTAGTCCAGCCTTGGTGACAGAGAGAGACCTTGTCTCAAAAAAAAAAAAAAAAATCAATCAACAAAGAACACTGAGCTGAGCTTCAAATGAGTGGATCTTGATTGCAGCCTTATGAGACCTTGTGCAGAGAATACAGTTAACCTTTTCGTGAATACCTGATCCTTGTGAGATAGGAGGCAGGACTCAACCTCAAAGGTGGGCCCAGGACACAGGACCAAATTGAAGACTAGCTAAAACAGATCCTGGACAGAAGTATCTTTCCATCAGACACACCCACCAGTGTGCCAAGTCAGTTGGCCATTGCCATGGCAACATCCGTGAGTTACCAACACTTTCCACAGCAATGACCCAAAAGTTACTACTCCTTCCCTAGAAATTTCTGCATAAACCGCCCCTCAATCTGCATACAATTAAAAATGGGTATAAAAGTGACTGTGAAACCACCCTGAGCTGCCACTCTCTGCCTAGGGGTTAGGTCTGTTCTGCAGAAGCAGTCACAGAGCTGTAACACTGCTGCTTCAATGAAGCTGTTTTCTTCTAGCTCCGTGTTGCCCTTGAATTCCTTCCTGAGCAAAGCCAAGAACCCTTACAAGCTAAGCCCTGCTTTGAGGCCCACCTCTCTGACATCATTTGGAAACTCAGAGGCAATATTAATAAAAGTGTGTTGTTGTAAGACACTTCATTTGTACTAATTTGTTAGACAGCAATAGCACACTGATGCAATTGGCTTTCCTCACCTCCCAGTCTCTTTCTGGTCATACTTACAAGGATCACCTTTCAAATAAACTACTTTTACCTAAATTCTTCTCTCAAAATCTACATTTGGGGAACCCAAACTTAGATATGGTTCTCAAAAAGTGTAAAATCTTGATGAATGAATAGCAAGGAATTGAGGAGAAATATATGATAATATTCATCCTACATTTCTTGAAGAGTAAATGAAATTAAACATGATCTTCTTTTGATCTAAAATGTTCCCAACATTTAATTGTTCCCAGCATTTAATCCCAAAGTAATTGGGTCTTCCCGTTCTAACTAGGAATATATTTTTTTTTTACAAAGGAAACAAAGAGAGTATAAATTTAAATTATTGCATGAAAAAAATAGGAACATGTTAGAAATAATTTTAGGTCTGCAAATTGATCTGTAGGATGTTGATGGAAAATGTTTAAGGTTCCTTTTATGAAGATGTTAAGGAAGATAGTAGGAATTGTAATATTTAAGTTGTTGGAATAGCAATTCTAGAATAAAGGGAACAGATTTTCCTGGGGGAAAAAAGCTAGCTACAATTTTCCCATTTGGGGTAAATATCAGTATGTTTACATTATTCTTCTTCTCACATCTTATTCAAAGTTATTGATGCTGAAGAAATACAATGCAAGCTAAATTTATCCTTGTGAATGATGTTATAGGAAGGTTTCTTTCCATGCAGTATATTAGTTTTCTAGGACTTCCATAACAAAGTTCTACAGACCAGGTGACTTAAACAACAAAGATTAATTTTCTCATGGTTCTGGAGGCTGGAAGTCTGAGATCAAGGTGTGGACAGGGCTGGTTCCTCCTGAAGCCTCTCTCGTGGGTTTGTAGATGCCATCTTTTTCCTGTGTCCTCTTGTCGTCATCCCTCTGTGTGTGTCTGTATCTTCATCTCCTCTCCTTATGAGATATCTTAGTCCATTTCAGTCTGCTGTAACAGAATATCATAGACTGAATGGCTTACAAACAACAGACATTTATTCTCTACAGTCCTGAAAGCTGGAAGTCCAAGATCAAGGCATGGGCAGGGCTGGTTCCTCCTGAGGCCTCTCTTTTGAGCTTGTAGACGCCGTTTTCTCCCTGTGTCCTCACATGGTTGTCCCTCTGTGTGTATCTGTGTCCTCATTTCCTCTTCTTATGAGATGTCTTAGTCCATTTCAGGCTGCTGTCACAGCATACCATAGACTGGGTGGCTTACAAATAGCAGATATTTATTCTCCCACAGTCCTGGAGGCTGGAAGTATAAGCTCAGGGTGTGGGCCGGGTTGGTTCCTCCTAAAGCTTCTCTCCTGAGCTTGTAGATGCTGTCTTCTCCCTGTGTCTTCACAGGGTCATCCCTGTATTTGTGTCTGTGTCCTAATTTCCTCTTCTTATAAAGACACCAGTCCTGTTGGATTGGTGCCCATCTTAGTGACCTCATTTTTCCTTAATCACCTCTTTAAAGACCTTATCTCCAAATACAGTGACATTCTGAGGTCCTAATGCTTAGGATTTGACATATAAATTTTGAGGAAACACAATTCAGCCTATAACATGTAGTAAATAATTTTATATGGAAAATCATTTCAGTTCCTTCAACCTCTGAACTCCCGATTCCATATACACTTAGACAATTTCCTAACATGCGCATATGGTATTAGAGCTATATTTTTTTACCCTGGTTGTACAATTAACATTGACACAGAGAGTTGCTGCTGTGAGTTGTAAATAAGTTCTCAGACTCATCTATGTCACCACTTTATTTTGCTCTTGCGATGGACAGTTTGATTCCGAATGTCCCAGAGAAAAGACCATAATCACAACCCCCATCTTCCCACCAAGCTTGCTCACTCATACTAGAGAAGGCTGGCATTACAAAGAGAAGGCTGGCATTGAGAACCACAATCTTTTCAACAGCTAGCCGCACTTTGCACTGGGCTTCAGCTAACTTCCAGAAGGCAGACCTGTGGACCAGCAGAAAGTAGATGAAAATGCAGAAGATGGATGGATCTCTTTGCATCTTTCAAAATTTCCCTTCTGACCCATCTCATTTCACCCTTGGTTTGGACACGTTTATAAAATAAATAAATAAATAAATAAAGCTGTGATAACCTCAGAACCTAACAACGCTGATGGCACGTCTGTAAAAACGACATTGCATGGCAGAATCTACATTTTTAAAAAGTAGTTGGATACCTAGAGGTGCAAGTCATAAAGTCATTAAACTTGTTTTCTTTGCATCGTAGTTCAATGCGTAAAAAGGCTGTGTGAAAGGCGAGCTTATTTTTGGCTTTGTGCTGCAAATCATCTGCTCTCACCCTGGAGTCCTGCACGATATCATCTGATTTCTTTCTCATGGAAAGAAAACAAGTAAGACCCAGTTCAATCATCGTGATTCTCTAGTCTAAGCTTACCTTTCTGTCTCTCTGCGGATGGCAACAGCATCCATGACATCTCAAAAGAACTTATTTCCAGATAAGGTCAGATTTTGAGGTTCTGGGTGATGTAAATGTCAGGGAGACCCCATTCAACCCATTGCAGAATATGTCTTTCTTTTTCATTGCCATCTTTCTCTGGCTCTCACCTTGTACTGACCCCTCCAAGGAGCTGAGAAATCATTTCCTGCAGGAAGAAGGAGAAAGTCTGCTATTCTGGGTACAGCCTGTTATTTTTAGAGTGACACTGTTCACAGAGCCCATGCCCAGACAGCCTTGGGATAAACAATCTGTAGGATCCCACATCAGCCACAGAAATGAGAACAAAAGTGAAAAACTCTAGCAACAGGATTAGGAACCTGAGCCACAGCCCCAAGGCTTGCCCTCCTCTGATTAATGGGGCTAACTGCAAAATATCCAGGTGTTTTGTTGCTTTAATCGGGTATGTTTTTGGTTTTAAATGTCATAAGCTCAGCAGCAACGTTGATCTGAGTTTTTAATCTCTCATTTTTAGTTTGTATTCCCAGGTTGGAAGGCCCTTCCCTGCTGTGATTCTTTCTAGAATCTGAGTCACTGGCATCCTCAGTGCCTGTCCATCAAAGGGATGCAGGCACAAAAGGTTTTCTCAAGGGCTGCCTGCCAAATCCAGGGAGGCTGTCCTAGTACTGAGCTCACATTCAAGTATGATTATCAACGCTCTTGGGGACGCTGCTACATGCCAAAGAAATGTTTACAGAGTGTTTTGAGATCTCACTGCCAGCAGTGAGAAGATGGTGGTGGTGGTGGTAGTGGTGGCAGCAGCTACACTCCAGTTGCTGCAGGAAAGCAAAGAGAGATCCATTGAGTGTTTTGGCTGAGGAAGAGGGATTGAGCTCCATCTGTGTGCAAAATAGCGGGGAGGCGACTTAATAGCTCATTTCATCTCTAATGGGTATTGATTCAAGTCAACCAGGATAACACAAGTATATGCACATATGTATCACTGGGATGGATGAAGGTGTGAAAAAAGTATCATTTCTCCGCCTTTCTGAAAGTGGATACCAAAGAAAACGTAGTAATCATAGTGATTATGGTAAACCTTTGTGCACAGATAGTGATTTTTCTTTCTAGGATCAAAAATGGAAATTCCGCCTTTCTCCTCCCCTGAGGTTAGAAAGTATACGTACTTTGATTTCTCATCATCCTGACTTCCTTTTTCAGAATAGTGTTGCTCAAAAGCTTTGTCTGTCATCAGGTTCAGCATGTTTTGACCTTGAACCATTACTTTGATCTTAAGGTTAATTCTCTGATCTTCTTGTTTGAATCCAGGCACATGATGTGGTTAGATCCAGATGATTAGATCACACAACCACGAGCTTCTACTCGCCCATTCTTTCCTGCATCCACTCATTCAGTATTTGTCAAGAATGTGTTACTCATAAAGCAACAATGTGTATCAGGGGTTTAGTAAGTGTAGGTGATGTTCTAGAGGCAAGAAAGGCATTGTTAAGCAAGGCAGACAGTTATGAGTGATGACTTCCTTCAAGGTAGAGACTACAAGGCTATGGAGAAATAAAACAGTGTGGCCTTGGTCTGTCTGAAAGGCAGAGAGCAGGACTGGAGAGTGTGAATTTTAGCATAAACCTAAACAATATCCAGAGCAAAAGATAAGAGAACACACTGGCATTGTTGGTGGAGGTGGTAGCAAATCCAAGACCATAAGTGAAATGGTTTGGATTTGTGTCCCCACCCAAATCTCATGTTGAATTTTAATCCCCAGTGTGGGAGGTGTGGCCTGGTGGGAGATGACTGAATCATGGGGGTAGTTTCTAATAGTTTAGTACCATCTTCCTAGTGTTGTCTCATGATAGAGTTTTCACAACATCTGGTTATTTAAAAGTGTGCAGCACCTCCCCTTCACTCTATCTTCCTCCTGTTTCCACCATGTAAGATGTGCTTGTGCTTGCTTCCCCTTCACCTTCTGCCATCATGGAAAGTTTCCTGAAGCCTCCCAGCCATGCTTCCTGTGCAGCCTGTGGAACTGTGAGTCAGTTAAACCTCTTTTCTTCATAAATTACCCAGTCTCAGGTAGTTCTCTATAGCAATGCAAGAATGAACTTATACAATGAGATGTCTGTTAGTCAGGATAAGCTAGGTTTTGCTGCTGAAACAAAATCCATGAGACATGAATAGTCACAGCTTCAAATGTTATTAGTTTCTCATATCACTGTCTGATGGGGGCTGGGCCATCTTCCTGGGCCTTATAGCTTTGCTGTCTGGAACTCATGATCTCACAGGGGACACCTCACAGGGAAAGAGAGAGAAGAAAAAGGAGTATTGACTACTCACTGTCTGCATATAGAAATGCCACATGTGCCTTCTGTTCACATCTCATCAGGCAGAACTAGTACTTGGTGCTGTGTAATTGTAGAACAATCTGAGAAATACAGGAAACCACTTGATATCTGGTAATCTGTCAGAGCTACACTATTTCTAGCACAAGCCAGGAAGAGGCTAGCTACATTGGAAGACTGAAAGCCAACCTGAATGACTAGAGTAACGAATAGAGGAGAGATAACACCATAAAATGAGTTTGGAACAATAATGAAAGACCGCACCATGCAGTGTCTTAAGGCCATGTTGCTGAGTACTTTAAGGGTCATGGGAGGAGAGCAGAGATGGACAGCAATTGGTTTATCAACTTTGAAAATATCTTAAGTGTATAAGAGTAGATCTAGAGGTCACAATCATTGGCCACTGATTACAACACATAGGCTAAAATGCTCTATCAGCAAGACAATCATCAGTAAAACTTCATTATTCAGAAAAAAATCAACAAAACTTTGTAATTCAGAAATAAATCAGCATCCTATCCAATGTTAGTAGGTTATGTATTCATCAGTACGTCAACAGTTTGAGAAACTTATGTTAAAATTCTTTGCTCAGGGATGGGGTCTCCATGCATCACAAGACTTTCTTAAGGCACGTTAATTTAGAAGCCTCCTAATATAGTTTGGATGTGTTTTGCCACCCAAATTTCATATTGAAATGTAATCTCCAATGTTGGAGGTGGGGCCTATGGGAGGTGATTTGATCATGGGGGTGGATTTCTTATAAACGGTTTAGTCCCATTCACCGAGTGTTGACATTGTGATAGCGAGTGAGTTCTCATGGCATCTAGATGTTTAAAAGCGTGTAGCATCTCTCCCCGATTTCTTCCTCCTGCTCCAGCTATGTAAGATGCCTGCTCCCTCTTCACCTTCTGCCATGATTGAAAGTTTCCTGAGGCCTCTCCAGAAGCTGTCATGCTTCTTGTACAACTTACAGAACCATAAGTCAATTAAAACTTTAAAAAAAATAATACGTTACTCACTTGCAGGTATTTCTTTTTAGAAATGCAAGAACAGACTCACACAGAAAATTGGTGTTGGAGGTGGGGCCTGGTAGGAGGTGATTAAATCATGGGAGTGGATTTCTCATGAATGATTTAGCACCATCCCTTTTAGTGCTGCCTTCATGATAATGAGTATGTTCTCATCAGATCTGGCTGTTTAAAAGTGTGTAACACCTCCCCTCTGGCTCTATTGCTGCTGCTCTGGCCATGTGATGTGTCTGTTCCCTTTTCACCTTCCGCCATGATTGCAAGTTTCCTGAGGCCTCCCCAGAGACTGAGCATATGCCAGCATTGTGTTTTCTGTACAACCTGCAGAACTATGAGCCAGTTAAATCTCTCTTCTTTATAAATTACCCAGTCTCAGGTATGTCTTTATAGAAGTGTGAGAGTGGACTAATACTCCTGTCAAATGTGACCTGTAGGTTATCAAACGCAACAAATTAAAAAGCTAAAGGGTGATGCAAATGAGAGGAGGTGAGATTGTGAATGCAGTCCATGGCTGTGGGCATCAACATAGAGAGAAAGTAGCTTGTTGGAGAGATAGTAAAGATAAGGATGATCTAAGACTAATAATTGGGTTTGGGACATGTGGTAGGCAGAATAAAAATGCACATGGGGGTCAGTTGGGGGGAAATAGGGGAGGGACGGTGGGGGGTGGGAAGCTGGGGAGAGATAGCAAGGGGAGAAATGCCAGATGTAGGTGATGGGGAGGAAGGCAGCAAATCACACTGCCACGTGTGTTCCTATGCAACAATTTTGCATGTTCTTCACATGTACCCCAAATCGTAAAATGCAATAAAATAAATAAATGGGAAAAAAAAATGCACATGTCCTAATCCCTGGAGCTTGTGAATATGCAACTTTTCTTGCCAAAAGGAAGTTTGTGGATGTGATTAAGTTGAGGTTCCTGAGATGGGAAATTTATCCTGGATTAGTCAGGTGACCCAATGTTATCACAAGGGTCCTTATAAGAAAGAGGCAGGAGGGTCAAAGTCAGAGAGAGATTTGAAGATGCTATTGATATAGCAGAAGAATGATCAATAGCATCTTCAAATCTGATCTTGAAGAAGGAAAGCATGAGCCAGTGAATGCCGGCAGAGTACAGGCATTGGAAGTGACAAGGAAACAGATCCTTCCCTGCACTTTGCAGAAAGAAACACTAGTATATTAGTCTGTTTTCACACTGATGATAAAGACATTTCCCAGGCTGGGTAATTTATAAAGAAAAAGAGGTTTAATGGATTCACAGTTCAAGGTGGCTGGGGAGGCCTCACAATCATGGCAGAAGGCAAAAGGAACATCTTACATAGCAGCAGGCAAGAGAGAGTTTGTGCAGGGAAACTCCCCTTTATAAAACCATCAGATCTCATGAAACTTATTCACTATCATGAGAACAGCATGGGAAAGATCTGCTCACATGATTCAATTACCTCCCACTGGGTCATCCCAAAACACATGAGAATTGTGAGAGCTACAGTTCAAGATGAAATTTGGGTGGGGACACAGCCAAATCATGTCAACTGCCGTGCCAACACCTTGATGTTAACCCAAGTAAGACTTTTCATCTCCAAAAAAATAAGATAGTACATGTGGTTGTGTAAAGCCCCTAAGTTTGTGGTAGTTAGTTACTGCAGCCACAGGAAAAAAATACAGGACAGATGAGGAGAGAGAGAGCAGGTTGACTCCCAGGTTGTAGAGAACAACTACATGGATGGTAGGTCTCTTACCTGCTCCTTTTACAGAGGAGCAGTTCTGAGAATAAAGACACATTCTCTTTTGCACACATTGCATCTGTAACCATGCCAGAGCATGGTTCAGCTTTTATGTAACAAAGTTGTGAGTTGTTTTTCAGTTGTAATGGATCCCCAGTTTAAGGTAACCAAACCTGAGCATTCCCAGTTGAACCAAGGTGGAACCTAAGCCCTTGGAACAAGGAATGGGGACTGAATGAAGAAGCAGACCCTGCATGGTAGGATCCAGGATCCAATCAGATTGAGCTCTAGTGTCACCCCATGGCAGAATACAGTCAGATGATGCCTCCCAGCATCACCTCATTGTAAGATCCAATCAGATCATGCCTCATTATTCCACGATTATAAAACCCAACCTATCTCCCAATCAGGGAGAAAGGCTTGAGCATTTCCCTGTCTCCTTTCCTTTACAGTTGACTTGCAATAAAACTTTCCTTTTCTCAAAAGCCAGTTTCATGAAATTGGCTTCTTTTTGCATCAGACAAGAGCCGATTGATTGCTCAGTAACACACTTGAGATGGAAATTGATGGTAAACAATTGGCTAGAAATCCAGAGTTCTGAGGCCAAGTCTGCCCTGAGGATAGAGAAGAGCTGGTGTTCAAGCTGTTTGACAATGGGTCTGAATGAATTTGTGACTGCCTTCTGGCCTTAGAAAAACAAAATAGTTGTATCCATGCAAGGCTATTGATCAACTGGTGTACAAGTCCTTCACACAACAGCCAATATGCACGCCATCCTTATAGATGGTGCAGATGAACACATAGCCAATGAGAACATCTTGCAGAACATCAATGTTTAGTGCACCAACTATGAACCACACGCTATATTTTTTCACTTCAGATCTTATGACATTTTCTTCTGGTTCCTTCAAATATTTTAATCTATTGGTCTTTCTCCTTTTGCAACATGTTTCCTAGTTTTCTATAACCATTGCCAAGTCCTTTGCATCTTAAAATAAACTCTCTCTTATTTTGAGAGTATGGCTTCCATCAGTCACATTAGTGAGAGTCATTGCAGAGGTGACAGGGAAGGAAAGAATTCAAACAGTATTTGGTGTAGGAGAAAATAAGCCAGAGTTGTGATAAGGAGAGTGTAGAGGAGGAGAAATGCATTCCTGAGCACCAGTCTATGGAGATGCAGCAAAATCACAAAGGCAGGTGTTTTCTTTGATTTTATTTTCCTCTGAGTTCCTGATTTTAGGTTTGTTGAGCAATGAATCCAAGTCTGATGATGCATGTATTCACTTCCAAGCAAAATCTAGCACAGGGGTTCGGGGCAGGGGAGTAGGGGAAAGTGGGCATGATTATTTATTCCTAGTACCATTTATGCACATGACACTACTTTGAACAGATTCAGCCTCCTTTATACCTGGGGCAACCACTGCCTCTCCAGTTGGCCCCAGTTGCCAAAAAGCACTATTGTATAACATCCAACTCAATCTGATAGTTAACGTCACTTGCCCCAGCCTTGTACATCCATGAGTTTATAGACCTTAAAATAAAAGACATTCTGTAGGTTCTAAGGTTATCTACACTTCATCATCCTAAGAAAACGAGAAAAGAGGCAAAGAAGAAAGAGAAGGAGGTAGAAGAAAAGAAAGAGAAGGACTAGGGGGAGTCTTGGTTATAACACTTAGCTTCTGTGGCTAAGAAAGTTCAGTTCCAGCCTGGAACCTCTTTGGCATGTTGAATAATGTTCTACTTCTTTGAGCTCTTGTTTGCACTGGACTATCTTACTGTTTTAGGATGCGTATAGCTGAGCCTAAATTCTTATTCCATTCCCTGAGTACTAAGGTTTCATGAAGTAATTTTAACACAAAAGTTCACTAACATATTGTTTGTATTATTGCTGTAACCTGAGCATTGTTGAGTTTTCTGTCTTTCAAAGGCAGGCATTCGTAAATGATGGTGCTAGTCTAACCCAGCCTGCTTCTGTTTTTGTAAATGAAATTTTATAGACATGAAGTCATGACCATTTGTTTACACATTGCCTGTGGCTGTTTTCATGCTGTAGAAGTAGATTTGAGAAATTGTGGAGACCCTATGGCCCCAAGAGCCTAAAATACACATCCTCTGGCCCTTCACCAAAAACATTTGTTAGTTCCTGCTGTAGAGGATCAATAGTCTTGTGTAGCAAAGTGTGTAGCAAAACAGATTCCTCATTTGTGATATGCTTTCAATGTTGCTGTTTAATATTTTCGTGACTAATATGATATTGACTAAATAAGGAAATAATTGAGAGAAAATCACAGCCATTCATGAGTACTAAAGAAAAGGTTTAAAGGGGAGAAAGGAAGGAAGGAGGAGAAAGAAAGGAAGAGGAAGGAAGAAAGGAAGAAAGGGAGGGAGGGGAGAAAAGGAAAGAAGGAGGAAGGGAGGGCAGGAGGGAGGAAAGAATGAAAGGAAGGAGGCAGGGAAGAAAGAAAGAGGGGAAGGAAGGACAAAGGGGAAGGGAGGAAGGAAGGAAGGAAGGAAGCAAGGAAGGAAGAGAGGGAAGGGAATGAGGGAGGGAAGGGAGGGAAGGAATGAAAGAGGGAAGGAAGGAAGAAAGAAAAGAGGGAAAGAGAAAGGAAAAAAGGATGGAGGAAGGGAAGGAAGGAGGGAGAGAGAGAAGGGTGGAGAGAGGAAAGGAAGGAAAAAAAAATGGAGAGAAGGAAGGATGGAGAGAGAGAAGAAAGGAAAGAAGGAAGGGAGGGAGGGAGAAAGGGAGGAAGGAACAGAGGGAGGGAGGAAGGGAGATGCCATACCAAGACCAGTGAGACCATATGGAAGGAATAAGTTCTGCCCTAAAGATGAACAATAAAATACACCAGAAAAAGTGTTCACTTCCATAACATGAATCTCTTTCCTACATATAAAATGTCTGTCTGGACCACTAGATGTAAAAAAGAAAAAAAAACTTCTACTATGCTCACATACAGAGTTTCTTTCTGTATTCTGACTCCAATTTCGTTCTCCAACATTGTTTCTCTGTGATGTGAGACTATTTAAGTTTAACAGCTGCAGTAGTTGGAAAAGACAATTGTTTCAACCATATCTAATAACACCTTATGGGTCTTTAGAATTGAAGAACGATATTTTAGTTTGAATATGCTAATATATATTAATATGCTTAGGCTTTGTGTCCCCACCCAAATCTCATCCTGAACTGTAATAACCATAATCCTCATGTGTCAAAGGAGAGACTAGGTGGAGGTAATTACATCATAGGGGCAGATTTCCCCATGCTGTTCTCATGATAGTGTGTGAGTTCTCATGAGATCTGATGGTTTTATAAGGGACTCTTCCCTCTTCACTCAGAACTTCTTCCTGTCACCTTGTAAAGAACGTGCCTTGCTTCCCTTTTGCCTTCTATCATGATTGTAAGTTTCCAGAGGCCTCATGCTAAACTGTGAGTCCGTTAGACCTCTTTCCTTTAAATCTTACCCCGTCTCAGGCAGTTCTTTGTGGCAGTATGAAAATGAACTAATATATTCAGATAGAATTTGGTTGTTAGTTCTTTGTATGTTCAGTGATGTAGTTTGGCTCTGTGTCCCCATCTAAATCTCACGTTGAGTTTTAATCCCCAGTGTTGTGGGAGGGGCCTGCTAGGAGATGATTAAATCATGGGTGTGGATTTCTCTCTTGCTGTTCTGAGTTTCACGAGATCTGGTTATTTAAAAGTGTGTCACACCTCCTCCTTCACTCTCTCTCCTTTTGGCAGACCATGTGAAGATGCACCTGCCTCCTCTTTGCCTTCTCCCATAATTGTAAGTTTCCCGAGGCCTCCCCAGAAGCAGAAGTCTGTACAACCTGCAGAACCATGAGCACAATTAAACCTCTTTTCTTTATAAATTATGCAGTCTCAGGTATTTTTTCATAGCAGGGCAAGAAAAGATGCTAATATAGATAGCATAAATTTTAACATGATTTGACTCTCTTTTGAAATTTGATAACATATGTTTACACAACCCACTCCAACTCTTCTCTGAGAATGACCTACTGGCCTTCATACCTATATTTCTGGGACATGCACAGCATGAAAGCCCTTGTGTATTTATGCTAGGTCAGACCTATAAATTTCAGTGATTTAATATTGCCTCTAATATGTTAAGATGCAGTGACTACCTTTCCACAGTGGTTTCATGTTGTTATTCAAGTTTCGGTGTAGGCTATGTCAATGCTGAGAGGTGAATATCAGTTCAGAGGACTTTGCTAGATATCTTTCTTTTTTTTTTTTCATTCTTTCACCTTCTGTTCTACACATGATAATACCCTTCAATAATGCAAAATGGTACAATAGCTATTCTTAAGCAGCGATCCTGCCAGACCTTAACAACCATAATCTTTAGTACCAAATTCAAGAAGAATTACACTTTCAACATTTTACAAGGTCATGGAGTTAATACTTATATCCATTTTTCTTCATTTGTCATGAACATCTTAACTGTCGTATGTTACCAGACCATCAAAATCTGTCCTATTAAAATGCATATTAGAAAATGTAATATTCAAAGTATAATGGAGTAACTTTTTTCTATTTCTGGAAGATGTAAAATAGGAATTAGTTATTCAATGCTGATATAGGAAAACAAACTCACTTACTCTATGAAAATAAGCGAGTGATCATAGACATACATGGGGCCTGAGGTTGGAGTATGGGTTGAAAAGAAGACAACAATGTGAAGTATAATACAAGGTTAGAGAGAGCAGACTATGGTTAATTTAGACCAGGGACTACATGTCCTTTTTCATCAAGGCTGCCTTAGGCACAGATAACTGTCCACATGGTCCCTGATGTCTACAAACTTCCCTGTTTTCCCTTGTTCTTGTTACAAAAACAATTTTTTAAATGAAGAAAATAAAAACATTACTGAAAGACTTAGAAGATGACAAATATAAATGGAGTCATATGGCATGATTTTGGATGAGACTTTTCAATATTATTAACATGTTAGATATTCAGAGTTAACCTATGAGGTTTCACACAACACTAATGAAAATCACAATGGAATTTTGCTCTGTACTTTAGATTAAAAAGTGACTTTTGTGATCATCTGGAAGAATAAACATACTAGCACAGTCAAGGCCATTTGGGAAAAGGAATCAAGAGAGGAAGAGAGAGGAAGATTTGAATTATCTTGTTATAAATTTCAAATTATTAAAATCTTGCATGGTGACTGATTATGGAAAAACGAAGTAGACAAAAGAAAAAACAAATGAAAAAGCAAAAAAGCAAAGCATATTGGATTTCCTCATAATGCAAAGTCATAAGCATTTGGATTAATTCTTTAGAAAAAAAATGATTTCTTATCTAATTGAACCTCAGGATTAAATATAGTTGTTAGGAGTCCCTCTTCCAGTTCGAGAAAGAATATCACTCTCATCCTAATAAACAAAGAATAGATGTTTGTTAAAAAGTTTTTTTAGTTAAATAATCACAGTTTTTTAAACATTTGTGGTTGTTTAGGTTTGTTTTGTTTTGAGACTGTCTTGCTCTGTTGTCCATACTAGAGTGCAGTGGTACAATCATAGCTCACTGCAGATTTGAACTCCCAGGCTCAAGGGATTCTCTAACTCAACCTCTAGAGTAGCTGGGACTACAGGCACGTGCCACCATGCCCAGGTAATTTAAAAAAATATTTTTATGTAGACAGGGTCTCGCTATGTTGCCCAGGCTTGTCTTGAAGTACTTGCCTCAAGCAGTCCTCCTGCCTTGACCTCCCAAAGTGCTGGATTTTAGGTGTGAGTCACTGCTCCTAGCTAAAAATTTTAATTAAAGCTCAGGAAACAACGAAGCACCTATCAACTCAGTTCCAAAAAGTAACAGCTCTATATAAGAAAGAAAACAACCCTGACTACTTTCATCCTGTTGGAGCTGGAGAGGCAGAGGAAGCTGCTAATGTGGGAAAGGAGACACAAGCTAAACTTTTTATAAAATGTCGTGACTACAGACAGGGGGTCATATCAGATTAGACAACTGAGAAGTCCTAGTCTCTGAATACATCTTTATTCACCTGCCAACTGCTTCCCAAAGATCTCTAGAGAGGGTAGAGTGATAGTATGTCAAATGTGGTAGAGACATGAGGAAAGATCTGGGAGACATAGCTCTGCAGGCAAGTGGAATCTACTCCAAGTTCAAGGCAGCCTCTCTCAGAAGGTACAGATCAGGGAAGGAGACCTGAATGAAATCCTGCATGGACATCCCTGACCTTTACATACTATAGCCCTCCAAAGACTGAAGGCAATGTCACAAGGTAGAGAAAAGTTCTTGAGGTACAAAAAGCTGGGCAACAGAGCAAATAGACACAAAAGCGCTACCCAAAAAATAGCATCAAAACATTCCATTAAAATTCCAGAAATAAACAATTCCCAAGTTTAAAATTGCATATTGTTCTAAGTAGTATGTATTAATCTGTTTTCATATTACTGTAAATAATACTACCCGAGACTGGGTAATTTATAAAGAAAAGAGGTTTAATTGACTCACAGTTCCACATGGCTGGGGAGACCTCAGGAAACTTAGCAATCATGGCAGACGGCAAAGCAGGCCCATCTTACATGGTGGCAAGAGAGAGAGAGCATGCAAGCAGGGAAATGCCAGATGATTATAAAACCATCAGATCTCATGAGAACTCACTCACTATCACAAGAGCTGCATGGGAAAGCCACCCCCATGATCCAATCACTTCCTACCAGGTCTCTCCCTAAACACCTGCAGATTTTGAAGCCAAACCATATCATAGCATGATGAAATCTCCCACCATCCCTCTCTGTCCTGCCCAGAACATGAATTTTCTTTCTTTTCAGAATATCTATGCTGTAGACATTTAGGAGGCATCTCAGTTATCAGACTCACTCTCCTGGTCTGGCAGTACTTGTAGTCAAATAACCCTTATTTTCCTTAATAATGGCCCAAAAGCACAAGAGTGGACATGCTGGCATAATGTTATAATTGTTCTACTTTCTTATCAGTTGTTGTTAATTTCTCATTGTGCCTAATTTGTAAATCAAACTTTGTCATAGGTATGTAGGTATAGGAAACATATAGTATTAATATCTATAGGGTTCACTATTATCTACAGTTTCAGGCATCCACTAGGGGCCTTGGATCATATACCCTGTGGTAAAGGGGAACAAATGGAGTATATATTTTTGTAAGTTGACTAGGATATGTTAAAGATAAATATTGAATTATCTAGTCATGCTTTTTAACAGAACTTTCTGATATGATGAAAGCTGGAAATGCTAAAATAAAATATCAGAGACTAAGGGGCTTATAAACAACACTAACATATTTCTTATAGTCTGGGTGGCTGAAAGTTCAGAACTGAGACACCAGCAGATTCAATGCCTCATTAGGACCTGCTTCCTCCTTCATAGATGGCAGCTTCTTGCTCTGTTCTCTCTGGGGTCCCTTATTTATGAGAGCTCAAATCCCATTCAAAAGGCCCCACTCTCATGACCTTATCACCTCCCAGAGGACCCACTTTCTAACACCATCACTTTGGGAATTAGGTTTCAACACAGGAATTTGATGAGAGAAAATAAATATTTAATCTATAGCAGAAGTATTCTGCATCATTCAATATGGTAGCCATCAGACACCTTGGCTAGTGAGCACTTGAAATATGGCTGGTGTGATTGAGGGGCTAATTTTTAAAATTGTATTTAATCCTACTTTCTTTCAATATCCATATGTGACTAACAAGTACTGTATTGGAGAGTACAGCCCCAGGGTGGAGGTGGGCAACTTTTTCCATTAAAGACCAAGTAGTATATAGTCATAGGAAGGGTCCTCAAGCCCCGGGCCATGGACCAGTACTGTGGCCACACTGAAAGAGGTAAGCAGTGGGTGAGTGAGCAAACCTTCAACTGTATTTACAGTCACTCCCCATTGCTGGCATTACCACTTGAACTCTGTGTTCTGTCAGATCAGCAGCGGCATTAGACTCTCATAGGAGTGTGAACCCTATTGCGAACTGCACATGTGAGGGATTTAGGCTGTGCGCTCCTTATGAGAATCTAATGCCTGATGATGTGTCACTGTCTCCCATCACTCCCAGATGGGACCGTCTAGCTGCAGAAAAACAAGCTTAGGGTTCCCACTGGTTCCACATTATAGTGAGTTGTATAATTATTTCATTATATATTACAATGGAATAATTATAGAAATAAAGTGCATAATAAATGTTACGTATTTGAATCTTGCCTAAATCATCCACCCCAGCTTGGTCCATTGAAAAATTGTCTTCCATGAAACTGATCCCTGGTGCCAAAAAGGTTGGGGACTGCTGTTTTACAATTTTGGGTTTGTAGACTGAGAGGCAATATCAAGGATATCATGTTGGTATATATATAACTATTTAAAATGTAGCCCATTTAAAAATGTAGCAATCTATCTTAGCTAATAGACCATATAAAACTAGGTGGTGGGCTAGAGCTTTGCTATAGAATAATCAATAATATGTGCATGTGTGTATGCATGTACATGTGCATATACATGCATAGGTATATATGTATGCATATGTATATATGCATGCATGTACAGGCATATATATGTATGTGTACATACATACGTCTATATGTTTGTTTAGTAGAGTAGATAAAATCACATATATGAGTTTATTAGTCTGTTCTCATCCTGCTAATAAAGACATAACCAAGACTGGGTAATTTATAACGGAAGCAGGTTTAATGAATTCACAGTTCCCCATGGCTAGGGAGGCCTCACAATCATAGTGGAAAGCAAATGAGGAGCAAAGTTGCATCTTACATAGTAGCAGGCAGGAAAGCTTGTACAGGAGAACTCCATTTATAAAACCATCAGATCTTGTGAGACTTATTCACCACCACAAGAAAAGTATGGGAGAAACTGCTCCCATGATTCAGTTATCCCCACTGGCCTCACCCTTGAACATGAGTATTATTACAATTCAAGGTGAGATTTTGGTGGGCACACAGTCGAATCACTATGAAAGAGTCAATCCAAAGGAAGATATGAAAATAGTAATGGAATAATAAGAAACAGGTAGAAAATAACTATGGCAGAATTATACCTAACTGAAATTCACACATACATTTTGTTGGGATAGTAAATGGCAAGACTACTTTGTAAAAGCATCTGAATTATTTTTTATAAGATCAGACATATGATGATGCCACAACCCAGCACTTCCTCTCCTAGATATTTATTCAAGAGGAATGAAAATACAAGTCCTCACAGAGACTCTTCAAGAATGTCTACAGCAGGTTTATTTGTAATAAAGAAAAACAGGAAACAACCAACATGCCTATGAAGAGGGGAATGAGTAAACAAATTGCAATAGAGTCACACAATGAATACTACATTAATCCATTTTCACGCTGCTGACAAAGACATATCCAAGACTGGGTAATTTATATAGACAAAGAGTGTAATGGACTCACAGTTACATGTGGGAGGCCTCACAATCATGGTGGAAGGTGAATGGCATGTCTTACATGATGGCAGGCAAGAGAGAAAATGAGAGCCAAGTGAAAGGGATTTCCCCTTATGACACTAACAGATCTCGTGAGAATTATTCACTATCATGAGAACAGTATGGGGAAAACGGCCCCCATGATTCAATGATCTCCGACCAGGTCCCTCCCACAACACATGGGAATTTGGGGAGCTACAATTCAAGATGAGATTTGGGTGGGGACACAGCCAAACCATATCAAATACTATTCATCAACAAAAGCCAATGGAAGAATAGATGCACATCTTGGTAAATGTTTAGAAATTGGACTCACCTGTATAATCACTATGCAAGTCAAGAGCTGCATCAACATGAACAACCTTGGAATCCCCCTTGTGTCCTTCCCAAGGAGGGCAATTTTGCTTTCTTTTAAAGATTTCAGTTTTTTCCAAACTTTTTGCCAGACAGGGAAACATTGTTAAATAAACATTTTTCAGTAAGTTCCTTGTGATTATGAAGTTTCTGTACCGATGTTTCCTAGAATTGATACCCTCAGCTAGCTTGCATATAAAACATGACATATTTAAAATAAAATATTATCTTTTCAATGATTACCCTAGAACTGTCCTCTGAAGCAATTCAGAATACAATTGAAAAATTAATTTAATGTCTGTGAACCTTAATTTCTAATTTGGATCTAGGCTGGAGCAAATAGATTGCAAAAAACTTTTAACACAAATTGATATTGTTTCTCATATCGTTTGCTAAGGATTTGATGATTTATCCTATCCTTAATGACTTTGTATCTCTTCAAAGCACATTGATGGAAATGGATTTTCCCAATTATTTCAGCAAAGTCTTTGAAAGCTAACATATTTTAGTGACACCCTGGAAAATCTCTCTAGTATACTCTCTAAGTTACCCAGGACAACAGCTGCTACAGAAAGAAATCTCTTCGTACCACCCACCTTTGTTCAGCCAGAAACAAAAATAGTGCTCTGATTGCTCTCTCTGACCTACTTTTGTGCAGGAGTCCTAACGACCTAAATTCCCAAAGTCGTGGGCCTTAGAGAAACTGTACAGGATTTTCCAACCTGTCCTCATAACTTTAGGCAGAATTCCACTTCCACTGTGCTAGATTCACACAAGCCTGTACTTTTCCTAGATATTTGCAAGGATTTTGCACCATTCACTTTGGATTGTCTAACAGATTTTTATGGAAGTGTATGGTTTTCTATTTTGTATTGCAAAAATTAATATGTAACCAGTTCATTTAATGACCTTATGAAGTTTCAGAGTTATGCAATATGAAGGGGGACTGAGCACAGGACATTTGAAATTATAATTTTGTCTATCATACACCCTAGTTCTATTAGTACTTCACAGGACCTATTTTTAAGAATCATTATTACATCAGAATCTATCCAGAAAAATCAGTATCCTTACCTGGTCACTGGCTGATGCCAGCCTGATGGGTACCCAGCCTCCTAGGTCTTGCTTGAGTTTTTACCTCAGACATGATAGGTTCACATATTATTTCCAGTTCTTGGCTTTAAATAGTTGTGTCCTGTCTCCTGACCCTTTCATTCCTTTTAGCCACATTCTTTTCTTGAACTAACACCCATAGTTATAATCTATAGACTGGCAGGTTTCAAACATTGGCCCTCAATTCTGACTCATTTCAGAGTCAAAAGAACCCTCATGAAAGACCACCTGGCATGCAGGTGTATCAAGCTCCAGAAGGGACCCTTGACTGACCTCACTGACTTCCCTCTACCTTTTCATCCCTTCTCATGCACAGTAAGCTCTCTTGATTCTAATATCTACATATGTGTGCATCTGTGATTACACATGTTTGTGCACCTGTACTTTGTTTTGTTCTTTTTCCAAATTTGTGCATTTTCTCAATTTTTCCTGCAACCACCCAACTTCATACCACTATCTTCTTCTGCCTGGACTGTTACCGTAGACTCCCAGCAAGGTATCTCAAATCCCCTCATGCACACCTCCAATCCATTCTCTTCAAGGCAGCCTGAGGGACCTTTCTAAAACAAACCTTAGATTGGGCTATTGGGCCACTTCTCTGCTTAAAATCTTGCAATTATTTTATTTGTTTATTTATTTCATGTTTGGGTAAAGTGTTTACAATGGCCTACATAGGCTCTACTTCAATAATCTTGCCCCTGCTTCTGTCCCCCAGAACATTACATTCTAATGATAAAATGTTCCTGAAGAGACAACAAACCTTATAAACGGAGTCACTTAAAATATTTTTGTAGGATTTAAAGCAATTTCTACTGTTTTTTTGATAGCTAAATTATTTTTTTGAGACAGAGTCTCATTGTGTCACTCAGGCTGGAGTGCAGTAGTGCAATCATAGCTTACTGCAGCCTCCAACTTCTGGTCTCAAGCAATCCTCCCACCTCAGCCTTCCAGGTAGCTGGGACTACAGGCACAGGTCACCATGCCCAGCTATTTTTTTTTTTAAATTGCAGAGACTAGGTCTCAGTATGTTGCCCAGGGCTCAAGCAATTCTTTCACCTGGGTTGAGTTCCTGGGCTAAAGTGATCCTCCTACCTCAGCTCCCAAAGTGCTAGGATTACAGGTTGAGCCATCATACCCAGGCTGATAGCTGAAATTTTAACTCATGGTACTGTCTGCTAAAAAAAAAAAAAAAAGTGTGGGATAATCTGCTCCCAGTTTCCTGACCCAAGGCAATCACATTATGAGTTCACATTTTAAGACTTTTGCAGAAAACAATTTGAATGGCTTTGCGTCAATTCTGTACAGACCCTGAAAGTTGATCATAGAATTAGGGAGACTTCCTCTCTCCTAAATTTTTGTCCCTCTAATTATTCTGTTCCATAAGCCCTATTCTCACAACCAGAGACATAATCACTTTTCACTGTTTATACTGTCCAAACGAGGAATGGAAACTCATTAAAATAAAATTTAAAAAATTTTTTATTGCTGTCTTCATTTGCTAGAGCTGTCATAACAAGGCACTACAGACTGGGTGGCTTAACCAACAGAAATTTATTCTCTCACATTCTGGAGGCTGGAAGTCCAAGATCAAGATATTCCCAGGGTTCATTTCTCCTGAGGCTTCTCTTCTTAGCTTATAAATGCCACCTTCTCCCAGTGTCTTCACAGGGTCATCACTCTGTGTGTGTCTATGTCCTCATCTCCTCTTCTTATGAGTTGTCTTAGTTCATTTCAGGCTTATAACAGAATACCATAGACTAGGGGGCTTATAAACCGCAGACATTGATTCTCCCACAGTCCTGAAGGTTGGAGGTCCAAGATCAAGGTGTAAGTATGGCTGGTTCCTTCTGAGGCCTCTCTTCTTGGCTTGTAGGTGATGTCCTCTCCCTGTGTGCTCACGTGGTCATTCCTCTGTGTGTGTCTGTGTCCTCATCTCCTCTTCTTATAAGGACACCAGTCCTATTGAATCAGAGCCCACGCTACTGATCTCATTGTATCTTAATCACCTCTTTAAAAACTCCATTTGCAAATACAGTCATATCCTAAAATTCTGGGGGTTAAGAATTCCATCCATGAATTTTGGGGGATGAAGTTAAGCCTGTAATAAGCACTTTAAATATGAGTGCAGTTCCCGATACCCTCTTCCACAGCCTATCCCTCTGCCTTATATTACCTGCAGAAATAAGTGATTGGCCTGAACTCCTATGAATATGCAGAAACAACCAATCTTGGCATAAGAGTATTCTGAAAGTATTAAGTGCAGTTGGATCCACGTGTCTGTGACTGTTGCCTAATATGTTGACAAATGTCAGTGATCCTTGATCAACATTTTCTCTCCTATGTTCACTTTTCTAAAACACTAACTGAGAAAATATCTTAAAACTTTAGAAGACTCATTTTTCAAACCCCAGTCTCTGGAAAACACATTATATTAAAATTTGAAAAAAAAAATAGCCATGTTTCAGAAACAAACTTTATTTTTAAGGAAGGTCAGAAAAAGATGTATAATATGTATATATTCATCATTTGATAGTTGGACCCTTGCTGCCCGTGGGTTATTTAAAGGACTATTATCAACAGAGTCACAAAATCAGAATTCAAATGGAGCCCAGTTTATTTTCAACCATGTAACTTTGGGGAAGGCACTGACCTAATCAGAGATTAGAAAATTAATTAAACATAGAATGAACTCACCCCTATCCTTTGGAAAAGTCTAGAGGGATGCCTTTACAAATTTACAACAGCTTGACAGAGAAATACCAGTTTCAAGAATGAAAACGGCTCACTGCCACAACCTATAAATTGTTAGAAGCAATATCTCAACAAATCAAAATGGCAGTTCTGTTGTGCATCCTGTAGGCTAGTGAGTATGATTCAGGACTAAGTGTATGGTTGGTGAAAACCATGATTCACTGGACAACATTTCCAGCAAGACTTCTTTCTACTTTAAAATAAATACTGAGTTTTTAAAAAAATCCTTTTTTTTGGAAAGTTTATCCGCCCCCCTCTTCCCATCCTACCTTCTGTTCTCACTTGATTTTTGTCATAATCCTCAATTTGTTGAATCACAATTGGTTGCTGTGGTGATGATTGCGATGTCACAAACAAGATTATGACTTCAAGTGGGGAATAAACAGCAGGCACTCTGAACTCTTAACAAATGAAATCCTATCATTATGCAAATAGCCTACAAATAATCAAGTGTGACCCAAAATGCATAATTTTCTTTTGTGGGATTTTTTTTTCTTCCTTTGGCATAGAAAATGCATCATCATCCACTAAATTCAATTCTAAAAGGAAAATATCATGAAACTTCAAAGATATATTTTAGGTTGAAACACCCTTGTATATAACAATTAAACATCATCAACATGCTGCAAAGATCATTTTATAAAATGTAATGATTTGTCCATATTTAACAAGACAAACTTTCCCAAATCAGAGTAACAGCAAGTATACTGAACAATTGCCAAATTATGGATTTAAAATTAAGGAACTTGTAGTAGATATGGAATATGCTTAACTTGGCTTCTGATACTATAACAACTGCTGATCACTCTCATGTAGTGCCTAAAGCCTGAACAAAGATAGGCAGATAGACAATAGATGAATTGATAGGTGATAGGCATACATATAGATAATAGGGATAGTTTGATAGATGACAGATGATTGATAGATGATAGAGAGATGGATGATAGATGATAGGTAAGATTAGATAGATGATTGATAGATAGATAGACAGAAAAAATGATGTCCCAGACTCCATGAAACTCTCCTCTTACCAGAAATACATCCGAATAAATGTGGAACACACACACACACACACACACATATGCACATGCACATGCACACACATGCACACACCATCTTGTTATTCTCATTTTCATGTGATTTTAAGGCTTAAAGAAATTAAGGATTGAGTTGTGTCTATGGCTAACAAGTTTCAGAGTCAGTATACAAAGCTAAACACTCAACACTACCCCTTAGGGCTCAAATCCCTTGATAAAACACAATTATATATAGTCTTAATTACTAGTAATTATTTCCTTGGCTCTATATAGGTTTAACTGTCCAGCTGTCTAATCATTGTCTGAGGAGAGCTCTGAGCTCCTAAAATAAGAGAAGGTGGGAGCAATAAACATTGGCCTCTACCAGGGATGCACAACCAAATTGGTCATATGGCTGGTCGACAAAATATCTACAGGATGTGTAGCTTTGGGAAATTTTTCCGTAAACTTCCAACTGTAATATTCTACGACTAGAAATGTTTATATGCCTCTTTGAATCTTGGAGTTTAACTCAAAGGGACTCTGGAGGGTAGATTTTACACAAAGGGTAGGTCTCTTGAAGGTTTTCTGAAAACGAACAACTTGAGGAGTCTTGGGCCTTTCTTCTATGAAAGGATGAACTCTTGAAAAATAAAGAGTATGATAGGTATTATGTCTTAGTTCTTTTAAAACATAGAATGAAATGGCTTCTGTCATAACCCCATGGTGATTTCCATTGTTGTTAATATTTAAAGATACAAGGATTTGTGAGTTGAAATAAGTGGGGAAATATATTAGAGAGAGAATGGACTAGCATAAAAAGCTATTCATATTTCTTTCCAAGAGCCATTCAGGAAAGTTGAGGGAGGTGTGAGAGTGTCTGGGGGTTCATATATCTACTACAAAAACACCATTTTATTTTATTTATTTATTTATTTAGAGACAGAGTGTTGCTCTGTTGCCCAGTCTGGAGTGCAGTGGTGCAGTCATAGCTCACTACGGCCTTGACCTCCTGGGCTTAAGCTATCCTGCCGCCTCAGCCTCCTGAGTAACTAGGACTACAGGCACAAGTCACCACACCCTGATAACATTAGCATTCTTAAGCTATTGATTACTGCTCCTTGAGGCCATGAATATTACAGTGAAGGGTCACCCAAATCTACCATGATGGCATGTCCCTCTCTATTAGTGCATTCTCATATGGCTATAAAGAAATACCTGAGACTGGTTATTTATAAAGAAAAGAGGTTTCGTTGGCTCACAGTTCTGCAGGCTGTATAAGAAACATGATGCTGGTGTCTGCTCAGTTTCTGGGTAGGCCTCAGGAAACTTACAATCATGGCAGAAGGAGAAGAGGAAGAATGGATATTACATGGCCAGAGCAGGAGTAAGAGAGAAGACCGGGAGGTGCCACACTCTTTTTAAACCTCCAGCTCTCACGGGAACCAACTCACTATCTTGAGGACAGCACCAGGGGAATGGTGCTAAACTACTCATGAGAAATCCACCCCCATGATCCAATCACCTCCCAACAGGCCCCACCTCCAATACTGGGAATTACAATTCCACATGAAATTTGGGCAGGGACACAGATCCAAACTCTATCACCATCTTAGGAATTGTATCCTGTGTGTCAGTACTGGATTAGACCAGCAGCCAGCCAGTAATAAGGAAACAGTCCAAGACAACAATTAACAGGATGTGTCTGTAGTGCTGGCTGGGGGCCCGCATTATGTTCCCTCCCACATCTGTTCTGTTTAGGGAGCAGAACCCTTGGCACACATGGTGAGGATAGCACAATGCCTGCTCCACCAGCCTACGATGTCTCTGGCCAACGTTGGCCTCTCATGACTGATCACCTGTGCCTGTGTGGAAAGGAGCCCTTCTAGGAAAGCCGTTACTCAGCGTTTCAGAGATCCGTTCCCCTCTGATGCTATTAAGGGTCACAAGCAGGACCTAGTACCTCCACCCCATGGTTCCTGGAAACAAGCAAAATCAGTCAGCTGGTGGTGGGTTTCCTTGGCTTGTGGAAATTTAGAGACATACTTCAATTTCATGAAGAAATTGTAGTGAACCTAGATCATAACACTGCAGTTTCACCTGGGTGACAAATAGTAATAATGATAATGATGATGATGTGATTGAGCATCCTTTCGGGTACTTATTGGTTATTCATGTATCTTTTTTGGAGAAATGTATGTTCAGTTCCTCTGCATTTTTAATTTGGTTAGTTATTCTTTTATTATTGAGTTATAAAAGTTTTTTATATATTCTGGATAATGTCCCTATTTATAGGATATGTGGCTTCCATATTTTATCTTAATCTGTGTGTTGTCGTTTCACTTTCTTTACTGTGTCTTTTCAAGAGCAAACACTTTTAATGTTGATGAAGTCCAATTTTTCTCTTTCGTCATTGTGCCTCTAGTGTCAAATCTAAGAAATCATTGCATAACTCAAGGTCAGGAAGAAATATTCATAGGTTTTCTTCTAGGAGTTGTATAATGTAGCTCTTATATTTAGGCCTATGATTCATTTTGCAGTAAGTTTGTGTATGGCATGAGGTGTTTTTTTAATACATGGACTTATAATTTGGAAATGAGCTTATTTTACCACAGATAAATGAAACAGGCTCTTTGTCTTCTGTTCTCTTTTATTTCTTTTCTTGTTTGGGGTGCCTCCTCTTTCCTGATGCTAAGTAAACTCATTTTGACATTCGCCTTAGGCATTTCAGAATATGGCCCTTACGGTTTTCACATATCATGAACAATTTTCTTCTTTTTCCCTCTTATTTGGGGTGCCTAAGTCTCTCCTCAATGAAATGGGAGCCAATTACTAATGACTAAGTCAAGATGATAATTATCAATAATTATGGCTTAATAAATATAGATGCCACGGTTTGGTTTGTAACAAGTTTACTGAGGCATAACCTGAATATCTTATTCACCTTCATTAAATGTACATTTAAGTTACTTTTAGGATATTCACAGAGCTGTGCACATGTCACCATATTGCAATTTATAACCTTTCCAGCCAGGCACAGTGGCTCATGCCTGCAATCCCAGCACTTTTAGTGGCCAATGCAGGGGGATGACTTGAAGCTAGGAGTTCAAGGCCATCTTGGGCAACACAGCGAGATCCCCCATCTCTACAAATAATAAAAAATATCCCAGATGTGTGGCATATACCTTTAGTACCTGCTACTCAGGAGGCTGAGGTGGGAGGATGACTTGAGCTCAGGTGGTCAAGACTTCAGTGAACTGTTGCGGCACCAATGTACTTCAGCCTTGACAACAGAGTGAAATGCTATCTCTAAAAAATAATATTAAAAATTTTAAAAGAATGTGTCCATCACTGTAGAAAGAAAACTCATGCTCATTGTCAGTCACTACCTGTTTCCTTCACCCCACCTTTCCCATAGCTCTAACAAACTCCCAAGCTACTTTGGATCTTTATAGATTTGCCTTTCCTAGATATTTCAAATAAATGAAATCTTATTATATACATTCTATGTATCTGTCTATCTTTATTTAAATATTAATTGTGATGAAATATACATTTCATGAAATTACCACCTTAGAGTATACAATACAGTGACATTAAGTACATTGTTGTACAACCATCACAACCATCCATACACAGAACTGTTTTCATCTTGCAAAACCGAAGCTCTTCTTAAACAAGAACTCCAGGCCTGGCATGGTGGCTCACACCTATAATCCCAGCACTTTGGGAGGCCAAAGGGGATGGACCACTTGAGGTCAGGAGTTTGAGACCAGCCTGGCCAAAGTGGTAAAATCTTGTCTCTACTAAAAAAAAATAAAAACAAAAAATAACTTGTATTGCCTTTACAGTATATCTTTTTTTTTTAAGTGACTTTCTTCTCAAAATTTACCATGTCCTATCCTGTATCAGTACTTCCTTCCTTTCTCCATTGTGTGTATATATTACATTTGTCTATATATTCATCAGATGGTGGACACGTGGGTTGTTTCTACCTTTTGGCTATTGTTAATAATGACTGCTGTGGACAGTCATGTGCAAGTTTTTGTGTGGACAACTGTTTTCATGTCTTTTGGATAAATACCTAGGAGCAAAATTGCTGCGTCAAATTCTATGTTAACATTTTGAGAAACTGCTACTATTTTATCAAAGCAGCCACACAACTTTCTACTCCCAAATAATGTGTGAGGTTTCCAGTTTCTCCACAACTTTGTGATCATGTTATTGTCCGCTGTTTTAATTTTAACAATCCTAGTGATTGTGATGTGTGAATGTGGCTTTGATTTACATCTCCCTGATGGCTAATACTGTTAAACATTGTGGCTCATGATTTTAACCCTAACACTTTTGGAGGCCAAGGCAAGAGGACTTCTTGAGCCCAAGAGTTCAAGTCCAGCCTATGCAATATAGTGAGGTCCCATCCTTACAAAAAAAAATCTTTTTTAATTAGCCAGGCATGGTGGTGTGTGCCTGTAGTCCCAGCTACTCAAGAAGGTAAGGTGGTAGGATTGCTTCAGCCCAAAAGGCAGAAGTTGCAGTGAGCCAAGACTATAACACTGCACTTCAATCTGAGTAAGAGTGAGACTCTCTCAAATAATAAGAGTGATGATGATGATGATATTGAGCATCTTTAACTGTGTCTGTTGGCTATTCATTTATCTTTTTTGGAGGAATGTCTATTCAGTTCCTCTGCATTTTCAATTTGGTGATTTATTCTTTTATTATTGAGTTTTAAGAGTTTTTATATATTCTGGATAATGTCCTTCATAGGATACGTGGCTTTCCAATATTTTACCTTTGTATGTTGCCTTTTCACTTTATTGACCATGTCTTTTTAAGAGCAAATACTTTTAATGTTGATAAAGTCCAATTTTTGAATTTTTTCTTTTGTCATTTGTGCTTCTAGTGTTAAATCTAAGAAATCATTGCTTAACTCAAGGTCAGGAAGAAATATTCATAGATTTTCTTCTAAGATCTGTATAATGTAGCTCTTATATTTAGGCCTATGATTCATTTTGAGGTGAGTTTGTGTATGATATGACGTAGGGGTCCAGCTTCATTTTGTTTATACATGGACTCAAGGCAGGAACCACATATATCTTATATGTGATATTTACCCCCAGCACCTAGCCTGTTGCCAGAAAAATAGTAAACACAAAATGCAGATTTTCTAATATATAGATATTTAACTTTCTATGTACTTTTAAGTTCAGGGTTACATGTGCAACGTTACACAGGTAAATATGTGTCATAGAGGTTTGTTGAAAAGATTATTTCATCGCCCAGGTATTAAGCCTACTACCCATTAGTTATTTTCCTGATCCTCTCCCTCCTCTCACCCTCCAGCCCCAAGAGGGCCATGCTATCTGTTGTTTTCTTCTTTGTGTCCACGTGTTCTCATCATTTAGCTCCCACTTATACCTGACAGCATGCACTATTTGGCTTTTCTGTTCCTGTGTTAGCTTGCTAAGGATAAGAGTCACCAGCTCCATCCATGTCCCTGCAAAGGACATTATCTCGTTCTTTTATATGGCTGCATAGTATTTCATGATGTATATGAACCACACTTTCTTCATCCAGTCTATCATTGATGGGCATTTGGGTTGATTCCATGTCTTTGCTATTGTAAATAGTGCTGCAATGAAAATATGAGTGTACGTATGTTTATAATAGAATTATTTCTGTTCCTTTAGGTGTATACCCAGTAATGGATTATTAGATCTGATGGATGTTTTATAACTGTAGAGTCTATGGCTCCAATTTTCAAATCCAGATTTCATGCTTCAGTTGTTACAAACAGTCAGAAGAAGGCAGAATAAGACAGGCATAAGAAATAAAAAAAATATATATCAGCATATCTCTTCTACTAAGCATGATACATGAATGGCACTTCATTTTTCTCATTAAACTTTTTCCATCAGCTGAGAAGGCACATATTAAAACAACAAACTCTCAAGGACGCAAAAATACCTACTCACGCACTTCGAATGGAATGGCTTGAATGGAATCAAGATAAGAGGCAGCCTCTTCAGACAATATTGAGCATTAATAATAATGTTTAGTTACAGCAGTCCTTCAATGAATTCTACTGTATCCAAACATGAAAATCCAGCAGTTTAGATGGCACGAAGAAGGGGCCACAGTTAGCTGCACAAGCCACTTACAAAATCACAAACTATGCAAAATGGATTTCTAGTTCAAAAAGGAAATTATACAATTGGGCAGACATAAAAGGCTGGCATGTAAATCTCATGCAATGACATCCCACCTCTATGCCATGTGTCACTCTGCTATCCACATGCTTTCTTTGGTAAATCGCTAACACAAGGTCTGGCCTTGTATATCCAAGTGGAATTATCATTTAGTTACATTACTACAAACAGCCTATAAATAGTTTTACAATTATAATCTTGATTTGAAAAATATGAATAGAAAGGGAATGACTTCCTTGGGGAAGCTGTTAAGTGCATTATTATTCCATCTTTCAAATGAGAATATGCTTTTAATTCCAGCCTTCCTCTCTGATCAGAATTTCTTTTATGCACTGGATTCATTCAACAGCATTCTGGAAGTTCATTCTCCACTGCAAGCCCACAGATGCAAGATCACACAAGGCAAGGTGCTTTACCCACCACATCTGAGTCTCAATTTTGCCCAGCAAGAATCCACTTTTTTCAATGCTGTGAATCCCCCAAAATGTACATGTATTAGTCCATTTTCATACTGTTATGAAGAAATACCAAAGACTGGGTAATTTGTTTAAAAAAAAAAAAAAGAGGTTTAATGGACTCACAGTTCCACATGGCTGGAGAGGCCTCACAATCATGGTGGAAGGCAAAGGAGGAACAAAGGCACATCTTACATGGCAGCAGGCAAGAGGGCAGGTGCAGGGGAACTGCCTTTTATAAAATCATCAGATCTCATGAGATTTATTCACTATCATGAGTACAGCATGAGAAAACCTGCCCCCATGACTGAATTACCTCTGACTGGGTCCCCTCCAACACATGTGGGGATTAAGGGCGCTACAATTAAAGATAAGATTTGGGTGGGGACACAGACAAACCACGTCAGTACACACAGCTAGTTGAGCTGCTTTTTTGAACCACTGAAATAACTCTTCTAAGAGATGTGAAGGAAAAATAAATATTGGAGACCCCAAAATCATTAAGCTAATGGAAAAAGTCAAGCTGGGACCTACTTAGGGAAAACTTGCCTCCCAATCTATTCAGTCACCATTCTGCTCACTGAGATAAATGCACATCTGATTGTCTCCCTTGGAAAAGCTAACCAGAAACTTAAAAGAATGCAACCAGTTGTCTCTCACCTACCTGTCACCTGGAAGCCCCCTCCCTGCTTGAGTTATCTTGCCTTTCTGGATGGAACCAATATACATCTTACATATATTGATTGATGTCTTATGTCTCCTAAAATGTATAAGTCAAACTGTGCTCTGACCACCTTGGGCAGATGTCGTCAGGACTTCCTGAGGCTGTATCATGGTGTGCATCCTCAACCTTGGCAAAGTAAACTTTCTAAATTAACTGAGACATGTCTCAGATATTCAGGGTTCATAGAAGTAACTAATCCATGGAGAAGGTTCTAATGTTATTTCATGGCTTAAAAATCCTGGATTAGCTGAGGCTGAACTGGTTGACTTGGCAGACAAGGATATAGTCTGAAAGTAACCACAATTGATATGTTAGAATTAGCATTTTGAATGAGCTCTGTTCTCCACCTACTTTTCTCTTCTCTTTACAAATTTTTTTTCCTGAAGTAATCTGGTTTTGTAAGTTTTTCTATGTATCTCGATTCAAAAAACTTTGATTTCATACTTAGTTAGAATGACAAGATTGCCCTCAACCACATTGCATCATGGAAAGTAATGACCCTCCTGGTGAGAACGAAGGGCATTTGTAAAATTCAACTCCACCTGCCTTCATAAATCCACAATTTTCAAGGGAAAATGAAAACCACACCCATTGAACCACAAAGAATATTCTCCCCACTTGACATTTTTCTGTGCACTTTTAAAATAACATACCTTTTGGAGTCCAGGATGCACACTTGCAAGAGATTTTTTTTTGTTCTGTTATTATCAGTGATGGAAGGACCTTTATTGAGAGTATTCTGTAACTCATTGCAACTTGTTTAAAGTGAATATTCCAGCCTCATAAAAAGTGAATATTCTAGCCTCATACCTGATTGTGTGGTTTCTTTGTTAGGTCTTCTTGTTTGCACAGTTAAGCAGAAAAGAATCCAACCATTTGTACAAATAAAGGTGGAGAATTAAGTTATGCTGTCATTTTTAAAATTTCTCCCCAAAGGTGTTTTACAGATTGACTAAAATGGGGTGGGAGTTATCAGTTTTCTGAAATTCTGTGGCCCAATTTGATAGGTGCAATTCCAAATTGTAATTTCAAGCACAATCTAGTTGATTGCCCTCAAAATGCTGACCCTGACCCATAAAGACTACTCAAGGAACACAGGATTTCAGCTTCCTTCTTGGACAGGCTGGGTGTTGGCCACACTGCAAAAGTAACAGGGACATGGCTGATGTATTGGCTTTTCTACACCTGCTGATTTCTATTTTTGTTTAAATATTTAGGGCAGACAGATAGTTAGGTCAGTGTCTTGCCTTCTCTTTGTATACTTAATTCCTAGACCAACCAATCCAGGAGCCCTCTTTTGAGGGAGTATATCCATCAAAGCTCCCATGTAAAACCTTGTCTCTGATTTTCTTTCATTTTTTTAAGTTTAAAAACAATAAAAGTAGTCTTTCTTTCCCTCTTTTCAGAGAAGCCTAGATCTCAGGATTAATGTTTCAAACTGAAGAATTCAGAACACTACGTTGAAAATATTCCTTCCTCCTTTAAAAACATCCTTTTTTTGTGACACCCACCTCCTCATTCAAAAATAGTAAAATCGTGAGAAGAAGACAATGGAGAAGCTAGAATCTTGGGACTGGCAACTTTTCAGGAGTGTCTAACAGCGTGGAATCCTCTACATTGGCACTATTGATATTTGAGGACTGATAATGAACCTGCGTTTACAAAATTGTGATAGGAAGAGAAATCTGACATCATTGACTCCATCTTACTTCTGACCTCCAAGCTGTCCTTGGTCATTCCTGGGCATAGGCCAAATTAACTTTGGGAGGAATTTAGTTTATGGTTTAACTTTGAAATAAGAATGATTGTAGTCCCTCCCTAAAATACTCTCCTCCATGTTAGGGGCTGAAACCGCCTTTGTAAGACAAATGAGAAGTCAGAAGACAGACAGAGTTTCTCTCATTTCTTATTGCTCAGGAGTCATGTGGCCAGCTCACAAGATTTGTGAGCTACCTAACTGCTCCTATAGAAAACATCACTACTGTAGAAACTAAGGTGTTTTTTGTTTGTTTGTTTGTTTTTTCTGAGTTGTTTTTCAGGCTGATCCCACCCAGACTCAGGACTCATGATTGCAGTTTTCCTGTGGCCCTACCCAGAGGTGGACTCAGTGCATGGAGACCGTTTTCTAGACTTTTATGATTTTATCCACAGCCAAGCAGCAGTACCCATTCCCTATCCTTCTGCCCATCAAATTGTCTGTAAAACCCACTAACTTCTGAGCCTTCAGGGAGACTGGTTTCCATAATAACTCCAGTTCTCCTGTGTGGACTGGTCTTATGTCAATTAAAGTCTTTCTCTACTACTGCAATGCTACGGTCTCAGTTGATTGATTTTGTCTGTGCAACGGGCAGGAAGAACCCATAGGGTGATTACAATAATTCTCTGTGGTGGGGCTGTCCTGTGCATTGCAGGATGGTTAGCAGCATTTCTGGCCTCCACCCACTAGGCACTAACAGAGCACCCCCGTACATCTAACAATTAAAATTTCTTTGGACATTGTCCCCTGGTGGACAACATTGGCATTGCTTGAGAACCCTATGATGATAAGAGGTACTTACCCAAAGAAAATGCAATCATTATTATTATCTGCATAGCTATAACAACATTCTCCCTTCTAATGTAAAACTTTTTTCTATTGTAATACTTTAAAAAAAAAATTCCACTTTCCATTTCCAAATCTTTTTACTAAAAGAGATTTATTCTTCTCGTATCAAGGTTTTGAGAAATCCAAGTGGCATGTTGCCCGTGAATGTTAGATTTACCTTTTTGGATAGGAAAATCCTAAGTGTTTTTCTGTCTCACAGGTAACTAGCTAGCTCTGTTTCACAAAGTCCTGAAAAGAATGAACACATCTTCTATTCAGTATACAGCCATGTTAAAGATTCCAGAAACTTTTCTGCTCCAGTGTTACAATTCGAATGAATTTAATGAAATTGAAATTGGTCAATGGAAAAAAAAAACTACATAAAATATTTTAAAGAGGTTTATTCTGAGCTCATAAGTGATCACAGCCCAGGGAAAACACAAACCCTAGAAGCCTTGAGTAAGTGATTGCAAGGTGATGGAATTACAGTTTAGTTTTAGGGAGACAGGTGTTACAGGCAAAGACATAAGTCAATACATGGAATGTAGATATTGGTTTGACCTGAAAGGTGGGATAACCTGAAGCAGGGGCTTCCAGGTATAGGTGGATTCAGAGATTCTTTAATTTGCAGCAGGCTAATGGACTAAGGCTCTTTCTGGAACTTGGAGTCAGCAGAAAAGAATGGTTAAATTAGATAAGGATGCTGCATAGCAAGACCGATTGCCTGCAGGCATGACTTAACCATTGCCTGGCATGGCCTGAGGTTCTAATTATAATTTGGTATCTGATTGCCACCAAGTCTTGTCTTGCGATGGAGAGGTTTTTAACATTAATGTTGCTCAGTTGTGTCTAAATTCCAAGAGAGAAGAGGTATAATGAGGTATGTTTCACTTCTGATACGGTTAGGCTGCTTCCCCACCCAAATCTCATCTTGAATTGTAGCTCTCGTAGTTCCCACGTGTGGAGAGAGGGACCCTGTGGGAGATAACTGAATCATGGCGACGATTTCCCCCATATTATTCTCGTGGTAGTGAATAAGTCTCATGAGATCTGATGGTTTTATAAGAGGAAACCATTTCACTTGGCTCCCATTCTCTCTTCTCTGCTGCCATGTAAGACATGCCTTCTGTCTTCCAACATGACTGTGAGGCCTCCCCACCCACATGGAACTGTGAGTCCATTAAACCTCTTTTCCTTTGTAAATGTCCCTATGTTGTGTATGTCTTTATCAGAAGTGTGAGGATGGACTAAAACAACTTCCCTTCCCATCATGGCCAGAACTCAGTTTTTCAGGATTCTCTAGGGTTCCCTTGGCCAAGAGGGGATCTGATTGGTTGACAGAGGGATTAGGATTTTATTTTTAGTTTACAAATTTAACAAGATGTGTGGTCATGTGGTGCTTTCGAAAACTACTTCTGATACCATCTATGTGTCACTTTCTTATCCCAGTTCTGCAATTCTCTGATATCAACTGGGTTTCCAACAGTTCCATTCAATTCTGACACTAACTACCTGGAGTTAGCAAAGACAGGTTAAGGGTTCAGTCCCATAGGACTGCCATACTTCAAGTCCCAGAGACCACCTATATTTCCAACCCACTGGCTAGAATTTTGGGGGTTCCCACAACGCCTCCTTCAGGCTCAATATTTCTCTGGAATTACAGAACTTAGAGAAATATTTTATATCACTATTACTGGTTTATTTACAGGATATGAATCAGGAACAGCCAGATGGAAGAGACATATAGGGCAAGGCATGGGGGTGGGGAGGGGGACAAGGCCAGGAGCTTCCACATCCTCTGAAGACACCACACCCTCCCAGCACACCCATGTGTGCACCCACCTGGAAGCTCCCCACTCATTGCTCAAGGGTTTTTATAGAATGCAATGCCCAGCTTCACTTACCTATGGTCAAGGGATGGGATTGAAAGTACCCACTCTCTAATCACAAGTTTGCCCTCCTGGTGACTGGTCTTCACTCTGAGACTATCTAGGGGTTCCCCCCACCATTCATTGGCATAAACTCAGGTATCTGGAAAGGGAGTCCTTATGAATAACAAAAAGACACTACTCTATCACTCAGGAAATACCAAGGGTTTTAGAAGCTTTCTGCCAGATCACAGAGATCAGATATATTTTTTTTTATTATAGCATAGTGACAGACAAGAGCCCTGGCCCAATCCAGCCACAATATCAGGGCCCCAGCTAGGAAGAAATGACAGAAAGGGGAGAAGCTCTCCAGCTGTTGTTTCCTGCGTGTTTTGCCGAGCTGAAGACAGCAAGAGTCTGCACAACTGACATTCCTAACACCTCCTAGAAATGGCCATCCCCTTCTATGGGCGTTCAAGTTATAGCATGTGATAGAATGTCCTTTCTCTTTAAGGTTGAATACTATTCCATTGTATAAATATGCTACATTTTATTTATTCATCTGTCAATGAACATTAGGGTTGCTTCTACTTCATGGCTATTGTGAATAGATCTGCAGTGAACATGAATGTGCAAATACCTCTTTAAGATCCTGCTTCCAATTGTTTTGGATATATACCCCCCAAAAAGATTGCTGAATCTTTAAAAAAATTTTTTTCAAAGGAAAATGGACAACGTACTTAAAGTCAGCTTCGGGGAATGAAATTGCTGACACTTAGATATGTTTAGATAAAGATAAGATAACAATCCAGGGAGAAGAGTACTTTATCCACATTTATTTCCCCAGAGCTTTGTAAACAGAAATCTGAGAGACAACTACAGTTTGAGGAGCTGGAGTCCCTGGAAGCCGTGCAAACTCTGTATTTGTAGTAACTTCGTGTCTTCATTTTCATACATTTTTCATCTACACAATGTTTTCACCTAATCAGGTTTTGGGGGGCTATTTGAAATTCCATTATTTTACTCGAAAAACGGTATGTCAAGCCCTGTATGATGTTTATCATAAAATGCCTGAGGAGGAACTCTGGTCCTGTGATAGTCATTTAAAACCAGCTGTTAGGCTCCGCGTGGTGGCTCATGCCTGTAATCCCAGCAGTTTGGGAGGCCAAGGAGGGTGGATCGCTTGAGGTCAGAAGTTCCAGACTAGCCTGGCCAACATGGTGAAACCCCACCTGTACTAAAAATGCAAACATTAGGAGGGCATGGTGGTGCATGCCTGTAATGCCAGCTACTCAGGAGGCTGAAGCATAAGAATTGCCTGAACCTGGGAGGCAGAGGTTGCAGTGAGCTGAGATCATGCCACTGCACTCAGCCTGGGTGACAGAAGAAGACAAGAAAGAAAGAAAGAGAGAGAGAGAGAGAGAAAGAAAGAGGGCCGGGCGCGGTGGCTCAAGCCTGTCATCCCAGCACTTTGGGAGGCCGAGGCGGGTGGATCACGAGGTCAAGAGATCGAGACCATCCTGGTCAACATGGTGAAACCTCGTCTCTACTAAAAATACAAAACATTAGCTAGGCATGGTGGTGCGTGCCTGTAATCCCAGCTACTCAGGAGGTTGAGACAGGAGAATTGCCTGAACCCAGGAGGCGGAGGTTGTGGTGAGCCGAGATCACGCCATTGCACTCCAGCCTGGGTAACAAGAGCGAAACTCCGTCTCAAAAAAAAAAAAAGAAAGAA